>NW_026588491.1:0-14026 GCF_907164565.1 Psammomys obesus | reverse complement strand
ATACCATTCTATTGCTCCCTGGGAAAATGAGCTTGTTGTCTTTTTTATTATGATAAATAACTTCTTCAATTAAAGGTTGGCCCCACCACTCAGTTTTAATATTATCCATTTGAATCATATAGTCAATTTACCTAATACTATTTACCTTTTGATTATTTTAGTTTTAGGGAAGTACAAAAGTCATGTTTTACCAGTGTGTGTACAATGTCTTCATAGTCATAATGAGAATTCTGAGATTTTACATGGTACATGGCTTTTGAATCAGCTTTTCCTTAACAAATTGTTAGGAATTCTCTTTGAATTGTTTTGAATTCATGCTGCAAATTGAAAGTTCAAAGTATTTCATCTTTTACTTTTGAAAACATAGGTTAAGTGTTTGAAATGGGAGAAGATATTATATGGTCATTAATAAACAGTAAGTGTGATATTTAAATTTTTGTCAAATGATGTTCAAAGCTATAGAAAGAGGGATAGAGTTTAGTGACACCTAATACATTCATATTGTCACATAACAACCACATTGAGCAGAGTTCTTATAAAAGGACTGAATTGCTACGGGTTAAAGCAATCTTCTCATTAGATTGTCTAGTCACATGTAGTTGGTATTGAGAAGTATCACAGTTCTCATTTTCATTGCAGTTATAGTCATCATTGCCTACATATTAAAATATCTCCCATGCTTGTTTGCCCAGGATAATCTGGTGCCTCAAGAGGACATCATGATAAAAGAGTAAAGACAATAACAATCACTAAAGGATTATACACTTATAACTGACTCTCACAGTCAGTGCTGTATTAGTCACAAGACATCATGTAAAAACAGCAAAGACAGTTGTCAACTCACTTTTTTCCCTTCTGATTTTAATTATTAGTGCATAGTTTTTTTTTCCAAATGGATAGGAGAGATTTGTTCATCTTGTCTACACTCAGGTGGCAATAGTAAATGACGGACTGAAAGCACAGAATCTAGCTCCCTCAATCTTCTTCAAAAGGTTTTTCTAATGTTCTTTTAGGTGGTATGTGGATAAGAAAAATTAATTGTCAAGATTTTTGTAGCAAGAGTTGTTATAAAAAGGAGAAGCAAATGTGCTGTTACAGTAGATTATAAAAAAAATCCAGAAAATCGCTTTACTTGGATGGTATGAGAGATTTCTGTCAATAAATCACACTGTATGCAAAACTACAAATGAGTTTAAAACACACACTGACATGGGTAAATTTAAACAATGACAATAAATTACAGTTGAACAAAAAATGATTTCTTAGAAAAGTGACTCATCTCTTTTTTTCTGATTAAATAATCACCATAGATGGTGAGAACTTCACTTTTGCTTTGGATAATGTGTTTAAACATTTAACATTTTTATACATCAGTTTCTTTATGTTTAACATATTATATAATAAATATATGTGTACTGGACAGTATTTCATATTTATTTCTATTTGAATAGTTATTCAAACACTTGGTTTCCTTACAAAGAAAGAAGAGTATTCTTTTGGAATGAAATGTGCAGGAACTTCTGTAATTCGTCAATAAAAACTAGTGAAAGATACCACCAGAAAATGACCTGAGTTTGTTTTCTTTTCTATTTTTAAGGAGTTATTTATTATTTATACAACATTCTACCTGTACACTAGATCTTAATATAGATGGTTATGAGCCACCATGTGGTTGCTGGGAATTGAACTCAGGACCTTTGGAAGAACAGCAAGTATTCTTAACCTCTGAGTCATCACTTCAGCCCCTGAGTTTGTTTTCTTTGTTTCTCTTTGCTGAGAGCAATGTTTCTCATTTCACAGATCTAGAAATGACCTGATAAAGAGCTTGTCATGAATTCCCATGTGATGTTCAGCCACTACACAAAAAGAATAGAAATTCTGTCTGTCAAGACCAAGCTTTTCCTGTCTTTACTATTTTGCTCCTCTTTGTCCTTTACTGTTTCCTTTCAACAAACTAATCCTCCTGTTGTGGTCTGAAAGTATAAGCTGATCATGACATGCTACAGCTGGGATACAAAATGAATGAACTGTAATTAGTAAAAAAATTAATTAATTAATTGTAAATAGATGTAATGCTCATAGCTCCTTCTCCAGAACTATGCCTGCCCTTCCTCTGTCATGTTCTCCTCCATGACATAAACCTCTGAAAGTATAGTATAGGCCATCCCAAATTAAATGTTTTCTTTTGTTGAGATGCCATGGTCATGGTGTCTCTTCACAGCAATGGAAAATGTAACTAAAGCTAAAGTTGTTAGTAGGAGCTGTGGTATTAATGCAATATGGCTTATCATGCTTTTCTATGGAGGAATGTGGATTTGGGAACTGTGGATTAGGAAAAGAGCTAGAGAAATGAAAATAAGGGAGTAGTGACCTCAAGTGACCCATGCAGCCAAGATTCCATTCCATGCATGTTTAGGGCCATGCATGGTGGTATGCACCTTCAACACTAGCACTCAGGGGATAGAAACATGTTGATTTCTGAGTTCAACGTCATTCTATGGAGCAAGTTCCAGAAGAGCCAACCTTAATCAGTGAAGAAAAAGTTTGAAAAAAGGAAGCTTGTGTAGAATTCATTGAACAATGATTCCATGTTTCAGCCCCAGCAAGCAGCAGAACTCAGCAGCTTCAGCCAAGTGGTTCTTCCTTTAGAGTTAAGAATAAAAGAATGTGGTTATACCATATTCTGCAGTGCTAAGATGGCTCACACAGGTAATCCAGCACTCAGGGAGGCAGAGGCAGGTGGATCTCTGTGAGTTTGAGGCTAGCCTGGTCTACAAAAGCAAGTCCCCGACTGCTAATGCTACACAGAGAAACCTGTGTAGAAAAAAAATATCAAAGGAATAAATAAAGAAAAGAAACAAATACTCTGAACTTACCATGAAACCAAATTAGTGTAGTTTAAGTAAGTAAAAACTCAAATATTTGGGTACTATGAGCGATTTATTTTATTTATATCTTTTGACACAGGAAAACCCTTCTTTAATCTGGACTATTTGAGGTGATAAACTCCCTCTTTAAGTAAACCCACATATCTGGTGGCAGCCTACATATATAATGGACATTGAAGATGGTCAATCCGTCTCTTGTTCTGCATGCCTAAGCCCTGGCTAGTAAGTTTATCATTATTATTTTCACTGACATTAGCGACTACTTCTTTGGAATTCTGAAATATTCTGATAATCAAGAAGCTTAGTTACCAAGCCAAACGTTCTGAACAGCTACTGGATTCAACTCTCCACAGCCTGTGAGTCATTCTTATAAAATAGTTTTCTACATACACAGAGAAATTCCTTCTATCAGTTCTGTTCGTCTTGAGAGCCTTTACTAACACAGCTTTGTTTTTCCACACCTTTCCATCGAGGAAGAAGGGCTGGCTGATACTAATACTCCAAAGTGTCATATGTTTCCTGCTTTTTACCCCTGGGTTGTCTTATACCTTCCCGGAGGAAATTAGCTGCGGTTTATGTGACTCCAGTATGAAATTACAGAACAAAAATCTCATTGCATTTTCTAAAATTTCTCTTTAATTCTTAATATTCTTGGCAGCCAGCCAGCTGTAGGACATATGGTTCACTCTGCTGTGGGTTGAATAATGGACGGCATACAAGCCACCTTGATTCCAAAAGGAAGAGGGAAATTGCCTACTGAGTGCTGTAAGACATAAGGTAGGCTAGGGGCGGACAGGCACAAATGATGCTGAAATACAAATCTCTGCAGGTCTGGAAAAAGTCTGCTTCTGAAATGGAATCTGCACCAGGAATCACTCACTGTACCTTTTTGCTCCCATATGCTGTAACTCTAAAGATGTGTTCATGTCACTCAAGACTCACTGGCCAATCAGGACCCTGAGGCCATCCCTCCAGTCAGAGGAAAAGGCGGGTTCTTCCTGGTGCATTGCTCCCTGGTCGCTCTGTAGCTGAGCAGGCTTGATGGTCTGTGTGCTGTGGTCTGAGTGCGGCTGCTGTGTGCTCTGAGGGGTTTCAGGCGAGTTCCAAAGTCGCAACAAGGTGAGTGTGTGGCTGCTGCCCCCAACCTGGTGGGGAAGGAGGCTGAAGAGCAAGGCCTGCATATCGGGTCCTTCCTGGGGATGGGTGGGAACCTGCAGCCAGAGGCAGCCACGGGAGAGATCCCTGTGCTAGCATTGAATGCATTGGGGGCATCTGAATATCTTAACTATATTGGGTTAGAACTGGAAGCCGAGAAATCTCACTTCAGGAACAGAAAGTTAAAAGGAAAGCTTTATTTTCTGAGATCAAGGAGGCGGGTGGTTCTGGATCTGAAAAGTCCCCAAGGGGGTAAGGTTTGCGGTATTTTTAAAGGCTTAAATCCACAAAGCTAAGCACACTTGGTGAGTTTTGGAGTCATCCAATCAAATTTTAAAATTGTGGTTAAGCAAGGGAGTTTCTGTTGGAGGCTGTGCTGATCCAGGACAGCTGGCCTCAAGGCTTTTAACTACTTTCCAAGACATTTGGTCTGGAATCCAAGGTTCTTAATTCATCCCGCTAGATATTTGGTCTGGAGATCTAAGTGATGAGGGAACAAAGAAGTGAGTCCTCTGTCTATAGTGAGGGCTTTGTAGGTGATATATTTTTACAATTTAGGCACCTCGGTTAAGGTAACAGCAAGTTTAACCAGTTAACAGACAATTAGGAAAGTGTTTCAAGGGGTAGGGTGGGAGATGGTGCTGCAGGCTTGGGAATGTGAAGTTTAACCTTTCTAATAAAATGGAAGAGCAAAACTTAAGAGTTGCTTGGAGAAGGCTGGGTTCTGGAGGCTGCCTCCTTACACACTGTGGAGCTGCATGTTCACAAAGCATTTGCAGAAGGGGCTTGAACATAGAAATGTCCTTGGTAGGATGCAAACTCAGAGAGGCCTAGTTTCTAGTATCTTCTCCAAGTTCTGATCTTGGCATTTAATATTTATTAAATATCTTTTGGAGTTTAATTTAATATCTTTTAGAGTTAATTTTGTGGAGGTTGTAAATAACACATATTAAGTATCACTTCATTAAAGGTGTGAGGTAAATGGGTAGAATTTGTGATGTAAGGGATTTACCTGTACTTAAGAGACAGGAAACTCACACCAAGTAGAATTTAGCTAAGGACTGTTTTAAAACACCCTGTAGATAAGTATCATGCCAACCATGGCTGTTATAGATTAGAACGCTAGGAAACATGTTTTCTCAAGTGGATAATCAACAAATTTGTCTCCAACCATAACCAAGGAGACAATCCTGATTCATACCAACCATTGACCCATCTCCATGTCAAAAAAGAGGCATCTAACAAGCTGCTTAATGGGCCATTACAAAATTACAGCCAACAGTAATTCCTGGTGTGCCATAAAGTTGCAGTTTCCTTCTTGAGACAAAGCATAGTTCTGTCACATGTGCAAGACATCTGGTTTGAAAGAGAGATCAGTAAGTGAAGGTTAGAAATACAACAATTTAGGGGTTACTTTGAATTGTTTTGTAGGCAGTGTGAATTCTGCAAAACTTTCTTTTTTATTTTATTTTATTTTTTTCTTATCAGTTACATTTTATTAACTCTGTATCCCAGCCGTGTCCCATTCCCTCATTCCCTCCCAATCCCACCCTCCCTTCCTCATCTCCACTGTGCCCCTTTCCCAGTCCACTAATGGGGGGGACCTCCACCCCATTCATCTGATCCTGTTTTATCAGGTATCTTCAGGACTGGCTGCAAAGCCCTCCTCTGTGGCCTAACAGGACTGCTCCTCCCTTGGGGGGTGGAGAGGTCAAAGAGCCAGTCATTGAGTTCCTGTTAGAACAATTGTTAACAGAGCAAACAATTTAATTTTTAAAACCAATACCAATTTAAAATACCTCATCCTTTTAATGTAGAAGGAAATGAAAATTATTTGACTAAGGGTTTTTGTTTGTTTGTTTGCTTGTTTACCATACCATGTGGTTATCAAGATGGTGGTCACAGGTCACATTATAGTACACATGGCAGTCTCAAGATGGTGGTCACATTATACCCCACATGGCAACCTCAAAATGGTGGTGAGGCACATCACATGACATGTGGCAACCTATATTGTTGCTTTTTAAGCATATACGTTCATAGACCTTATAAACACATAGGCACACATATACATTTTAAACAAGAGTTTGAATTTAACCTTTAAACATACCCAATTATTTTTGATCATATTAACCATGACCTACAGAGCATAAGATTAGTCAAGGACAAACATGATTTCCATACATACATTTAAACCGAAAGACAAAACTTTACTTACTTCCTCCAGCACTTTCTTTTTAAGCACTTTCTTTTTTTCATTCAGCATGGCTAGACAGCCAGAAACACCAAGAAACACAAAACAACAGATTCTGCCAGTACTTCCTGTCTCCATGGGAGCGACCCATTTTCTAGGCCTATCAAACAGATTTGGGACCCCATGTCCCTCACAATGCTAGTGGGGAGCACTGCCACACTGGGATCTGGGAAATCTCCCAAGATCCCAAGGCCTCAGTCTGCCGGCTCGTCAGCCAGTGTACTGTGACATGACTGATCCCTGGCCACTCACTGTATACTACATTGAGATCTCAAAAATATACAGAATGACAGAACAGAGACACTTAGCCAAGACAAACGCACTTACCTGGGCTTCCAATCCTCCAGGTCAGGAGTTCTGCAAGGTCTTGGGGATTCCAGACGAGCCCCCAAATTATGTTGTGTCCGAATCATGATACCCCAAAAGACCACTACCAAGAGCCAAGTCCATTGCAAACCACATGAGGATCATTTTATTACAAATTAAAAGCTGCAGCTTGTGCTCACACACCTCCACTGCTAAAGTGGTGAGAGCCGAGAGCCCCATGCTCAGGTTAGTTGGGTGATTTAAAGATTCTGGTCCCTCTCAGAAACCCCAAGGCAAAGGCAGGGGCGATTCCTGCCTGGGCAATTATCTATTGATCAAAATGCTACATTTTGAATTGATTGGCTTTAGAAAGGTCCCCAAACCATTACTGATCTGGTGTCCCTCCCTAGGGGGATGGGCTAGTTTCCTAGCAACTGTATCTGTAGTGAGTGGGGAAAGAATGCAGTAAGGTGGGTTCTTCCCCTCAGGGCATTGCTGGACTTCTCCACCCACCTAGTTCAGGCTTTAAATATTAATAATAGCTGCTGATTTTTAATCTTTTAAGATTTGAGACACAAGTAAAGGTTTTGCCACATTATTTATACCTGTATGTATTTTGTGTTAAGTATGAAGAGTTGAGGACTGGGTAAAGGATTTACAACAGTCTTTGCATCTGTAATGTTTGTCACCAGTATGGATTCTATGATGTCTATTAAGAATTGAGAATTGGATAAGGATTGGCCACATTTGCTGCATCTGTAAGGTTTGCACAAGTATGGATTCTGGTGTAAGCTTGAAGTTTTGGGTGACAGGTAAAAGACTTGCCACAGTCTTTATATCTGTAAGGCCTGTCACCAGTATGGATTCTATGAGGAGAGTGAAGATTTGAGGCCCAGGTAAAACATTTGTCAGATTGTTTACATCATAAGGCTTGTCACCAGTATGGATTCTGTAGTGAGCCTGAAGATGAGTGAAATGCAAACGACTTTCCAGATTCATTACATTCTTAAGGTGTGTCACCAATATGGATTCTGTGGTGAACATAAAAATTTGATACATGGTTAGAAGATTTCCACATTCTTTACATCTGTAAGGTTTCTCTCTAGTATGAATTTTCTGGTGTTTTCTGAAGTTTGAGTATTTCTGGAGACATTTTCCATATTCTACACAAGATTTCTTTGCATTATTAGTTCTTCTGTGTGTATAAATATTTGAAGAGCTCCTAAATTATATTCTACATTCATTATCTTTGCAGGAGATCATCCTATGATGTATGTGAAGGTGTATTCTATGAACTGAGAACTCTCTAAAGGACTTGCAACATTCCTTACATCTGTATACCTTCTTTCTGGGGTAAATTCTCTTATGCCTAGTGAGGCATGAAAAGCTGTTGAAACACATTCCAGTCTCTCTCCAGTAAACATTCTCTTATGTCTGGTGAGATATGCAAATCTCCTAAAGTATTTTTTGCTTTCCTTATATGGTTTGTCTCAGCATGTAATATTAGATAAATTGAAGCAGAAGAAAACTATTTTCTGTAACTTTTGTATTTCTGTGGCCTCTCTTGTTCCTTAAATGATTTTGAATAAGATTTGAACATGAATGAAAAGATCTATTACATGTTTACACTGCAAAGTATTGCTCCAATATTATATATATTAACTCTCCTTGTTTCTCTATTTGATGACTTGGTTGTCCCTTTCCTATATTTATAATATATACATTTATTGGAATTTATTCTAGAAATGTATCTTCTGAACCAATCACAGTTTGAGTGTTTATTAATAGATCTGTAATCTGTTTTCAATTTAAAAAAATATCTATTTATTATGTATACAGTGTTCTGCCTGCATGTACACCTGAATGCCAGAAGACAGCACAAGATCTTACTACAGATGGTTCTGAGCCACCATGTGATTGCTGGGAATTGAACTCAGGATCTCTGAAAGAGCAAGTAGTGCTCTTATCCTCTGAGCCATCTCTCCAGCCCTAGGTCTGTAATTTTGATTGATTAATAAAATACTTATCTTGGATCTGTTCACTTCAGGCTAGTGCATAAAAAAGGTTTGTTATATTCAAGAGTCTCCTCATACTTATCACATTTGTAATCATTCAGGGATAGAAAGCAAAATTATTTTGTGTATTATTAGATTTTTTAAATACTGACTAAAAATAAACCCTGAGTCATGGTCTTGGGAACTTGTCCCTTCAAGATGAGGTTTCTGGTAAATATTCTTCACAAAGCTCACTTTATTTGTAAATCTCTTTTTTTCTCAAAAGTTGTAAAATATAGTCTAATGTCATATATATAAATATTTTTGAAGAATTAAGTACAATGTAGTCTATGTATTTTTTCAGAATTTTCAAATTTTTTGTAGAAAAAAAATCATGTTTTAAAACTTAATGTGAATGTTTTCTTACTGAAAAATCTGCTTCTGAAAATGTTAGTGACCAGGGCTGGAGATATTGCTCAGCGGTCAAGAGCACTGGCTGCTCTTCTAGAAGTCCTGAATTAAATTCCCAGCAACCACATGGTGGCTCACAACCATCTATAATGAGATCTGGTGCCCTCTTCTGGCATGCAGGTGTAAATGCAGACATAGAACATTATATACATTATAAATAAATAAATCTTAAAAAAAGAAAATGCTAGTGCTGTACTGTGACTTCTTTTTATATAAAGATTCTTGTGCTTTCTTTGGAAAGACTATACAGAAATCCTGGTAAATAGAGAAAAGTTCTGTCATAACATAATCCATGTTTTTTTCTCTCATTGTGACATTTCAGGAACATCCTTAAACATAAGGTGTCCAGGTTATTACTTCCAAATATTCCTGATACCGATATCTAGATAGATTCTTGCATATTCCTTTATGAAAATAAGTCTTGTGTTTGATGGGAACACAAAATTAGAAGCTAAGAAAATAGACAATTATCTTATTTAATACACTTAGGTGAAAGTTTTCAGAAATGAAAAGCACACAATTTCATATATATGTAAAGTCATATGAAAGTGGAATGTTAAAAAGAACTTCAGGGCATTTATTCTAAAGAAATAGTCTCCTTAATGCAAATGAATATGACATATTCATAATATAAGTTAGATGAATTATAAAATGGAAGTATTAACACTATATTAGGTTAGAAAATTCAGCAAATTTTTTTCAGAATAGGAAACAAACTGTGCTTATTTTATGAAGAAGCCCAGTATATTCAGACATCTGAGTACTTGGTCTGAGGTTGGTACCGTTTTATGGGTAGGATTAAGAAGTTTCACCTTACTGGAAGAAGTATGCACCTGGAGACAGGCTGTGAGATTTGAAAAGACTCATACTGTCCCCGGAGAGCACTCTCTGCCCATATTGTGGTTCTAGATGTGAGCTCTCCCTGCTACTCCAGCCCCTTGCAAACTACTACCTCTTATCATGGATCTTTCTTCTATAAGTTGCCTTTGTCGATGTGTCTTGTCACAGCAATGGGAGAGTAATCAATACAAAGCTTACAATGCAATAATGAAAAAAAATGCCCTCAATAAACTGTATTGTTGAAATGAACACAAATTATCTCTACAAACCCTTGAAGTAAACAAATTCAGTAATATTTATAAAAAAGATAAACTACTAATAAAGGAGGACATGAACAACAAGAATCAATTATTCCCTAACTGGCCCACAGAGAATCATGTACACAACAAGGAAAGAGTCCCCAAATTTTCAGCCTTCAGGAAAGTTCTCTAGAACTGATCATCTAGTCAAAAATACACTTACATTTTTTTCAATACTGTTTATTTCAGGGCCTACTGACATACAAGGATGCGGCAATGAATCACCTTCATTTTCTCTATATAATATATTTTGATTTTATTGCTCAAAGTGAAATTTTAGATTATTTTAAGTAGAGAAGACCTTGGCAAACCCTACTGCAGCCCTTGGTCTCCTATGTATGATGATGGTTTAGCTTGTTCTTTGTCTTCTATCTCTCCTATGTTCATATTCTAGGGCTCTTTGCTTTGTTGAAGAGAGTTAATCAGCTCTGGGTTTGACCTGTGTATTAAATAAGACCCATGACCATTTCTGGGGATAATATACACATGCATGAGTTTCTAATACATCACTGTACTGTCTAGATATCAGATTCCAAATATAATACTGCCATGTTTTATTATTTCAAAACATTCAAAAACATTTTTGTTAATGTTTTATACCTTGAGTTTCTTTTAAACTTACTACTGATTCTAAATTCAAGTACATTATAGAACATTAAGATGCAGTTCAAATTATAATCTATAAAAATCTTAATAGTAAAACACATAGTAAATGATTGAAGGAAGTATGTCATCCCCAGGAAATGTGAATATATTGACAAGATGAAGTTACATAAAGTGTTGTGTTCAACAGGTTAAATCTCGCTTTTCTCAGCGCAGACCTAACTGCCTGGGGCCTGCAGCCACTGAGGCTGAGCCCCAAGTCCTTTATCGGCAAAGGCCAGCAGTACTGTGTCTCGGAGCCCCAGATTCATGCGCGGCAGCTGCACCATCCTCCCAGGGCCCGAGTCTGCTAGACGCCATACTAGCTCCGCAGGATCGCGATCACTGACGGTACGGCCCGCCCAATACCACAGTGACAGAGAATACGCTATATACTCACCAAAACCAGACAGAAACGCCATACAAGCTAGACACACCAGGCGCTGGGCCTCCGAAGCTTGGAAAGCAAAGTAAAGAGACCCCAGGACTTCCCAGAAAGCATCTGGACTAGCAACCCAGTCTCCAGTTACAGCGGGACTTTCTAACCTGGCGGCGGAGCAGCACTGAGCTGGCGGGGCACATCAGCCCTCCAGTTTAAGACTAACCAGGGCCAAACCAGAGAACAGAAAGGCTGGTTACCCCGATTCCCACTGACGTGACCACCCTGAAATCTCCAGCTGCAGCAAGACCTCATAACCTGGCAGTGACAGCAGCACGGAACTGGCGGAGCACATCAAAGAAGCAGGGCCAAACCAGAGAGCAGACAGCCCAGATACGCCGATCTCTGCCAAGTGTCCTGCCTGTACAGCTAGTCCTCAGCATACGCTAAGGACACGGGACCTCTCTCAACTTCCTGAAGAATTCTCCAGACTCGAGAGAGAGACAGTACCAGTCTGATCGGCTGAATCCAAAAACAAACAGGGAAGGTCTCAGATAAGCCAATGGCCAGGGGTAGGCGAAAGAACATTTCCAACATAAATCAGGACATCATGACTTCACCAGCAAACCCCAAAATCGATGGATATTCCAATTCATCAGAAGCACAGGAAAATGACCTTAAAGCCATGCTTGCTCAATTATTTGAGGCTCATAAGGAGGAAATGAACAAATCTTTCAAAGAGATGGCCAGTCAATTGGAGGTAAAGAAAGAAGAAATAGACAAAACCCTTAAAGAAACACAGGCAAACATAGCCAAACAAATAGAGGCACAAGTAGAGAAGAAATTAGTGGCATACAAAAAGGAAATGAACAAAGAAATAGAGTCCATCGTAGAGAGACAGGAATCCAAATTCAAACACATAAAAGAAATGGTGCAAGGCATGAAAACAGAATTAGAATCAATAAAGAAAACACAAAGTGAGAAAACTCTTGAGCTGGAGAACTTGGAGAAAAGATCAGGAACCACAAAAGTAAGCATCACCAACAGAATACAAGAGATGGAAGAGAGAATCTCTGGAGCTGAAGACACACTTGCAGAAATTGATACTTCTCTCAAAGAAAAAGTAAAATCAGAAAAATTCCAATCACAAAATATCCAAGAAATCAAGGATGCTATGAAAAGACAAAATCTAAGAATAATAGGAATTGATGAAAAAGAAGACTCCAGGCTCCAAGGTCCAGAAAATATTTTCAAAAAAATCATAGAAGAAAATTTTCCCAACTTAAAGAAAGAGATGTCCATAAATATACAAGAGGCCTACAGAACACCAAATAGACTAGACCAGAAAAGAAACACATCACGTCACATCATAGTCAAAACACTAAATCTACAGAACAAAGAAAAGATATTAAAAGCAGCAAGGGAAAAAGGCCAAGTAACATATGAAGGTAGACCTATCAGAATCACACCAGACTTCTCATCAGAAACTATGAAAGCCAGAAGGGCCTGGGCAAGCATCATGGAGACTCTAAGAGATCACAAATGTCAACCGAGACTACTATACCCTGCAAAGCTTTCAATCAACATAGATGGAGAAAACAAAATATTCCATGACAAAACTAAATTTACGCAATATCTATACAGCAAACCAACCCTACAGAAGATACTAGAAGGAAAACTCCAATCCAACGAAAACGAATTCACCCAAGAAAACAGGGCATACAGATAATGTCCCAACAAAAATGAAAAGAAAACAAGCAATGAAACAAGGTAAGATCATCGACTCCATTACACAAGGAACTAACATGCATTGGTCAATATTATCTATCAATATTAATGAACTCAACTCACCAATAAAAAGACACAGGCTAACAGAATGGTTACGGAAACAGGACCCAACATTCTGTTGCATCCAAGAAACACACCTATGCAACAAAGATAAACACTACCTCAGAGTAAAGGGCTGGAAAAATGTTTTTCAAGCAAATGGTTCCAGAAAACAAGCTGGAGTAGCCATCCTAATATCTAATAAAATAGACTTTCAACCCAAGTTAATCAAAAAAGATAAGGAGGGCCACTATATTCTCATCAAAGGAAAAATCCAACAAGAGGACATCACAATTTTGAATATCTATGCCCCAAATACAAGAGCACCTACATTCGTAAATGAAACAATATTAAAGCTTAAATCATACATTGATCCTAATACCTTAATAGTGGGAGACTTCAACACCCCACTCTCATCAAGGGACAGATCAACCAGACAGACACCAAATAGGGAAATGAAAGCACTCACAGAATCCCTAAATCAAATGGACCTAATAGATGTCTACAGATCTTTTCACCCAAACTCAAAAGAGTACACCTTCTTTTCAGCACCGCATGGAACCTTCTCCAAAATAGACCATATAGTTGGTCACAAAGCAAGCCTCAACAGATACAAAAGGATTGAAATAATCCCTTGTATACTATCTGACCACCATGGACTAAAGCTGGACATCAACAACAACAGAAACAACAAAAAGCCGACACGCACATGGAAACTGAACAACTTACTACTCAATGACAGCTGGGTCAAGGAAGAAATAAAGAAAGAAATTAAAGACTTTCTAGAATTCAATGAAAATGAAGGCACAACAAACCCAAATTTATGGGACACATTGAAAGCAGTGCTCAGAGGAAAATTTATAGCACTAAGTGCCTACAAGAAGAAATCTGTAACATCACATACAAACAACTTAATGGCCCAACTGAAAAACCTAGAAAAAAAAGAAGCAGATACACCCAAGAGGAGCAGA
>NW_026588490.1:0-1866 GCF_907164565.1 Psammomys obesus | reverse complement strand
TCCTTTAGTTGTCTTATTGCTCTGGCTAGGACTTCAAGTACAATGTTAAAGAGATATGGAGAGAGTGGGCAGCCTTGTCTTGTCCCTGATTTCAGTGGGATTGATTTAAGTTTCTCTCCATTGAGTTTGATGTTGGCTATAGGCTTGCTGTATATTGCCTTTACTACCTTTAGGTATGTGCCTTGTATCCCTGATCTCTCCAAGACTTTAAACATAAATGGGTGTTGGACTTCGTCAAATGCTTTTTCAGCATCTAAGGAGAAGATCATGTGGTTTTTCTCCTTCATTTTGTTTATGTGGTGGATTACATTGATGGATTTCCGTATGTTGAACCACCCTTGCATTCCTGGGATGAAGCCTACTTGGTCATGGTGAATGATATCTTTGATGTGTTCTTGGATTCGGTTTGCAAGTATTTTATTGAGTATTTTTGCATCAATGTTCATAAGAGAGATAGGTCTGAAGTTCTCTTTTTTTGTTGGATCTTTGTGTGGTTTAGGTATCAAAGTGACTATGGCTTCATAGAATGAGTTTGGTAGTGTTCCTTCTATTTCTATTTTGTGGAATAGTTTGAGGAGAATTGGTGTTAGTACTTCTTTGAAGGTCTTGTAGAATTCTGCGCTGAAGTCATCTGGTCCAGGGCTTTTTTTGGAGGGGAGACTGTTAATGACTGCTTCAATTTCCTTTGGAGATAATAGGGCTATTCAGTCTTTCTACCTGATCTTGACTTATTTTTGGTAGATGGAATCTGTCAAGAAAGTTATCCATTTCATTTAGATTTTCAAATTTTGTGCCATATAGGCTTTTGTAGTATGACCTAATAATTGTTTGGATTTCCTCAGTGTCTGTAGTTATGTCCCCATGTTCCTTTCTGATTTTGCTGATTTGTATGGTTTCTCTCTGCTTTTTAGTTAGTTTGGCTAAGGGTTTGTCTATCTTGTTGATTTTCTCAAAGAACCAGCTTTTTGTTTCATTGATTCTTTGGATAATTTTATTTGTTTCTAATTGATTGATTTCTGCCCTTACTTTGATTATTTCCAGCCTTCTGCTCCTCTTGGGTGTATCTGCTTCTTTTTTTTCTAGGTTTTTCAGTTGGGCCATTAAGTTGTTTGTATGTGATGTTACGGATTTCTTCTTGTAGGCACTTAGTGCTATAAATTTTCCTCTGAGCACTGCTTTCAATGTGTCCCATAAATTTGGGTATGTTGTGCCTTCATTTTCATTGAATTCTAGAAAGTCTTTAATTTCTTTCTTTATTTCTTCCTTGACCCAGCTGTCATTGAGTAGTAAGTTGTTCAGTTTCCATGTGCGTGTCGGCTTTTTGTTGTTTCTGTTGTTGTTGATGTCCAGCTTTAGTCCATGGTGGTCAGATAGTATACAAGGGATTATTTCAATCCTTTTGTATCTGTTGAGGCTTGCTTTATGACCAACTATATGGTCTATTTTGGAGAAGGTTCCATGTGGTGCTGAAAAGAAGGTGTACTCTTTTGAGTTTGGGTGAAAAGATCTGTAGACATCTATTAGGTCCATTTGATTTAGGGATTCTGTGAGTGCTTTCATTTCCCTATTTGGTGTCTGTCTGGTTGATCTGTCCCTTGATGAGAGTGGGGTGTTGAAGTCTCCCACTATTAAGGTATTAGGATCAATGTATGATTTAAGCTTTAATATTGTTTCATTTACGAATGTAGGTGCTCTTGTATTTGGGGCATAGATATTCAAAATTGTGATGTCCTCTTGTTGGATTTTTCCTTTGATGAGAATATAGTGGCCCTCCTTATCTTTTTTGATTAACTTGGGTTGAAAGTCTATTTTATTAGATATTAGGATGGCTACTCCAGCTTGTTTTCTGGAACCATTTGCTTGAAA
>NW_026588489.1:0-2691 GCF_907164565.1 Psammomys obesus | reverse complement strand
CCTCCCCAAGTCCACTGGTAGGACTACCAAAGCAGATGTTGAGACTTATGGACAAACTTTGGACAAAATGCAGGGACTCTTATGAAAGAAGTGGGAAATAATAGTTAGATCTGGAGAGGACAGGAGGTCCACAAGGAGAGCAGAGAACCAAAAATTTGAGCACAGGGGTCTTTCCTGAGACTGATACTCCAACCAAGCACCATGCATGGAGATAACCTAGAACCCCTGCACAGATGTACCTCATTTTTAACTGGTCACTTGATTTGATGTTGTTTAACTTAAGTTCTTTACATATTCTGAATATTATCCTTCTGTCAGATATAAGGTTGGTGAATGGATAAACATACTAAAATCTGTAGACCTAAGGAAGTTAATCAAGAAAAAGAGCCCTGGGTAAGAACCTCAATCTTCATTCAGAAAAGCAAAAGAGACAGACATGGGAAGAGGGAGAAAAAAGGGAACAGTACAGGAGCCTATCACAGAGGGTCTCTGAAAGACTCTATTCAGAAGGGTATCAAAACATATGTTGATATTAATAGCCAAGCTTTGGGAAGAGTGCAGAGAATCTTATGAAATAAGGGGAGATAGAAAGACCTTAAGGAAACAGGAGCTCCACAAGGAGAGCAACAGAAGCAACAAAAATGGGCACAGGGGACTTTCCTGTGACAGATACTCCAAACAAGGACCATGCAAGGAGATAACTTAGAACCCCTGCACAGAAGTAGCCTATGGCATCTCTGTATCCAAGAGAGTTCCACAATAATAGGAACAGGGACCATCTCTGACATGAACTCAGTGGCTGGCTCTTTGTTTTTTTTTTTTTTTTTTTTTTTTTTTTTTGTAGGTAAAACTGTTGAATTAAATGTTTTTTTCTATTTATTTATTTATTTATTTTTTCTTTTTTTGGTTTTTTTTATTATAATCTTTTATTTATTTTTTATTAATTACACTTTATTCATTTTGTATCCCCCCATAAGCCCCTCCCTCCTCCCCTGCCGATCCCACCCTCCCTCCCCTTTCTGCATGCATGCCACCCCCCAAGTCCACTGATAGGGGAGGTTCTCCTCTCCTTTCTGATCTTAGTCTATCAGTTCTCATCAAAAGTGGCTGCATTGTCCTCTACTGTGGCCTGGTAAGGCTGCTCCCCCCCCAGGGGGAAGTGATCAAAGAGCAGGCCAATCAGATTATGTCAGAGGCAGTCCCTCTTCCCATTACTATGTAACCCACTTGGACACTGAACTGCCATGGGCTACACCTGTGCAGGGGTTCCAGGTCATCTCCACAAATAGTCCTTGGTTGGAGTATGAGTCTCTGGGAAGTTCCCTGTGTTCAAATTATCTTGTTCTGTTGCTCTGCTTGTGGAGTTCCCGTTCCCTCCAGCTCTTACTATTTCCCACTTCTTACATAAAATTCCATTCACGCTGCCCATCAGTTGGCCATCAGGCTCAGCATCTGCTTTGACAGTCTATACTGCAGAAGCTTTCAGAGGCCCTCTGTGGCAGGTTTCAAGGTTGTTTCCTGTTTTCTTCTGGCTTTCAGAGGCCCTCTGTAGCAGGTTCCGAGGTTGTTTCCTATTTTCGTTTTCTTCTGATGTCCATCCTCTTTGCCTTTCAGGATGGAGATTGAACATTTTAGTTAGGGTCCTCTCTTTTGCTTAGTTTGTTTAGATGTACAGCTTTTAGTGGGTTTATTCTATATTGTATGTTTATATGAGTGAGTATATACCGTGAGTGTCTTTTTGCTTCTGGGTCAATTCACTCAGGATGATCCTTTCCAGGTCCCACCATTTACCTGCAAATTTCATGATTTCCTTATTTTTCATTGCTGAGTAATACTCCATTGTATAGATGTACCACAGTTTCTGCATCCATTCTTCAGTTGAGGGGCATCTGGGTTGTTTCCAGCTTCTGGCTATTACAAATAAAGCTGCTACAAACATGGTTGAACAAATGTCCTTGTTGTGTACTTGCGCCTCTTTTGGGTATATGCCTAGGAGTGGTATGGCTGGATCTTGAGGAAGCGCTATTCCTAGTTGTCTGAGAAAGCGCCAGATTGATTTCCAGAGTGGTTGTACCAGTTTACATTCCCACCAGCAGTGGAGAAGCGTTCCCCTTTCTCCACAACCTCTCCAGCATGTGTTGTCCCTTGAGATTTTCATCTTGGCCATTCTGATGGGTGTAAGGTGAAATCTCAGGGTTGTTTTGATTTGCATTTCCCTAATGGCTAATGAGGTTGAGCATTTCTTTAAGTGCTTCTCTGCCATTCGATATTCCTCTGCAGAGAATTCTCTCTTTAGCTCTGTTCCCCATTTTTTAAGTGGATTACTTGGTTTGTTGCTTTTCAGCTTGTTTAGTTCTTTATATATATTGGATATGAGTCCTCTGTCAGATAGAGGGTTGGTGATGATTCTTTCCCAATCTGTAGGCAGTCGCTTTGTTTTGATGACAGTGTCCTTTGCTTTACAGAAGCTTTTCAATTTCATGAGGTCCCATTTATTGATTGTTGCTCTTAGAGCCTGTGCTGTTGGTGTTCTGTTCAGGAAGTTTTCTCCTGTACCAATGAGTTCTAGGGTATTCCCCACTTTTTTTTCTAGCCGATTTAATGTGTCTGGTTTTATGTTGAGGTCTTTGATCCACTTGGACTTCAGTTTTGTGCAGGGTGATAAGTATGGATCTATTTTCATTTTTCTAC
>NW_026588488.1:0-1009 GCF_907164565.1 Psammomys obesus | reverse complement strand
TCCTTTGATCTCTCGGCACTCCCCTCCCCCAGACCTCCCTCCTCCTCAGCACAGCGGACTCGCCTTTCTCAGAGCAGACCTAACTGCCTGGGGCCTGCAGCCACTGAGGCGGAGCCCCAAGCCCTTTATTGGCAAAGGCCAGCAGTACTGTGTCTGGGAGCCCCAGATTCGCGCGGCGACTGCACCATCCTCCCAGGGCCCGAGTCTGCTAGACGCTATACTAGCTCCGCAGGAGCGCCATCACTGACGGTACGGCCCGCCCAATCCCACAGTGACAGAGAATACGCTATATACTCACCAAAACCAGACAGAAACGCCATACAAGCTAGACACACCAGGCGCTGGGCCTCCGAAGCTTGGAGAGCACAGTAAAGAGACCCCAGGACTTCCCAGAAAGCATCTGGACTAGCAACCCAGTCTCCAATTACAGCGGGACTTTCTAACCTGGCGGCAGAGCAGCACTGAGCTGGCGGGGGACATCAGCCCTCCAGTTTAAGACTAACCAGGGCCAAACCAGAGAACAGAAAGGCTGATTACCCCGATTCCCACTGACGTGACCACCCTGAAATCTCCAGCTGCAGCAAGACCTCATAACCTGGCAGTGACAGCAGCACGGAACTGGCGGAGCACATCAAAGAAGCAGGGCCAAACCAGAGAGCAGAGAGCCCAGATACGCCGATCTCTGCCAAGTGTCCTGCCTGTAAGTGAGTGCACCCTTGAGAATCTGCAGCTCCACTGATCCTGGGTTCTGCTAAAACAGAAGCCAGGCATCGAACCCCCTCCCACCCATATACCCACTTAGGGAAACAGAGGGGCACTTGGAACATTGAAGTTCCTGCTCTGTGGGTCTAATTGAGGAGTTAAGGCAGTTAATGCCAGAAATTGCGCTGCGATCATCACTAGCGCCTGCGACATATACATTGCAGAGCCCCTCCCACACACTCAAGGGTTCAACATTAGCCATCACTCTGTCCCTCGAGACACACGCCCACACCCACTTACACACACA
>NW_026588487.1:0-1840 GCF_907164565.1 Psammomys obesus | reverse complement strand
TTCCTGATTTGATTCAAACAATTTTAGAAGTTGACTTGTTTAGAACTCCTAAAACAATTTTACAATTTTATGGCTGCAATAAATACTTTTGTGGATCTCCATAAGCCTCACTAAGAGAAGAGCTTTAGACAGATTGTGGCTTCAGATAAGCTCTCACTCTAGGGATAGCTCCATTCATTCTTGTATACACCATAAATATAGGCAAGTTTACTCTTCCAAAAATGCAAATTATAATGGGGCAACCAAGAAATGACTAAATTAAATACAAAACTTGATGTCAATATATACAAATTGTTTCACTGTAATTCCTTATGCCTTGTCAGCTATGGAATAAAATACTGTCAGTCTAAATTCACTTTGTATCTTAGAATGATAGACATAAAATTTTGGTCTTGAACTCACTACAAACTAAGAGATAGTTGGAGAATGCATAGCCAGGTCAGTCCTAATTGAGCAGACATATATCTTCTAATTTCTTGGACCCTGTTAACCTTTAACCTCTGTCAACCTTTGTCATTCTGAACTCGCCATGAACTTCTATAATGGATACACAAATACAAAATGTTTAGTTTTAATGAAAATACATGTAACCTGTTACATTTTTAATTTCTCTTTATCTGTAATCAATTACCTTTTTGACTATGAATTTACTTCTTTGTCTCAGAAATAAAAAAGCTAAGACCAGACCATAAGCAGGACTGAAGCCCCCTGGAAGTTGCTTCATCCATGAGTTGTAAATATGTAAATATGTGTATTGATGTGTTTGCATGAAATATGTCTGTTTTTGTACACACTACATGAGTGTATGTCAATTGCTGACTGTAAGGTGCTCCTTTTGCATCATCCACGGAATATGTACATAAATATGTACGGGTTTATATATCTGATCATTTGTCTATGTGATTGTATGTGGGAACCAGCCATAACAGGTGGACAGGGAAGATGTTCTCCCAAAGGCAGCCTGAATTTGCTGCAGTTTGTGCAGAGGAAATGCTAGCTAAAACCATCATCATCATCATCATCATCATCATCATCATCATCATCATATGTAAGCTTGTGGGAATTTGTTTGAAATTATTCTTGTTTGAGTGTGTATTCCTGAGATCTCTTTCTTTTTTTTTTTTAAATCTTTTATTTATTTTTTATTAATTACACTTTATTCATTTTGTATCCCCCCATAAGCCCCTCCCTCCTCCCCTGCCGATCCCACCCTCCCTCCCCTTTCTGCATGCATGCCACTCCCCAAGTCCACTGATAGGGGAGGTTCTCCTCTTCTTTCTGATCTTAGTCTATCAGTTCTCATCAAAAGTGGCTGCATTGCCCTCTACTGTGGCCTGGTAAGGCTGCTCCCCCCTCAGGGGGAAGTGATCAACGAGCAGACCAATCAGATTATGTCAGAGGCAGTCCCTCTTCCCATTACTATGTAACCCACTTGGACACTGAACTGCCATGGGCCAACCCGGAGATCTCTTTCTTTTCTCTCCATTTCTCATTCATTCACAGAGGGCAATGGGACTCTAAACCTCTGCCAGCCCTGGGAGCCTTCCTCAGAGAGAGGACAGAGGATGGCCAGTGAGCCCAAAGTGTCCTGAAGAAAGTGTCTGAGTAAACAAGCCTGAAGTACTTTGTCAGTCTAATGAAGACCACCTGTTGTTAAGCAATAACAACATTAGGGAAAGAGTAATTCTGGTGGGAGGAGACCAAAAAGCCTTAAGTGGCTCAAATGGTAAAGCACTAGGCTCTAAGTAAGGAGACTAGGGGTTAATACCTAAATAAAACTACTTTTGACTTCTTCAAGATGCCCAAACTAAGTTTAGTTATACAGAAAGATACAAATATC
>NW_026588486.1:0-2900 GCF_907164565.1 Psammomys obesus | reverse complement strand
TTCAGTGTTTAGCTAGTATTTTATTATTTCTTCTATCATGTTAAGCAAAGACAACTTTCTTTTAAACACCTTGGTTATTATTCTAATTCCTTCAGGCCTGACTGATCAATACTGCTAGTCTATCTTCAATACATGGTAGACATGAAAAAAAAAACAAACAACAACAACAACAACAACAACAAAAAAAACATTGGTTGAATTGAGTTACATAAGATGTCCTTGCTGAGGCTGCCCACTGTTTCCATATCTCTTCAACATAGTGCTGGAAGTCCTTGCTAGAGCAATAAGACAGTCGAAGGAGATCAAGGGGATACAGATGGGAAAGGAAGAAGTCAAATTATCACTATTTGCAGATGATATGATAGTATATATGAGTGACCCCAAAAACTCTACCAGGGAACTCCTACAGCTGATAAACACCTTCAGCAAAGTGGCCGGATACAAAATTAACTCAAAAAAATCAGTAGCACTCCTGTATACAAAAGACAAAAGGGCTGAGAAAGAAATTAGAGAAACAACACCATTCACAATAGCCACAAATGACATAAAGTACCTTGGCGTAACCCTAACCAAGCAAGTCAAAGACTTGTATGAAAAAAATTTCAAGTCTCTGAAGAAAGAATTAGAGGAAGATATGAGAAGATGGAAAGATCTCCCATGCTCATGGCTTGGCAGGATTAACATAGTAAAAATGGCCATCTTACCAAAAGCAATCTACAGATTTAATGCAATTCCCATCAAATTGCCAACACAATTCTTTACAGACCTGGAAAGAAAAATTCTCAACTTCGTATGGAATAACAAGAAACCGAGAATTGCTAAAACAATCCTCTACAATAAAAGATCTTCTGGAGGTATCTCCATCCCTGATCTCAAGCTGTACTATAGAGCAACAGTTATAAAAACTGCATGGTACTGGCATAGAAACAGAATGGTGGATCAATGGAATCGAACAGAAGACCCAGAAATAAACCCACACACTTACGGACACCTGATTTTTGACAAAGATGCCAAAACCATACAATGGAAAAAAGATAGCATCTTTAACAAATGGTGCTGGTCCAACTGGATGTCTACATGTAGAAAAATGAAAATAGATCCATACTTATCACCCTGCACAAAACTGAAGTCCAAGTGGATCAAAGACCTCAACATAAAACCAGACACATTAAATCGGCTAGAAAAAAAAGTGGGGAATACCCTAGAACTCATTGGTACAGGAGAAAACTTCCTGAACAGAACACCAACAGCACAGGCTCTAAGAGCAACAATCAATAAATGGGACCTCATGAAATTGAAAAGCTTCTGTAAAGCAAAGGACACCGTCATCAAAACAAAGCGACTGCCTACAGATTGGGAAAGAATCATCACCAACCCTCTATCTGACAGAGGACTCATATCCAATATATATAAAGAACTAAACAAGCTGAAAAGCAACAAACCAAGTAATCCACTTAAAAAATGGGGAACAGAGCTAAAGAGAGAATTCTCTGTAGAGGAATATCGAATGGCAGAGAAGCACTTAAAGAAATGCTCAACCTCATTAGCCATTAGGGAAATGCAAATCAAAACAACCCTGAGATTTCACCTTACACCCATCAGAATGGCCAAGATGAAAATCTCAAGGGACAACACATGCTGGAGAGGTTGTGGAGAAAGGGGAACCCTTCTCCACTGCTGGTGGGAATGTAAACTGGTACAACCACTCTGGAAATCAATCTGGCGCTTTCTCAGACAACTAGGAATAGCGCTTCCTCAAGATCCAGCCATACCACTCCTAGGCATATACCCAAAAGAGGCGCAAGTACACAAAAAGGACATTTGCTCAACCATGTTTGTAGCAGCTTTATTTGTAATAGCCAGAAGCTGGAAACAACCCAGATGCCCCTCAACTGAAGAATGGATGCAGAAACTGTGGTACATCTATATAATGGAGTATTACTCAGCAATGAAAAATAAGGAAATCATGAAATTTGCAGGTAAATGGTGGGACCTGGAAAGGATCATCCTGAGTGAGTTGACCCAGAAGCAAAAAGACACTCACGGTATATACTCACTCATATAAACATACAATATAGAATAAACCCACTAAAAGCTGTACATCTAAACAAACTAAGCAAAAGAGAGGACCCTAACTAAAATGTTCAATCCCCATCCTGAAAGGCAAAGAGGATGGACATCAGAAGAAAACGAAAATAGGAAACAACCTCGGAACCCGCTACAGAGGGCCTCTGAAAGCCAGAAGAAAACAAGAAACAACCTTGAAACCTGCCACAGAGGGCCTCTGAAATCTTCTGCAGTATAGACTGTCAAAGCAGATGCTGAGCCTGATGGCCAACTGATGGGCAGAGTGAATGGAATTTTATGTAAGAAGTGGGAAATAGTAAGAGCTGGAGGGGACGGGAACTCCACAAGGAGAGCAACAGAACAAGATAATTTGAACACAGGGAACTTCCCAGAGACTCATACTCCAACCAAGGACTATTTGTGGAGATGACCTGGAACCCCTGCACAGGTGTAGCTCATGGCAGTTCAGTGTCCAAGTGGGTTACATAGTAATGGGAAGAGGGACTGCCTCTGACATAATCTGATTGGCCTGCTCGTTGATCACCTTCCCCTGAGGGGGGAGCAGCCTTACCAGGCCACAGTAGAGGACAATGCAGCCACTTTTGATGAGAACTAATAGACTAAGATCAGAAAGAAGGAGAGGAGGACCTCCCCTATCAGTGGACTTGGGGAGTGGCATGCATGCAGAAAGGGGAGGGAGGGTGGGATCGGCAGGGGAGGAGGGAGGGGCTTATGGGGGGATACAAAATGAATAAAGTGTAATTAATAAAAAAAAATAAAAGATTTAAAAAAAAAAAGATGTCCTTGCTGGAAAATTTAGAACCAAAAAATTC
>NW_026588485.1:0-8886 GCF_907164565.1 Psammomys obesus | reverse complement strand
AAACAACCTCGGAACCTGCTACAAAGGGCCTCTGAAAGCCAGAAGAAGAAAACAGGAAACAACCTTGAAACCTGCCACAGAGGGCCTCTGAAAGCCTCTGCAGTATAGACTGTCAAAGCAGATGCTGAGCCTGATGGACAACTGATGGGCAGAGTGAATGGAATTTTATGTAAGAAGTGGGAAATAGTAAGAGCTGGAGGGGACGGGAACTCCACAAGCAGAGCAACAGAACAAAATAATTTGAACACAAGGAACTTCCCAGAGACTCATACTCCAACCAAGGATTATTCATGGAGATAACCTAGAACCCCTGCACAGATGGCAGTTCAGTGTCCAAGTGGGTTACATAGTAATGGGAAGAGGGACTGCCTCTGACATAATCTGATTGGCCTGCTCTTTGATCACCTCCCCCTGAGAGGGGAGCAGCCTTACCAGGCCACGGTAGAGGACAATGCAGCCACTTTTGATGAGAACTGATAGACTAAGATCAGAAAGGAGAGGAGAACCTCCCCTATCAGTGGACTTGGGGAGGGGCATGCATGCAGAAAGGGGAGGGAAGGTGGGATTGGGAGGGGAGGAGGGAGGGGCTTATGGGGGGATACAAAATGAATAAAGTGTAATTAATAAAAAAAAGAAAATATATTTGAATTTGAAAAAAAATTTAAATAAGGGAAACTATAATAAAAAATAACAAGATAAAAATAAAAAAATTCTGCTCAAAAAATATTTTTATTGCTGAGTAATCTTTCATTGTGTAGATGTACCACAATTTCTGTATCCATTCTTCAGTTGAGGGACATCTGGGTTGTTTCCAGCTTCTGGCTATTACAAATAAAGCTGCCACGAACATGGTTGAGCAAATGTCCTTGTAGTGTATTTGAGCCTTTTTTGGATATATGCCTAGGAGTGGTATAGCTGTATCTTGAGGAAGCACTATAACTATTGTATGAGAAAACACGAGATTGATTTCCAAACTGGTTGTATTAAGTTTACATTCCCACCAGCAGTGGAAGAGGGTTCCCCTTTCTCCACAACCTCTCCAGCATGTGTTGTCACTTGAGTTTTTCATCTTGGCCATTCTGATGGGTGTAAGGTGAAATGTCAGGGTCCTTTTGATTTGCATTTCCCTGATGGCTAATGACTTTGAGCATTTCTTTAAGTGTTTCTCTGCCATTTGATATTCCTCTATCGAGAATTCTCTGTTTAGCTCTGTTCCCCATTTTTTAAGTGGATTACTTGGTTTGTTGCTTTTCAGCTACTTTAGTTCTTTATATACACTGGGTATTAGCCCTCTGTCAGATAAAGGGTTGGTGAAGATCCTTTCCCAATCTGTAGGCAGTTGTTTTGTTTTGATGATGGTGTCCTTTGTTTTACAGAAGCTTTTCAGTTTCATGAGGTCCCATTTATTGATTGCTGATCTTAGAGCCTGTGCTGTTGGTGTTCTGTTCAAAAAGTTGTCTCCTGTACCAATGAGTTCTAGGGTCTTCCACACTTTTTCTTCTAACCGATTTAATGTGTTTGGTTTCATGTTGAGGTCTTTGATCCACTTGGACTTTAGTTTTGTGCAGGTTGATAAGTATGGATCTATTTGCATTTTATACATGTAGATATCCAGTTAGATCAGCACCATTTGTTGAAGATGCTATCTTTTTTCCATTGTATGGTTTTGACATCTTTGTCAAAGATCAGGTGTCCGTAAGTGTGTGGGTTTATTTCTGGGTCTTCTGTTCGATTCCATTGATCCACCATTCTGTTTCTATGCCAGTACCATGCAGTTTTTATTACTGTTGATCTATAGTACAGCTTGATATCAAGGATGGAGATACCTCCAGAAGATCTTTTATTGTAGAGGATTGTTTTAGCAGTTCTGGGCTTCTTTTTATTCCATATGAAGTTGAGAATTTTTTTTTCAAGGTCTGTAAACAATTGTGTTGGTAATTTGATGGGAATTGCATTGAATCTGTAGATTGCTTTCGGTAAGATGGCCATTTTTACTATGTTAATCCTGCCAAGCCATGAGCATGGTAGATCTTTTCATCTCTTGATCTCTTCTTCTAATTCTTTCTTCAGAGACATGATATGTTTTTCATACAAGTCTTTGACTTGCTTGGTTAGGGTTACACCAAAGTATTTTATGTCCTTTGTGGCTACTGTGAAGGGTGTTGTTTCCCTAATTTCTTTCTCAGCCCTTTTTTCTTTTGTATACAGGAGGGCTACTGATTTTTTTGAGTTAATTTTGTATCTGGCCACTTTGCTGAAAGTGTTTATCAGCTATAGGAGTTTCTTGATAGAATTAAAATAATAATAATAATAATAATAATAATAACATTTTTATTATTTATTTTTAATTTTTTCATTCATTTAATTATTCACTTTACAGTCTGATCACAGTGTTCTCCCTCCTCTCCTCCCAGTTCCACCCTCACACTCTGCTCCTTCTATTCCCTTCTCTGAGAAGGAGATGTCCCCCTTGGATAACAACCTTACCTGGCAGATCAAGTTGCAGCAGAACTAAGCTCATCCTCTCCCACTGAGGCCAGACAAGGCAGCCCACCTAAAGGAAAGGCAGTCAACAGGGTCCAAGACAGCCCTTACTCTCATTGTTAGGGGACCCACATTTTGACCAAGTTGCACATCTGCTACATATGTGCAGGAGGTCTATGGCTGTCCCATGCATGGTTCTTGGTTGGTGGTTCAGGCTCTGTGAGTCATATTCTCTTTTATTGTACACACAGTAAATCCAGTTTGAGATGCCCACAGATTTATGAATGTGTGAACTTCCATTAGGGATTAGCTCATCCCCCATTAGGGATTAGTCCTTATACTAAGGACTACACTTTTAAGGAAAACTTGCTCTCCCTCTATCCACAACTATCAGTTGCTAATTTCTCCTCAACTAGGGGTTGCATTTCTTGTCCATCTGTCATCTCCATTTCAGTGTTTGGTCTGTCTTGGGTTTACATGGCCCTTATGCATGCTGTCAAAATGACTATGAGTTTATATGTGCCTCTGCTCTGTTGTGTCTGTTTCATCCACTACTGGTTTTTACAGTCCTTTGCACCTTTTTCTGCAATAATCTCTGAGCCTTGGAAGGAGGGGATTCCTATTTAGGACTGAATATTCAAAAGTCTCTTATTCTATGCACCTTGTGCAGTTGTGTGTTTCTGTGTTCATGGCCCTCAACTGCAACTAAAAGCTTAGAAACTTCTGTGATAAAGGTTGAGAGATACACTATCTATGGACATAATGATAACTCATTAGGAGTCAGTTTAAACCCACATCCATTTACCAGAATAATAGCAAGAAGTTCTACTCTAGGGCCTATGACCGTCTAGCCATCATCAAAGTATTAGATCAATACTTTGATCTAATCAGAAAATGGTTGGTTACCATGGTGCTTGTGCCAGTATTGTACCAGTGGGCATGATTTTCCAGGTCAGTCACTGTTGTAGCTCAACATCAGTGACTTCACATCTGGGTATGATTAAAGATTACTTCTCTTCTTTATAGTGTGTATAGGACCTTCCAGTATTATAAAAGCTAGCTAGTAAGGGTGAAGTATCCAGTCAGCAACAACTTGATAACTCCATGATCTATGACTCAAAAAATATTAACATTTGAATACATAGCACCAGACTATGCTGTTAAAATTCCCCTTTTAGTTTAAATAAAAATGCTGCTTTTTAAACTGTGTATAGTAAGAACAATCATGAAACGATAAGACTTACATACATAACGTCTAGGCTAAATGTATTTGGCAACCTTGAAGAAAATACTCTCTATCCTATCTTGGTGAGTTGAAAGTTTTGTATGCAAATTATTCTCTATCATATCTTGTATCTACTAGCCTAAAAATGTCTATCTAGACTTAAAAACATCTTAATTCCTAAGTAATTAAATTCAATTGCTATATTCAATAACTATAACTATCTGATCTTCAACCCCATCACAGACTTGAGAAGGAACAAAATTAATTACCTGAGTAAATAGAAAGAACAGACTAGCAGCTTCCAAGATGAAAAGAAATATGAGAGACAGTTCTCTGTCTGGATGTAATGGAAGTTTTGCTTTCTTTGTATATTATGAAAATATGTTTTAATTCTAAGTCTGGGATTTTAGTTGGGATATAGTTTGTCCACAACTGTTAATTGTCATCTTTGCCAGCAGGTAATGGCCTTCCTCTGCCTCATGGAGAGGAGGCATGCTCTAGGACTCTGAGAGTATAAATATAAGGCTGAGAAAGAGACTGTGTGGCTTTCAGTGGAGTTTGGTGGGGAGTTCAGTGTTGGCATGTGGTGTGAAACAGTTTGGAGAGACCAGAGACCAAAGAAGGTGTGGTGGACAGATTGAGATAAGTGCTTCAGGGCACAGCAGCATGGTGTGCTAGCTGCATCATCTGCAGTTGACAGAGATTGATATAGAGCCCTAAAAGAACTCCCTTGACACTAAAAAGCCAGGAGAAGTAAAGGTTGGGGGGGTTGGTATGAAGAAGGTAGAGGCCTAAACACACCAAATAAAGTAGAGTTTTAATGAAGACTGCTATAGGTGGCTTTCCTCTACACCTGGACAGTCACTGAAAATCTGGTTGGAGCATCATCTTCAGGCTTCTGGCTCAGTATATCTGATAGATATATTTGCGAAACAGGAACTTTTTTGTTTGTTTGAGACAGGGTTTCTCTGTCTCAAATCCAGGACCTTGGCTGTCCTGGATTCACTTTGTTGACTAGGCTGTCCTTGATCTCACAAAGATCCTGCTGTTTCTGCCTCCCAGAGTTCTGGGATTATAAGCGTGTACTATTGTGCCTGCACTGAAGCAGGGGACTATTAAGGACTTGTTTACCTTGCCTTCACACAGCTGGGCAGTCAACTCAGTCTGCATAAAAGCTTGCCAGTTTTAGGAGAATTCTGTCTGTGGTAGAAACATGGGCATTTTCTTTGTCTTGGTGGCTAATTTGCCATATTTGAAGACATCTCCAAAAAGGAGGTGCTATGATGTTCATATCTTCTTTGAGATAGGCTGCTAGAAGTTGACCTGTCTTGTTGTGAAAGAATCCATAAAATAGTAAAACATCTTCAGATGCCATATTTTGTATGTTTTTGAAGACCTTATTTCTTTATTTTTATATAATGTATATTAATATCTATCTATCAAATCATATTTGAATATGCAATGTTGCTTGTCTCTAGCTATTTATCTGTTTAACCTAGGAAGCATATTCCTGTGATAAATTAGAATAGTATCTGTGTCATTCTCTGTTCGGCAGGGACCCCGGATCTTGGCTGGGTCCTGCAGCTTGGCTTCCAGATGAAGAACAGGTGTTCTGTTTCTCTCAGGGGCAGGTAGAACTTTTCCACAGTGTTTTACAGTTTATTTCTTTTAGCATGAGATCACAAGTAGCAGTGGAAGCTCGGGTGTTCCAAAGCCTATGGCAATACCAAAGTGTAACAGTTCTTGGTCAAACTGCTGTGCTGAGCACAGCATAGGTGCAGGACAAGGCCCACGACTGGTTGGCTTATAGCCAAGACACAGGCCCGGAGAGGTCCAGGCCCCAGAGGGCAGGTCAGTTAGGCGTGACTTGGCAGAGGATGAATGATGAATCTCAGAAGCACTTGAAGTGACAAAGTGTGTGCTTTTATTTGTATGAAATCAAGGACAATATATACCCTGGACAGAGGGAGAGATTTCGAGGGTGAATGTGTAAGATTTACTGGGGTCAGGGGGTCAGGGATACTTAATGGTCCTATCAAAAGAAGGAAAATACAGCACTTAATTATCCTATGGGGGCACAGGATCTCTAAGAACAATTGAAGGTCACTGTTAACTTTTCTAGGAATTCCTAGATGCTTGCTAAAGCAGTTTCCTTATCAGGGAAGGGTCTGACCTGTTATCTGCCCTGAGAGCTATGTGATGCTCCTTACAAGATCTGGGATCACCCAGATCAGGGGAGACTTTTAAAACCTGGCTGAGAAAAGGGAGTCTATCATCATAGACCAAGTGCAAATGAATGGCTATTCAGAGACGACTGACTTCAACCTTATTCAGCAGAGCCCCACATATCTGACATTACTATGAGTTGATCAATTAACAATTAACTCACATTATTTAATTATCCTAAACAGCTTGTAATAGCAATTTTAAAAGTACTGGAAGTAAACCTTGTATTTATAAATGAGTTGTATGGATACAATACCTCATATCAGAATAAATACGTGTGTGTCAAAGATAATCTTAAACGTGAATTCTATACCAATGAATCAAAAATAAACTTATTTTTATATCAATATGTAAGATTCTATACCAATGAATTAAAAATAACCTTATTTGAGAATAACAAAGTTCTAAGTTGAGTAGATTCAATAATCTACCTTTTGTCTTATCATTTCTATACATTTTCTATATTCCCTCTTCTTACTTTTAACCCCTTTCTCCTTACCTAAGGAAAAAAAAAGAATGAATGAATAAGAAAGGAAAAGAGAGAAATCTCTGTGTCTAATTTTTATACTTTGTCTTCTCTCTGAATAAGATGATCAATAACTTGTAACCAACTCCCTTAAGTGACAAACATCCATAGCCCATTAGAACAACCAAATCTAGCCACCCCACCTTAAAGGAAATAGGACAAGGTTGGGTTCTGCTGAGATGGGGCCATAGGATACTTTTTTGAGGGCCCAATGAAATTGGGGAAAATGGTTAAGCAAGCTAGCATATCTTTTGTGGTCCAGTCTCTAAATGTTGAGAAATTTTAGGCTTAAATGAAGTCCTATTAGGAACAATTTGAAAAGCTGGATCAATTGGGATTAGTATCTTTCTTTGAAGCTGTCCTGGAAGCAGGTTTTGATGGAACAGTAATTGAAGCAGTTGATGCTGAAACATGCAGGATGCTGGAATAAATGGTCAGTGTCTCAGCATCCTGGAGGATGAATTTTGTCAGGTTTGATCTAGTGTCATCACTGTCTGGTTCTTTTGTTCTGAAAACATATAATTTCTCACAAGTATTGTATAGTTCTAAAGTAATAAATGCATGAGATGTGTAGAATGCACAGATCAATAAAGGATTTGTTTGTCCTCTTTGTATGAGCAGAAGAAAAGACACCTTTCTATAAGCCAGTTTGAATTGTAAAATAAACTGTAAATCAAATTATTTACACCATCTAAAAGAATGGCATGGTAAGTCCTGAGGATTTTGTAGCCAGGGATTTATTGGCTATGTAAGTTGAAGTTTTGGATGAAGACATTTATATGTCCCAGTCAGTCTTACAGTTGTTCCTATGTGGAGGGATCAGCAACTTATATGTCCTGTTTAGTCTTCTTGATTTTCTTTTCTCTTGTGTGTGGCCAAAATATTTTTCTAAATTTTTATTTTTTTTTCATTTTTTATTTTTTTTTAATTTTTTTTAATTTTATTTATCTTTTTAGTTACATTTTGTTAACTCTGTGTCCCAGCTGTATCCTGCTCCCTCATTCCCTCCCCAACCCCACACCCCCTCCCTGGTCTCCTCCCTGCCCCTTTCCAAGTCCCCTGATAGGGGAGGACCTCCTCCCCTTTCATCTGACCCTGCTTTATCAGGTATCTTCAGGGCTGGCTGCAAAGTCCTCCTCTGTGGCCTAACAGACTGCTCCTCCCCTGGGGGGGGGGGGCAAACAGCCTGCCCTTGAGATACTGTTAGAAATAGTCCGTGTTCCCCTTACTTTGGAAAACTACTTGGTTACTGAGCTACCACGGGCCGCATCCGAGCAGAAGTTCTAGGTTATATCCATAGATGGTCCTTGGTTGAGTGTCAGTCTCAGAAAAGACCCTGTGCCCGGATATATTTGGTCCTTGTAGAGCTCCTATCCTTTCTCCATCATACTAACTTCCCTTCTTTCATATGATTCCCTGCACTCTGCCGAGGGTTTGGTTATGAGTCTTAGTGTCTGCTTTGAATGGAATACTACTCAGCAATCAAAAAGGAGGAAATCGTGAAATTTACAGGCAAGTGGTGGGATCTAGAAAAGATCATTCTGAGTAAAGTATCCCAGAAGGAGAAAGACAAACATGGTATATACTCACTTATATAGACCTACAAGATACGATAAACATAATGAAATCTACACACCTAAAGAAGATAATCAAGAAAGTGGACACAGGCGAAGGTGATTAATCCTCATTTAGAAAGACAAATGGGATGTGCATTGAACGTATGACAGGAGTCTACGACAAAAGGCATCTGAAAGACTCTACCTAGCAGTGTTTTTTTATTTTTTTTAATTTTTTATTAATTACACTTTATTCATTTTGTATCCCCCCATAAGCCCCTCCCTCCTCCCCTCCCGATCCCACCCTCCCTCCCCTTTCTGCATGCATGCCACTCCCCAAGTCCGCTGATAGGGGAGGTTCTCCTCTTCTTTCTGATCTTAGTCTATCAGTTCTCATCAAAAGTGGCTGCATTGTCCTCTACTGTGGCCTGATAAGGCTGCTCTCCCCTCAGGGGGAAGTGATCAACGAGCAGGCCAATCAGATTATGTCAGAGGCAGTCCCTCTTCCCATTACTATGTAACCCACTTGGACACTGAACTGCCATGGGCTACACCTGTGCAGGGGTTCCAGGTCATCTCCACGAATAGTCCTTGGTTGGAGTATGAGTCTCTGGGAAGTTCCCTGTGTTCAAATTATCTTGTTCTGTTGCTCTGCTTGTGGAGTTCCCGTCCCCTCCAGCTCTTACTATTTCCCACTTCTTACATAGAATTCCATTCACTCTGCCCATCAGTTGTCCATCAGGCTCAGCATCTGCTTTGACAGTTTATACTGCAGAGGCTTTCAGAGGCCCTCTGTGGCAGGTTTCAAGGTTGTTTCCTGTTTTCTTCTGGCTTTCAGAGGCCCTTTGTAGCAGGTTCCGAGGTTGTTT
>NW_026588484.1:0-4394 GCF_907164565.1 Psammomys obesus | reverse complement strand
TCACTTGAGTTTTTCATCTTGGCCATTCTGATGGGTGTAAGGTGAAATCTCAGGGTCGTTTTGATTTGCATTTCCCTAATGGCTAATGAGGTTGAGCATTTCTTTAAGTGTTTCTCTGCCATTCGATGTTCCTCTTTCGAGAATTCTCTGTTTAGCTCTGTTCCCCATTTTTTAAATGGATTACTTGGTTTGTTGCTTTTCTGCTTCTTTAGTTCTTTATATATACTGGATATTAGCCCTCTGTCAGATAAAGGGTTGGTGAAGATTCTTTCCCAAACTGTAGGCTGTCTATTTGTTTTGATGACAGTGTCTTTTGCTTTACAGAAGCTTTTCAGTTTCATGAGGTCCCATTTATTGATTGTTGCTCTTAAAGCCTGTGCTGTTGGTGTTCTGTTCAGGAAGTTGTCTCCTGTGCCAATGAGTTCTAGGCTGTTTCCCACTTTTTTTTCCAACTGATTTAGAGTATCTGGTTTTATGTTGAGGTCCTTGATCCACTTGGACTTTAGTTTTGTGCAGGGTGATAAATATGGATCTATTTTCATTTTTCTGCATGTAGACATCCAGTTGGTCCAGCACCATTTTTGAAGATGCTGTCTTTTTTCCATTGAATGGATTTGCCTTCTTTGTCAAATATTGAGTATTCATAGGTGTGTGGGTTTATTTCTGGGTCTTCTATGCAGTTCCATTGATCCTCCTTTCTGTTTCTATGCCTATACCATGCAGTTTTTATTACTGTTGCCCTGTAGTACAGCTTGAGATCGGGAATGGAGATACCTCCAGATGATCTGTTGTTGTACAGGATCGTTTTGGAGATTCTGGGTGTTTTGTTTCTCCATATGAAGCTGAGAATCTTTTTTTCAAGGTCTGTAAAGAATTGAGTTGGTATTTTGATGGGAATTGCATTGAATCTGTAGATTGCTTTTGGCAGGATGGCCATTTTCACAATGTTAATCCTACCAATCCATGAGCACAGGAGATCTTTCCATCTTCTGAGATCTTCAATTTCTTTCTTCAAAGACTTGAAGTTTTTCTCAAACAGGTCTTTCACTTGCTTGGTTAGAGTCACACCAAGGTACTTTATGTTATTAGTGGCTATTGTGAAGGGTGTTGTTTCCCTAATTTCTTTCTCAGCCTTTTTGTCTTTGGTATACAAGAGGGCTTCTGATTTTTTTTTGAGTTGATTTTGTATCCTGCCACTTTGCTGAAGGTGTTTATCAGCTGAAGAAGTTCTCTGGTTGAATCTTTGGGGTCGCTCATGTATACTATCATATCATCTGCAAATAGTGACACTTTGACCTATTCCTTTCCCATTTGTATCCCCTTGATCTCCTTTAGTTGTCTTATTGCTCTGGCTAGGACTTCAAGTACAACGTTAAAGAGATATGGAGAGAGTGGGCAGCCTTGTCTTGTCCCTGATTTCAGTGGGATTGATTTAAGTTTCTCTCCATTGAGTTTGATGTTGGCTATGGGCTTGCTGTATATTGCCTTTACTATCTTTAGGTATGTGCCTTGTATCCCTGATCTCTCCAAGACTTTAAACATAAATGGGTGTTGGACTTTGTCAAATGCTTTTTCAGCATCTAAGGAGATGATCATGTGGTTTTTCTCCTTCATTTTGTTTATGTGGTGGATTACATTGATGGATTTCCGTATGTTGAACCACCCTTGCATTCCTGCGATGAAGCCTACTTGGTCATGGTGGATGATACCTTTGATGTGTTCTTGGATTCGGTTTGCAAGTATTTTATTGAGTATTTTTGCATCAATGTTCATAAGAGAGATAGGTCTGAAGTTCTCTTTTTTGGTTGGATCTTTGTGTGGTTTAGGTATCAAAGTGACTATGGCTTCATAGAAAGAGTTTGGTAGTGTTCCTTCTGTTTCTATTTTATGGAATAGTTTGAGGAGAATTGGTGTTAGTACTTCTTTGAAGGTCTTGTAGAATTCTGCACTGAAGCCATCTGGTCCAGGGCTTTTTTTGGAGGGGAGACTGTTAATGACTGCTTCAATTTCCTTGGGAGATATAGGACTATTCAGTCTTTCTACCTGATCTTGACTTAATTTTGGTAGATGGAATCTGTCAAGAAAGTTATCCTTTTCATTTAGATTTTCAAATTTTGTGCCATATAGGCTTTTGTAGTATGACCTAATAATCGTTGGGATTTCCTCAGTGTCTGTAGTTATGTCCCCATTTTTCTTTCTGATTTTGCTGATTTCTATGGTATCTCTCTGCTTTTTAGTTAGTTTGGCTAAGGGTTTGTCTATCTTGTTGATTTTCTCAAAGAACCAGCTTTTTGTTTCATTGATTCTTTGGATAATTTTATTTGTTTCTAATTGATTGATTTCTGTCCTTAGTTTGATTATTTCCAGCCGTCTGCTCCTCTTGGGTGTATCTGCTTCTTTTTTTTCTAGGTTTTTCAGTTGGGCCATTAAGTTGTTTGTATGTGATGTTACGGATTTCTTCTTGTAGGCACTTAGTGCTATAAATTTTCCTCTGAGCACTGCTTTCAATGTGTCCCATAAATTTGGGTATGTTGTGCCTTCATTTTCATTGAATTCTAGAAAGTCTTTAATTTCTTTCTTTATTTCTTCCTTGACCCAGCTGTCATTGAGTAGTAAGTTGTTCAGTTTCCATGTGCGTGTCGGCTTTTTGTTGTTTCTGTTGTTGTTGATGTCCAGCTTTAGTCCATGGTGGTCAGATAGTATGGTCAGATAGTATACAAGGGATTATTTCAATCCTTTTGTATCTGTTGAGGCTTGCTTTGTGACCAACTATATGGTCTATTTTGGAGAAGGTTTCATGTGGTGCTGAAAAGAAGGTGTACTCTTTTGAGTTTGGGTGAAAAGATCTGTAGACGTCTATTAGGTCCATTTGATTTAGGGATTCTGTGAGTGCTTTTATTTCCCTATTTGGTGTCTGTCTGGTTGATCTGTCCCTTGATGAGAGTGGGGTGTTGAAGTCTCCCACTATTAAGGTATTAGGATCAATGTATGATTTAAGCTTTAATATTGTTTCATTTACGAATGTAGGTGCTCTTGTGTTTGGGGCATAGATATTCAAAATTGTGATGTCCTCTTGTTGGATTTTTCCTTTGATGAGAATATAGTGGCCCTCCTTATCTTTTTTGTTTAACTTCGGATGAAAGTCTATTTTATTAGATATTAGGATGGCTACTCCAGCTTGTTTTCTGGAACCATTTGCTTGAAAAACATTTTTCCAGCCCTTTACTCTGAGGTAGTGTTTATCTTTGTTGCATAGGTGTGTTTCTTGGATGCAACAGAATTTTGGGTCCTGTTTCCGTAACCATTCTGTTAGCCTGTATCTTTTTATTGGTGAGTTGAGTCCATTAATATTGATAGATAATGTTGACCAATGTTGTTAGTTCCTTTTGTAATGGAGTCGATGATCTTACCTTGTTTCATTGCTTGTTTTCTTTTCATTTTTGTTGGGATATTATCTGTATGCCCTGTTTTCTTGGGTGAATTCGTTTTCGTTGGATTGAAGTTTTCCTTCTAGTATCTTCTGTAGGGTTGGTTTGCTGTATAGATATTGCGAAAATTTAGTTTTGTCATGGAATATTTTGTTTTCTCCATCTATGTTGATTGAAAGCTTTGCAGGGTATAGTAGTCTGGGTTGACATTTGTGATCTCTTAGAGTCTCCATGATGCTTGCCCAGGCCCTTCTGGCTTTCATAGTTTCTGATGAGAAGTCTGGTGTGATTCTGATAGGTCTACCTTCATATGTTACTTGGCCTTTTTCCCTGGCTGCTTTTAATATCTTTTCTTTGTTCTGTAGATTTAGTGTTTTGACTATGATGTGACGTGATGTGTTTCTTTTCTGGTCTAGTCTATTTGGTGTTCCGTAGGCCTCTTGTATATTTATGGACATCTCTTTCTTTAAGTTGGGAAAATTTTCTTCTATGATTTTCTTGAAAATATTTTCTGGACCTTGGAGCCTGGAGTCTTCTTTTTCATCAATTCCTATTATTCTTAGATTTTGTCTTTTCATAGCGTCCTTGATTTATTGGATATTTTGTGATTGGAATTTTTCTGATTTTACTTTTTCTTTGAGAGAAGTATCAATTTCTGCAAGTGTGTCTTCAGCTCCAGAGATTCTCTCTTCCATCTCTTGTATTCTGTTGGTGATGCTTACTTTTGTGGTTCCTGATCATTTCTCCAAGTTCTCCAGCTCAAGAGTTTTCTCATTTTGTGTTTTCTTTATTGATTCTAATTCTGTTTTCATGCCTTGCACCATTTCTTTCATGTGTTTGAATTTGGATTCCTGTCTCTCTACGATGGACTCTATTTCTTTGTTCATTTCCTTTTTGTATGCCACTAATTTTTTCTCTACTTGTGCCTCTATTTGTTTGGCTATGTTTGCCTGTGTTTCTTTAAGG
>NW_026588483.1:0-5946 GCF_907164565.1 Psammomys obesus | reverse complement strand
GCTGGTGGGAATGTAAACTGGTACAACCACTCTGGAAATCAATCTGGTGCTTTCTCAGACAACTAGGAATAGTGCTTCCTCAAGATCCAGCCATACCACTCCTAGGCATATACCCAAAAGAGGCACAAGTACACAAAAAGGACATTTGCTCAACCATGTTTGTAGCAGCTTTATTTGTAATAGCCAGAAGCTGGAAACAACCCAGACGCCCCTCAACTGAAGAATGGATGCAGAAACTGTGGTACATCTATACAATGGAGTATTACTCAGCAATGAAAAATAAGGAAATCATGAAATTTGCAAGTAAATGGTGGGACCTGGAAAGGATCATCCTGAGTGAGTTGTCCCAGAAGCAAAAAGACACACACGGTATATACTCACTCATATAAACATACAACATAGATAAACCCACTAAAATCTGTACATCTAAACAAACTAAGCAAAAGAGAGGACCCTAACTAAAATGTTTAATCCCCATCCTGAAAGGTAAAGAGTATGGGCATCAGAAGAAAAAGAAAACAGGAATAAACCTCAGAACCTGCCACAGAGGGCCTCTGAAAGCCAGAAGAAAACAGGAAACAACCTAGGAACCTGCCACAGAGGGCCTCTGAAAACCTCTGCCCTGCAGACTGTCAAAGCAGATGCTGAGCCTGATGGCCAACTGATGGGCAGAGTGAATGGAATTTTATGTAAGAAGTGGGAAATAGTAAGAGCTGGAGGGAACGGGAACTCCACAAGGAGAGCAATAGAACAAGATAATTTGAACACAGGGAACTTCCCAGAGACTCATACTCCAACCAAGGACTATTTGTGGAGATGACCTGGAACCCCTGCACAGGTGTAGCCCATGGCAGTTCAGTGTCCAAGTGGGTTCCATAGTAATGGGAAGAGGGACTGCCTCTGAAATAATCTGATTGGCCTGCTCATTGATCACTTCCCCCTGCGGGGGGAGCATCCTTACCAGGCCACAGTAGAGGACAATGCAGCCACTTTTGATGAGAACTGATAGACTAAGATCAGAAAGAAGGAGAGGAGGACCTCCCCTATCAGTGGACTTGGGGAGTGGCATGCATGCAGAAAGGGGAGGAAGGGTGCAATCGGCAGGGTAGGAGGGAGGGGCTTATGGGGGATACAAAATGAATAAAGTGTAATTAATAAAAAAATAAAAGATTAAAAAAAAAAGAACTTAACAGAGAATTCTCAATAGAGGAATATCGAATGGTAAATAAACAAAGAATTGCTCAACATCCTTAGTGATCAGGGAAATGAAAATTGAAATGACCCTGAGATTTCACCTTACACTCATCAGAATGGCTAAGATCAAAAACTCAAATGATAGTACATGTTGTAGAGGATCTCAAGAAAAGAGAACTATCCTCCATTCCTGGAAGAAATGTCAACTTGAACAACCACTTTGGAAATCAATATGGAGCTTTCTCAGACAATTAGGTATATTGCTACCTCAAGATTCAGCTATACCACTCCTAGGTATATATCCAAAATATGCTCAAGTACACAACAAGAACATTTTGCTCAACTATGTTCATAAAAGCTTTATTTCTAATAGCCAGAATCTGGAAACAACCCAGATGTCCCTCAACTGAGGAATGGGTGCAGAAATTGTGGTGCATTTACACAATGGAATACTACTCAGCAATTAAAAACGAGGAAATCTTGAAATATGCAGGCAAATGGTGGGATCATTGAGAAAAGATCATTGAGATCAATGATTAAATATCATCTTGAATGATGTATTCCAGAAGCAGAAAGATACATATGGTATATAGCCATTTATTAGTGGATATTAGATATATAGTATAGGATAAACACAATAAATTCTGTACACCTAAGAAGCTAAGCAATAAGGAAAACCCTGGGTAAGATGATCAAACCTCATTCAGTAGGAAAACAGGGCAGACATAGAAAAAGGGAGAAATAAGGAAACAGGACAGAAGCCTACCATAGAAGGCCTCTGAAAGAGTCTACTCAGCAGGGTATTGAAGCAGATGCTGAGATTCATAACCAAACTTTGGGCAGAGTGCAGGGAATCTTATGAAAGAAGGGGGGCATGAAAGACCTGGAGGGGACAGGAGAGAGAGCAACAAAAAGAGAGCAACAAAAACAAAAAAAATGTGACCACAGGGGTCATTTATGAGACTGATACTCCAACCGAGGACCATGAATGGAGATAAGCTAAATCCCCTGCTCAGATGCAGCCCATGGCAGCTCAGTCTCCAAGTGGATTCCTAGTAAAGGAAACAGGAACTCTCTCTGATGTGAACTCAGTGGCTGGCTCTTTGATCACCTCTCCCTGGTGAGCAGCCTTACCAGCCCACAGAGGAAGACAAGGCAGCCAGTCCTGATGAGACCAGATAGGCTAAGGTCAGAGTGGAATGGAGGATTCCCTATCAGTGGACTTGGGGAAGGAGTGGAAGGGGAAGAGGGAGAGAGGGGGGGATTGGGAGGGGATGATGGAGGAAGCTACAACTGGGATATAAAGTTAATAAATTGTAATTAAAAAATAAATTAAGGGGTGGGGCAAGATGGCGGCACCAGGAGGACTCTCATTCTGAGGAGCAGCACAGCAGGATTGGCACAGTGACCAGCAATCAGAACTCGCGGCCATAAAACACAAGTGATTGTGTTTCACAGGTGAGAGGATACCCCATGGTGGGGGATTCAATCAGCTTTAACTCACCCGGCTAAACCTCAGAAGAGATCCTGGTTCTGCCAGGCACTTGGTCGCCAGCCCAGAGCTACACCCCAGCGAGATCTGGTCACGAACCCAGACTGAACTGTGGGCCCACAACACCATAGACTGGATTTCCCAGTCGAGAGATAACCCCACGGAGCAGGAAACAATTGGGACCAACCTCAGGTTACCGAGAGATCCCCTGGAAAAGACTCGGGGTCTGCAGGTGCCCCAAGAGCCAGCCTGGACCCAGAGACGGGACCCAGGCTCCTGCAAGGAGCCCTACCTGCAAGCCTGATTTGCCGCCTCAGATAGAACTGTGGGTACCAGGGCACCAGACTGCCTGTCTCTGGCAGGAGGAAACCCCCAGCAGAGGGGGTCAGCAGCTCTAATGCTTAGAACACCCAGCACCAAAACACCTCCTGGACTCACGCAGACTCTAGTGCAGGCAGGAGCGCTGTGCTCTGCCGCCATTATTGAGTTCCCCTAGGGCACTGGGACACACAGCTGCATCCTCAGACCTACAAAAGCCAGAGAGCCATTACAGCAGCCCTCAGATACTGTGCCAAGGATCAACCAGTTATCCCTAGCTAGACTGTCAAAACTGTGGAAATCCCTGGTTTTTCAAGAGGGCTGCACCCACAGCGTCTGGACCAGAGCAGTGCCTGCAGGTGCCATCCCAGACAGAGACACACAGCTTCTGGTCAAGAGTGAGGCACCCAGACTCCAGACCAGAACAGTGCCCCCAGGTGCCAAATCAACCTAGGTGCACATTCTCTAGGTCCAGAGCAGAGCAATCAGCCTCTGGCCCAGAGACTTGCTGAGTGCACCTCCCACTTTCCCGGACAGAACTGTGCGCCCCAGGATAACAGACTGAGATTCCCTGTTGGGAGAAAACCCCACAGCTAGGGAATCAGCAGGTTCTTCAAGAGGACTGTACATGGAAATTTAGTGAGCAGCAGCACACTAAATTTATAGCAAGAAACCAAGCAGTGGGGCAGCTGTCTTGAGAAATTCTATGGGTAAGAGGAGATCCCTCCTGCCTAACATAGACCACAGCTACTACTCAGGGCTATAAACCTGAGGTGAGCAGTGGCAACTCCTGAGAAACACTGGCCATACAGTGACCATAACCAAAAAGCAGGGAAGGACTCCTTCAGGAAAAAATCATCTTCCGGCCAAGGGGATACTCCCTACCTCAGGACTCCAGGAAGCACAGAAACTAACAGCCAACACCTAAATCAGCCCAATGGGTAGAGGTCAGCGTAAAGGCTCAACCAAAAAAAGACAGAGCAATATGGCATCTCCAGAACCAAGCCATACAGAGTAGAACAGCCCTGAACAATGCAGCATAATAGAAAATCAAGAAGATGACCTTACATCTATGTTGATGAAGAGGATAATAGAGGAAACAAAAAAAATACGTAAAGAATTAGAGGAAGATAAAACCAAACAGATCATGGCTATCCGTAAAGAAATGGAGGAAGATAAAGACAAGCAGATTAAGGCCATCCATGAAGAAATACAGGAAGATGCAGCCAAACAGCTTGTGGCCTTCAGAGAAGAAATAATTAAATCCCTGAAAGAAATAAAAGAGACAGAGTTGAAGGAACTAAAAGAAAAAGAGGAAAATACAAGCAGACTGGTGAAGGAAGTAAACAAAACAACTCAAGACCTGAAGATAGAACTAGAAAAATTAAAGAAAACACAAATGGAGGAAATAATGGAGAGGAATAATTTAGGGAAGAAAACAGGAACTACAGAGGTAAGCATAACCAACAGAATACAAGAAATGGAAGAAAGAATCTCAGGTGTAGAAGATACAATGGAAGAAATCGACGTATATGTCAAAGAAAATGTTAAATCCAAAAAATTCCTGACACAGACCGTCCAAGAAATCCAAGACAATATGAAAAGACAAAATCTAAGAATAATAGGAATAGAGGAAAAAGAAGACTCCCTTCTCCAAGGCCCAGAAAATATTTTCAACAAAATCATTGAAGAAAATTTCCCCAAGTTAAAGAGAAGCCAATAAGGATACATGAGGCTTACAGAACACCCAAAAAATTTGACCAGAAAAGAAAATCCTCCCGCCACATAATAATCAAAACAGTAAGTATACAGAACAAAGAGAAAATACTAAAAGCTGCAAGGGAAAAAGGCCAAGTAACATATAACGGCAAACCCATTAGAATCACACCTGAGTTTTCAACAGAAACTATGAAAGCCAGAAGGGCCTGGACAGATATCATGCAGACCCTAAGAGAACACAGATGTCAACCCAGGCTACTATACCCTGCAAAACTCTCAGTCCTCATAGACGGAGAAAACAAGATAATCAATGACAAAAACAAATTTCAACAATACCTACACACAAATCCAGCATTTCAGAAGACACTGGAAGGGAAAATACAACCCAAGAAAATTAGCTTCTGTCAAGAAAACACAGGAAATAATTAACCTTACTACAGCAAAACAAAAAGCAACCAAGCACACAACCTTATGAACACAGCCAACATCAAAATCAAAGGATCTAACAGCCACTGGTCATTAATCTCTCAACATCAATGGACTCAACTCTCCAGTAAAAAGACACAGATTAACAGAATGGATATGTAAACAAAACCCAGCAATCTGTTGCATACAAGAAACACACCTAAGATACAAAGATAGACATTACCTGAGGGTAAAAGTTTGGAAGATGACTTTCCAAGCAAATAGACCCAAGAAACAAGCAGGAGTAGCCATTCTAATATCTGATAAAATAGACTTTCAACCAAAATTAATAAAAAGAGATGAGGAAGGACACTTCATACTCATCAAGGGAAAATTCCACCAGGAAGACATCACAATCCTGAAGATCTATGCCCCAAATACAAAAGCACCCACATTTGTAAAAGAAACATTGATAAAATTTAAACCACATATACATCCCCACACATTAATAGTGGGAGACTTCAACACCCCACTCTCAACAAAGGACAGGTCAACAAAACAGAAATTAAACAAAGAAACAACATCTCTGACAGAGGTCATAAATCAAATGGACCTCACAGACATTTACAGAACTTTACACCCAAACACAAAAGAATTTACCTTCTTCTCAGCACCTCATGGAACCTTCTCCAAAATAGATCATATAGTTGGTCACAAAGCAAGCCTCAACAGATACAAGAAGACTGAAATAATCCCCTGTATCCTGTCTGATCACCATGGAATAAAGCTGGACTTCAACAACAACAGAAATAGCAAAA
>NW_026588482.1:0-1443 GCF_907164565.1 Psammomys obesus | reverse complement strand
CAAGAAATGGGACACTCTAGATGTTGTTGGTCTCTGATGGTTGCCGGCTTCTGGTAATCTCTCTGATGCTCCCTGATGGCTGCTATTCCACACTGGTTGCCAGTCTTTTTTTATTTATTTATTTATTTATTTTTTTATTATTTTTTTCTTTTTAGTTAAATTTTGTTAACTGTGTGTCCCAGCTGTATCCCGCTCCCTCATTCCCTCCCCAACCCCACACTCCCTCCCTGGTCTCCTCCCTGCCCCTTTCCAAGTCCACTGATAGGGGAGGACCTCCTCCCCTTTCATCTGACCCTGTTTTATCAGGTATCTTCAGGGCTGGCTGCAAAGTCCTCCTCTGTGGCCTAACAGACTGCTCCTCCCCGGGGGGGGGGGGTCAAACAGCCTGCCCTTGAGATCCTGTTAAAAATAGTCCGTGTTCCCCTTATTATATTTATATATATATATATATATATATATATGGGGATATATATATATATAATATATATATATATATATAATATATATTATATATATATATATATATATATATAATATAAGGGGATATATATATCCCCTTGTATTATATTTGCAAAACTACTTGGTTACTGAGCTACCACAGGCCACATCTAAGCAGAAGTTCTAGGTTATATCCATAGATGGTCCTTGGTTGAGTGTCCGTCTCAGAAAAGACCCTGTGCCCAGATATGTTTGGTCCTTGTAGAGCTCCTATCCTTTCCATATCATACTAACTTCCCTTCTTTCATATGATTCCCTGCACTCTACCGAGGATTGGGTTATGATTCTTAGTGTCTGCTTTGAAACACTGCTAGGTAGAGTCTTTCAGATGCTTTTTGTGGTAGACTCCTGTCATAAGTTCAATGCACATCCCATTTGTCAGTCTTTAAGAATGAAGTTGGAGTTTCTTTCTGGAAGTTGTCTCCAGTGTCAAGGAGTTCAAGGCTCTTCCTTATTTTCTTTCCTAGTAGATTCAGTGAATCTAGTGTAATATTGTGGTCTTTGTTCCACTTGGATTTGAATTATGTGAGGTTAGAGAAATATGGTTCTATTTGAATTTTTCTACATGTAAATATCCAGTTAGACAAGCACCATTTGTTGAAGATGTCTTTTTTTTTTTCCTTTGTATGGTTTTGGCTCTTTTGTAAAAAAAAAAAAAATCTATTGACCATAGGTATTTTTATTTATTTCTGCATCTTTTATTCAATTTCACTGATCAACCAGTCTATTTACATGCTATTACCATGTAATATTTATTCATATTACTCTGTAGTATAGCTTGAATTCATGGTCTAGACACCTCCAGAAATTCTTTTATTGTATAGGATTACTTTTGCTATTTTGTTTTGTTTGTTTGTTTTGGCATAGGAAGTTGAAAAATTGTTCTTTCAAGGTCTGAAAAGAACTGTGTTGGAATTTTGATGGGGATTGCATAGTATCTGTAGA
>NW_026588481.1:0-3220 GCF_907164565.1 Psammomys obesus | reverse complement strand
ACAAGAAGACTGAAATAATCCCTTGTATCCTGTCTGATCACCATGGAATAAAGCTGGACTTCAACAACAACAGAAATAGCAAAAAGCCTACACACTCATGGAAACTGAACAACTTGTTACTAAATGACAGCTGGGTCAGGGAAGAAATAAAGAAAGAAATTAAAGCCTTTCTAGAACTCAATGAAAATGAAGACACAACATACCCTAACTTGTGGGACACAATGAAAGCAGTGCTAAGAGGAAAGTTCATAGCACTAAGTGCCTTCAAGAAGAAATTCAAGACAGCTCATTCAAGCAACTTAATGGCCCACTTAAAAACCCTAGAAAAAGAAGAAGCAGACACACCAAAAAGGAGTAGACGGCTGGAAATAATCAAACTCAGGGCTGAAATCAATCAATTAGAAACAAATAAAACAATTCAAAGAATCAATGAAACCAAGAGCTGGTTCTTTGAGAAAATCAACAAGATAGACAAACCCTTAGCCAAGCTAACTAAAAGGCAGAGAGACACCACCCAAATCAACAAAATCAGAAATGAAAAGGGGGACATAACTACAGACACTGAGGAAATCCAAACAATCATTAGGACTTACTTCAAAAGTCTATATGCCACAAAATTTGAAAATCTAAATGAAATGGACAATTTTCTTGATCGATTTGACTCACCAAAGCTGAATCAGGACCAGGTAAATCAACTAAATAGTCCTATATCCCCCAAAGAAATAGAAGCAGTCATCAAAAGTCTCCCATCCAAAAAAAGCCCAGGACCAGATGGCTTCAGTGCAGAATTCTACCAGACCTTCAAAGAAGAGCTAACTCCAATTCTCTTCAAACTATTCCACAAAATAGAAACAGAAGGAACATTACCAAACTCATTCTATGAAGCCACAATCACCTTGGTACCTAAACCTCACAAAGACTCAACAAAGAAAGAGAATTTCAGGCCAATCTCCCTTATGAACATTGATGCAAAAATACTTAACAAAATACTTGCAAACCGGATCCAAGAACACATCAAAGATATTATCCACTATGACCAAGTAGGCTTCATCCCAGGTATGCAGGGGTGGTTCAATATACGGAAATCCATCAATGTGATCCACCATATTAACAAACTGAAAGAAAAAAACCACATGATAATCTCCCTAGATGCTGAAAAAGCATTTGACAAAATCCAACATCCATTCATGTTTAAAGTACTGGAGAGTTCAGGGATACAAGGCACATATCTAAACATAGTAAAGGCGATATACAGCAAGCCTATAGCCAACATCAAACTGAACGGAGAGAAACTTAAAGCAATCCCACTGAAATCAGGGACAAGACAAGGCTGCCCACTGTCTCCATATCTCTTCAACATAGTGCTGGAAGTCCTTGCTAGAGCAATAAGACAGTCGAAGGAGATCAAGGGGATACAGATTGGAAAGGAAGAAGTCAAATTATCACTATTTGCAGATGATATGATAGTATATATGAGTGACCCCAAAAACTCTACCAGGGAACTCCTACAGCTGATAAACACCTTCAGCAAAGTGGCCGGATATAAAATTAACTCAAAAAAATCAGTAGCACTCCTGTATACAAAAGACAAAAGGGCTGAGAAAGAAATTAGAGAAACAACACCATTCACAATAGCCACAAATGACATAAAGTACCTTGGCGTAACCCTAACCAAGGAAGTCAAAGACTTGTATGAAAAAAATTTCAAGTCTCTGAAGAAAGAATTAGAGGAAGATATGAGAAGATGGAAAGATCTCCCATGCTCATGGCTTGGCAGGATTAACATAGTAAAAATGGCCATCTTACCAAAAGCAATCTACAGATTTAATGCAATCCCCATCAAATTGCCAACACAATTCTTTACAGACCTGGAAAGAAAAATTCTCAACTTTGTATGGAATAACAAGAAACCGAGAATTGCTAAAACAATCCTCTACAATAAAAGATCTTCTGGAGGTATCTCCATCCCTGATCTCAAGCTGTACTATAGAGCAACAGTTATAAAAACTGCATGGTACTGGCATAGAAACAGAATGGTGGATCAATGGAATCGAACAGAAGACCCAGAAATAAACCCACACACTTACGGACACCTGATTTTTGACAAAGATGCCAAAACCATACAATGGAAAAATGATAGCATCTTCAACAAATGGTGCTGGTCCAACTGGATGTCTACATGTAGAAAAATGAAAATAGATCCATACTTATCACCCTGCACAAAACTGAAGTCCAAGTGGATCAAAGACCTCAACATAAAACCAGACACATTAAATCGGCTAGAAAAAAAAGTGGGGAATACCCTAGAACTCATTGGTACAGGAGAAAACTTCCTGAACAGAACACCAACAGCACAGGCTCTAAGAGCAACAATCAATAAATGGGACCTCATGAAATTGAAAAGCTTCTGTAAAGCAAAGGACACCGTCATCAAAACAAAGCGACTGCCTACAGATTGGGAAAGAATCATCACCAACCCTCTATCTGACAGAGGACTCATATCCAATATATATAAAGAACTAAACAAGCTGAAAAGCAACAAACCAAGTAATCCACTTAAAAAATGGGGAACAGAGCTAAAGAGAGAATTCTCTGCAGAGGAATATCGAATGGCAGAGAAGCACTTAAAGAAATGCTCAACCTCATTAGCCATTAGGGAAATGCAAATCAAAACAACCCTGAGATTTCACCTTACACCCATCAGAATGGCCAAGATGAAAATCTCAAGGGACAACACATGCTGGAGAGGTTGTGGAGAAAGGGGAACGCTTCTCCACTGCTGGTGGGAATGTAAACTGGTACAACCACTCTGGAAATCAATCTGGCGCTTTCTCAGACAACTAGGAATAGCGCTTCCTCAAGATCCAGCCATACCACTCCTAGGCATATACCCAAAAGAGGCGCAAGTACACAACAAGGACATTTGTTCAACCATGTTTGTAGCAGCTTTATTTGTAATAGCCAGAAGCTGGAAACAACCCAGATGCCCCTCAACTGAAGAATGGATGCAGAAACTGTGGTACATCTATACAATGGAGTATTACTCAGCAATGAAAAATAAGGAAATCATGAAATTTGCAGGTAAATGGTGGGACCTGGAAAGGATCATCCTGAGTGAGTTGACCCAGAAGCAAAAAGACACTCACGGTATATACTCACTCATATAAACATACAATATAGAATAAACCCACTAAAAGCTGTACATCTAAACAAACTAAGC
>NW_026588480.1:0-3558 GCF_907164565.1 Psammomys obesus | reverse complement strand
TTTGGGTATGTTGTGCCTTCATTTTCATTGAATTCTAGAAAGTCTTTAATTTCTTTCTTTATTTCTTCCTTGACCCAGCTGTCATTGAGTAGTAAGTTGTTCAGTTTCCATGTGCGTGTCGGCTTTTTGTTGTTTCTGTTGTTGTTGATGTCCAGCTTTAGTCCATGGTGGTCAGATAGTATACAAGGGATTATTTCAATCCTTTTGTATCTGTTGAGGCTTGCTTTGTGACCAACTATATGGTCTATTTTGGAGAAGGTTCCATGTGGTGCTGAAAAGAAGGTGTACTCTTTTGAGTTTGGGTGAAAAGATCTGTAGACGTCTATTAGGTCCATTTGATTTAGGGATTCTGTGAGTGCTTTTATTTCCCTATTTGGTGTCTGTCTGGTTGATCTGTCCCTTGATGAGAGTGGGGTGTTGAAGTCTCCTACTATTAAGGTATTAGGATCAATGTATGATTTAAGCTTTAATATTGTTTCATTTACGAATGTAGGTGCTCTTGTATTTGGGGCATAGATATTCAAAATTGTGATGTCCTCTTGTTGGATTTTTCCTTTGATGAGAATATAGTGGCCCTCCTTATCTTTTTTGATTAACTTGGGTTGAAAGTCTATTTTATTAGATATTAGGATGGCTACTCCAGCTTGTTTTCTGGAACCATTTGCTTGAAAAACATTTTTCCAGCCCTTTACTCTGAGGTAGTGTTTATCTTTGTTGCATAGGTGTGTTTCTTGGATGCAACAGAATGTTGGGTCCTGTTTCCGTAACCATTCTGTTAGCCTGTGTCTTTTTATTGGTCAGTTGAGTCCATTAATATTGATAGATAATATTGACCAATGCATGTTAGTTCCTTTTGTAATGGAGTCGATGATCTTACCTTGTTTCATTGCTTGTTTTCTTTTCATTTTTGTTGGGATGTTATCTGTATGCCCTGTTTTCTTGGGTGAATTCGTTTTCGTTGGATTGGAGTTTTCCTTCTAGTATCTTCTGTAGGGTTGGTTTGCTGTATAGATATTGCGTAAATTTAGTTTTGTCATGGAATATTTTGTTTTCTCCATCTATGTTGATTGAAAGCTTTGCAGGGTATAGTAGTCTCGGTTGACATTTGTGATCTCTTAGAGTCTCCATGATGCTTGCCCAGGCCCTTCTGGCTTTCATAGTTTCTGATGAGAAGTCTGGTGTGATTCTGATAGGTCTACCTTCATATGTTACTTGGCCTTTTTCCCTTGCTGCTTTTAATATCTTTTCTTTGTTCTGTAGATTTAGTGTTTTGACTATGATGTGACGTGATGTGTTTCTTTTCTGGTCTAGTCTATTTGGTGTTCTGTAGGCCTCTTGTATATTTATGGACATCTCTTTCTTTAAGTTGGGAAAATTTTCTTCTATGATTTTTTTGAAAATATTTTCTGGACCTTGGAGCCTGGAGTCTTCTTTTTCATCAATTCCTATTATTCTTAGATTTTGTCTTTTCATAGCATCCTTGATTTCTTGGATATTTTGTGATTGGAATTTTTCTGATTTTACTTTTTCTTTGAGAGAAGTATCAATTTCTGCAAGTGTGTCTTCAGCTCCAGAGATTCTCTCTTCCATCTCTTGTATTCTGTTGGTGATGCTTACTTTTGTGGTTCCTGATCTTTTCTCCAAGTTCTCCAGCTCAAGAGTTTTCTCATTTTGTGTTTTCTTTATTGATTCTAATTCTGTTTTCATGCCTTGCACCATTTCTTTTATGTGTTTGAATTTGGATTCCTGTCTCTCTACGATGGACTCTATTTCCTTGTTCATTTCCTTTTTGTATGCCACTAATTTTTTCTCTACTTGTGTCTCTATTTGTTTGGCTATGTTTGCCTGTGTTTCTTTAAGGGTTTTGTCTATTTCTTCTTTCTTTACCTCCAATTGACTGGCCAACTCTTTGAAAGATTTGTTCATTTCCTCCTTATAAGCCTCAAATAATTGAGCAAGCATGGCTTTAAGGTCATTTTCCTGTGCTTCTGATGAATTGGAGTATCCATCGGTTTTGGGGTTTGCTGGTGAAGTCATGATGTCCTGATTTATGTTGGAAGTGTTCTTTCGCCTACCCCTGGCCATTGGCTTGTCTGAGACCTTCCCTGTTTGTTTTTGGATTCTGCCAATCAGACTGGTACTGTCTCTCTCTCGAGTCTGGAGAATTCTTCAGGAAGTTGAGAGAGGTCCCGTGTCCTTAGCGTATGCTGAGGACTAGCTGTACCTGTGGGAGGAAAGTACGCAGGCGCAAACAGAGGCAAATGCAAGCGTGCGTGCGTGTGTGTGTATATGTGTGTGTGTGTGTAAGTGGGTGTGGGCGTGTGTCTCGAGGGACAGAGTGATGGCTAATGTTGAACCCTTGAGTGTGTGGGAGGGGCTCTGCAATGTATATGTCGCAGGCGCTAGTGATGATCGCAGCGCAATTTCTGGCATTAACTGCCTTAACTCCTCAATTAGACCCACAGAGCAGGAACTTCAATGTTCCAAGTGCCCCTCTGTTTCCCAAAGTGGGTATATGGGTGGGAGGGGGTTCGATGCCTGGTTTCTGTTTTAGCAGAACCCAGGATCAGTGGAGCTGCAGATTCTCAAGGGTGCACTCACTTACAGGCAGGACACTTGGCAGAGATTGGCGTATCTGGGCTCTCTGTTCTCTGGTTTGGCCCTGCTTCTTTGATGTGCTCCGCCAGTTCCGTGCTGCTGTCACTGCCAGGTTATGAGGTCTTGCTGCAGCTGGAGATTTCAGGGTGGTCACGTCAGTGGGAATCGGGGTAATCAGCCTTTCTGTTCTCTGGTTTGGCCCTGGTTAGTCTTAAACTGGAGGGCTGATGTGCCCCGCCAGTTCAGTGCTGCTCCGCCGCCAGGTTAGAAAGTCCCGCTGTAACTGGAGACTGGGTTGCTAGTCCAGATGCTTTCTGGGAAGTCCTGGGGTCTCTTTACTGTGCTCTCCAAGCTTCGGAGGCCCAGCGCCTGGTGTGTCTAGTTTGTATGGCGTTTTTGTCTGGTTTTGGTGAGTATATAGCGTATTCTCTGTCACTGTGGTATTGGGCGGGCCGTACCGTCAGTGATGGCGCTCGTGCGGAGCTAGTATGGCGTCTAGCAGACTCGGGCCCTGGGAGGATGGTGCAGCCGCCGCGAGTGAATCTGGGGCTCTGAGACACAGTACTGCTGGCCTTTGCCGATAAAGGACTTGGGGCTCAGCCTCAGTGGCTGCAGGCCCCAGGCAGTTAGGTCTGCGCTGAGAAAGGCGAGTAGGCTGTGCCTGTGCCGAGGAGGAGGGAGGTCTGGGGGAGGGGAGTGCAGAGAGATCAAAGGATCGTTTCTCACCTTCCCCAATCAAGTCCGTGGGTGACCCGAGACCAAGGTTTTCACCTCCTGCGATGTTCCCTGTTGTTTAGAGAGTCTCTCCGTTGTTTCCCTGGCTTCAGAAGTTCTTCCACATATCAGCTCAGAACTTTATCTCTTCCACAGCTCGGAAACTGTGTGTGCTAGTCGCCATCTTGGCTCCGCCCCCCTCATAATCCACTACTTTAAGAGAAAATCAATGTGCAGGGTTCTGCA
>NW_026588479.1:0-2037 GCF_907164565.1 Psammomys obesus | reverse complement strand
AGTAAGAGTTTGTGAAGATTTCTCATCTGGCCCAGGCAAGGAGCAAAGTCTGCCAGCTTAAAGATATCCCACTCTGTGTTCAGTTCAAATTCCCGGATGTGCTCTGGATGAAAAACCTTCAGGACCTCTTTGATAACGTGGACAGGCTGAATCCAGATGGTCATTTTCATACAGCAGAACTGGACAGAGTCCTTTCTCTGCTGGGCCCACTGCAAGAAGCATGTTTGTTCTTCATCTACACGTGGCCTGAGGCAAAGGTCAGCTACCACCTTCAGGCACTGCCTCAGTGCATATCTGGGAAGGACCTTCACTACTTGCTGCTCATCTGAGGTCTCTGCTGAGCAGTCACCATCCTCTACACAAGCCCATATGTTCCAAAATTCATGGCGCTTCTTCCTCAGGTCAAGAACCTGAAGTTTTCCCCTCCTGTGGGTAAAACGTGTGAAGTGTCAGCTAAATGGCAAGACCCCACACTGACTCAGCATTTCCTCCAAATCTCTAAACTCAGCTCTAACTCCTGCCAAGGTGGGTGTTTTTTCAGCAGCCACTTCCCACCCTGTAGAGGCTTTCCCTGAGCTGCACAGGTAGCCCTGGTAACTTTCCTTTCTCTAAGTAACTCAGCTTCCCCTTAGTCCCATTACTAGTGATTGGGGAGGCCAGGGAAGACTGATTTTCCTGTGTGGCTACATCTGCTCCAAGCTCTGATATAGGCAACAGTCCTTAGCACAAGCAAAGTACAGTTTCCAAAGGCCCTGTATCCCTATCTGATGATCAACCAGGAGCCTCTCATCCTCTCAAGAAGAAGCCATTCTCCCTGACCCCACAATCTCTTCTGTCTTCTCAATGGAATCCATTCTACAGCACTTGCTTATTGCTTACCTGGAGTGAAACTTTCTTTGCAGCCACATGTCTACTCCTCCAAGCACTGCCTGGAAGGTTTCCAAGTCAGGGGTCTTCATCAATGCCCCCACAGGGAGACAGGGGAAAGGCCAGGTTGCCACCATTGCCTTCACAGTTGTAGTGTGTCTGCCAGTCAAGGCCTCCTTGAACAGCGCTGGCAAGAGCACCATGGGCAGTTTGTCCAGAGCTGACATGTCCAAGGTCTCATCTCTCAGCAGAGCCTGCCTTGCCAACTTCAGGAGTGTGGGTGGAGTCTGAGCACTCATCTTGGAAGGTCTTCAGTCAGAAGGATCCTGGGGAGGCATTTAAGGGAGAATACATTCTCAACATCAAGTTTAGAAAATCCCCTCACCATCACCGGAACTACTCAAGATCAGAGTTACTGCTCTGGCAGTGGTGGAGACATCAGTTTAATCCATTGTCCTCAGTGGAGGTTTCAAAACAATCTTCCTCACTGATAGCACCAGGAGCGTCTTGCAAGGACACCCAGAGTTACACATTCCCCAGCGTTCCTTCCAACCTTATCCAAAGCCCCAGTCAATCCCATACCCTCTGGTCAGGAGTCCCCAGAAGTCTAAAAGATGGGTACCATCCTTGTGTGCCAACCAGACATAGATCATGTCACAAGTCCCCAAACACAAAGCATGGGAAATTTACACACACAACCTACCTATAATTTTTCTAAAACATGGAAGCTGTCTGGGAAAAAATGAGATGATCCTGGAAACTATGGTTGGAACTCCATCCTGTATTACTTAAAGTTATGTCAAAAACCTGTATTGGCCACACAAACTGAATTTTTTTTTTTTTTGGTTGGTGGGACTTGGGGAAGTTGACCTCGATGAACTGGGAATGAGTGTGCTCAGGGTTCAATGATGTGAAATTGCCCAATAATCAGTAAAAATATTGCAAATTTTAAAATAGTTTTAAATAATATACATCCAGAAAAAAAGTCTTTATGTCAATAAAGAAATGAATAAATAAATGATTTCCCCAACTTGGGCCTAAACTGTCTATTTCAGGGGCCCTGGCCCTTTGGATCAAAGTGACTTACCGTTCTGAGCACTGATGAGCACAGGGTCTCTGGATCCCAGTAGAGCCAGGCTGTCACCACAGTCTTCACATCCAGAGGGAATG
>NW_026588478.1:0-1499 GCF_907164565.1 Psammomys obesus | reverse complement strand
AGTCTGTTTATTTTCAGAGCAAAAGACCAGATAACAATAAAAACAAGGCAAGGAGCCCAGATGATTCAGCCTCATAGACTCCCTCAGTTACTGTTTCCCCAAAATCTCCATACAAGTGAAAGTCAAAAGAGCTAGCTCAATTGATTGATTCCACAGAGACTGGAAAAAAAAATCCACAGAAAAGGACAGGAAAAAATACAGCTAGCTTTTCCAGAACTTGGCCAATATCCTAAATTTTAAGGGTACCTAAAAAATGTTTTATACCCACAAACAGCAAGAACAAGACACTACCATTCCCAAAAAGTGGGGTAGGTGTTTTTTGTCATTTGGTGGGTTATGAATTGGACATGATAAGGGGATAAAAGAAAGGAAGGTAAAGGTTGAAATCAGGGATCTCTCTCTCCCCTTTATTCTTTTTCACTTATTTATCTCTCCTCTAAAGGAGGAAAAAAGGAAATGGTATAGAGAAGGGGCTGCACGGTTATAGGATAAAGGTAGATTATTGAATCTACTAGTGTCAAATATTACGTATTGGTATGGGTTATTGGATATTGATATAAATTTTAAGATTGTTTTGTTCAACTTTTTCTTGCTGTATTATACATATGAAAATATTTGAAAATATGGTGTGAAGTTCTAGTTTTATGAAAGCTAATTATTCCAAACTCTTGGAGGTGCAAATTAGTACTTAGTCCCCTATAAATAATCTTACTTGTAGTCTTGTTAGATACTAGTTTAGTTAAGTAGAGAAATGAGCTTTATTTGCTCTCTTGTATATGTTTACAAGCTTAAGTAGATGGTACATAGCTAGAAACAAGCAACATTGTTCTAGATAAATGGATAGATAGATAGATAGATAGATATTCTTCAAACACTTCTGAGATCTACAAAACATTGCACTTAAATATACTTTATTAATAAAAGGCTTTTCTGACAGAGAGAAACATCTGCTCCTGGTAGCACCTCTAAACTACTTCAAAGAAGATGATGGGCATCATAGGAAAAAAATGTGGCAAGATAGCCACTGGAGCAAAACCTGTCCTTCAACTGCTCATAGCAGGTTGTCTGAACAAAGTGTGAACAAGCAGGGCACTGGGAAGTTCACTGTCCAAGTAGTCAGGCCTTCAAAACTCCTGTGCCACTAAAACACCTGCCAGATATTCCGGGATGTAGACTGAAGATTGGATGTCCCAAGGACACAGAGAAACCTTCGGTGACTGTCCACAAAGTCAACAGTCTTTGTCATGTCTGTACTTCTGGAAGCTGTTTGCTCTCCATTTCCTACATACTTAGGTAACATTATTACCTTCTAACGTCTCTGGTGGTATTGAAGACTAGACAGTCATAGTCTTCTACAATTAAGTCCAGTTGTTTAGGTACAAAGACAATATTTTTTGGCCTAAAAGGATGTTTTAAGGTCTAGATTGATTTTTTTTCAGGTTGAAAAGAAAATGGTTTAGGTACAGAACTTTGGATTCACCAGGATAGGATAGGTAATG
>NW_026588477.1:0-1047 GCF_907164565.1 Psammomys obesus | reverse complement strand
TAATAACATAAAGTACCTTGGTGTGACACTAACCAAGAAAGAGAGACTCTTAAATGAAAAAAAAAAAAATAACTTCATGTCTCTGAAGAAAGAAATTGAAGACAATATCAGAAGACGGATCAGTAGGATTACCGTAGAAAAAATGGATATACTTTCAAAAGTAATCAGATTAAATGTAATTTCCATCAAAACACCAACACAATTCTTTACAGAACTTGACAGAACAATTCTCAATTTCATCAGGAATACCAAAACAAAACAAAAAAAAAAAAAAAAAAAAAACCTAAAATTCCTAAAACAATCTTATAAAGATCTTCTTGGGGTACCCACAACCCTAATGTCAAGCTGTACTATAGAGCAACAGTAATAAAAATGGGATGGTAACAGTCTGAAGGATCAATGGAATTTAATTAAAAACCCAGAAATAAATCCACACACCTATGGAAAATTAATTTTTCTCAAAGAATTCAAAACCATACAATGGAAAAAAAAAGCATCTTCAACAAATGGTTCTGGTCTAACTGGATGTCTACATGTAGAAAAATTCAAATATTTATCACCTTATACAAAACTAAAGTGCAAGTGGATGGAAGACCTCCACATCAAACCAGAAACAAAATCTGTTAGAAGAAAAAGTGTGGAAGACCTTGAACTCATTGGCACAGGAGATAACTTCCTCAACAGAACACTATCAGCAGAGGCTCTAAGCTCAACAATCAATAAATGGAACCTCATGAAACTGAAAAGGTTCTGTAAAGCAAAAGACACTGTCATCATTACAAAACAACACCTTACAGACTGGGACAAATTTTTCATCAACCCTACATCTGGCAAAGGGCTAAGTTAAACACCAACAAATCAATAATCCAATTTAAAAATGGGGTAGAAACCTAAACAGAGAATTCTCAACAGAGGAATATTGAATGGCAGAGAAAAACTTAACGAGATGTTCATTTTCTGTGTTGTATTCCATTATGTGAATGCACCACAGTTTCTGTATCTATTCTTCATTTGATTTTGTTTCCAGATTCTGGTTATTATGAATAA
>NW_026588476.1:0-5327 GCF_907164565.1 Psammomys obesus | reverse complement strand
CAAGTAACATGTAATGGCAAACCCATCAGAATCACACCTGACTTCGCAACAGATACTATGAAAGCCAGAAGGGCCTGGACAGATATCATGTAGACCTTAGAGAACACAGATGCCTCCCCAGGGTACTATACACAGTAAAACTCTCAGTCATCATAGACGGAGAAAACAAGATATTCAATGACAAAAAAAAAAAAAAAACTTAAAGAACACCTACCTACAAATCCAGCATTACAGAAGATACTAGAAGGAAAAATAGAACCCAGGAAAGCTAACTAGATTCAGGAAAATATAACCTTACTACAGAAAAACTAAAAGTAGCCAAGCACACAAACACACTCTCAAAACAAACAGCAAAATCAAAGCATCTAACAGCCACTGGTTGTTAATCTCTTTCAACATCAATGGATTCAACTCTCCAATAAAAAGACATAGACTAACAGAATGGTTGTGTAAATAGGACCCAATAATCTGTTGCATGCAAGCAACACACCTAAGTCACAAAGATGGACATTACCTGAGAATAAAGGGCTGGAAGACAGTTTTCCAAGCAAATGGACACAAGTATCAAGCAGGAGTAGCCATTCTAATACCTAATAAAATAGACTTTCAACCAAAATTAATAAAAAGAGATGGAAAGATCATTTCATACTCATCAAAAGAAAGTTCCACCAAGAAGACATCACAATTCTGAACATCTATGCTCCAAATACAATGGAACACACATTTGTAAAAGAAACATTAATAAAACTGAAATCACACATAGATCCCACACATTAATAGTGGAAGACTTCAAAACCTGACTCTCAACACAGGACAGGTCAACAAAACAGAAATTAAACAAAAAAACAATGACTGTGACAGAGGTCATGAATCTAATGGACCTAACAAACATCTACAGAAGCGTTTACCCAAACACAAAAGAATTTAACTTCTCAGCACTTCATGGAACCTTCTCCAAAATACACGATGTAGGTGTTCACAAAGCAAGCCTCAACAGATACAATAGGATGAAAATAAGCATTTGTATCCTATCTGACCACCATACACTAAAGCTGGACCTTGACAACAACAGAAATAGCAAAAAGGGTATACACACATCGAAACTGAACATCTCACTACTCAGTGACAGCTGGGTCAGAGCAGAAATGAAGAAAGAAATAAAAGACTTCCTAGAATTCGGTGAAAATGAAGGCACAGCATACCCAAAATTCTGGGACACAATTAAAGCAGTGCTAAGAGGAAAATTCATATCACTAAGTGCCTTCAAGAAGAAATTTGAAACACCTAATGCAAGCAAATTAAAGGCTCACCTGAAAGCCCTAAGAAAAAAAAAAAAAAGAAACATGCATATCCAAAAGGAGTAGATGGCTGGAAATAGTTAAAGTCAGGGCTGAAATCAATAAGTTAGAAACAAATAAAATAATTCAAAGAAGAGAGCTGGTTCTTTGAGAAAATCAAAACTCTTAGGCAAACTAAGTAAAAGGCATAGATAAACCATCCAAATCAACAAAATCAGAAATGAAAAGGGGGACATAACAACAGACACTGAGGAAATCCAAACAATCATTAGGTCTTACTTCAAAAGCCTATATGCCACAAGATTTGAAAATCTACATGAAATGGACAATTTTCTTGATCAATTCAACTTGCAAAAGCTGAATCAAGACGAGGTAAATAAATTAATTTGTCCTATACCGCCTAAGGAAATAGATGCTATCATCAAAAGTCTCTCATCCAAAAATATGCCATGGCCAGATGGTTTCAGTGCAGAATTCTGCCAGACCTTCAAGAAAGAGCTAACACCGATACTCTTCAAACAATTTCACAAAATAGAAGCAGAAGGAACATTACCAAACTCATTCTAGAAAGCCACAGTTACCTTGAAACCTAAACTTCACAAAGACCCAACAAAGAAAGAGGATTTCAGGCCAATCTCTCTTATGAACATTGATGCAAAAATACTCAACAAAATACTCACAAACCGAATCCAAGAGCACATCAAACATATCATCATTATGACCTACTATGACCAAGTACACTTCATCCCGTGAAAGTGTGGTTCAATATATGGAAATCCATCAATGTGATCCACCACATAAAAAAACCGAAAGAAAAAGACTACATGATAATCTCTTTAAATAAAAGCATTTAATAAAATCCAACATTCAATTATGTTTAAAGTCCTTAAGATATCAGGGATACAAGGCACTTACCTAAACATAGTAAAGGCAATATACAGCAAGCCTATAGCCAACATTAAACTAAATGGAAAAAAAACTTAAATCAATCCCACTGAAATCAGGGACAAAGCAAGGCTGCCCACTCGCTCCATACCTCTTTAACATAGTACCTGAAGTCCTTGCTAGAGCAATAAGACAATTAAAGGATATCAAGGGGATTCAGTTTGGAAAGGAGAAAGTCAAAGTATCACTATTTGCTGATGATATGAGAGTATACATGAGTGACCCCAAAAATTCTACCAGGGAACTACTACAGCTGATAAACACCTTCAGCCAGGTGGCTGGATGCAAAATCAAGTCAAAAAATCAGTAGCCCTCCTGTGTACAAAAGACAAAGGGGCTGAGAAAGAAATTAGGGAAACAACACCCTTCACAATAGCCACAAAAGACATAAAGTACCTTGGTGTACCTCTAAGCAAGCAAGTCAAAGACTTACAGGTAAAAAAAAAAAAAAAAAAAAAAAAAAACTTTCAGTCTCTGCAAAAAGAATTAGAAGGAGATAACAGAACTTGGAGAGATTTCCCATGCTCATAGCTTGGCAGGATTTACATAGTAAAAATGGCCTTCTTACAAAAAACAACCTACAGATTCAATGCAATTCCCATCAAATTAGCCAACACAATTCTTTACAAATCTTGAAAGAACATTTCTCAACTTCATAACAAGAAACCAAGAATAGCTAAAACAAACCTCTACAATAAAAGATCTTCTGGAGGTATCTCCATCCCTGATCTCAAGCTTTACCATAGAGCAAAACTCATAAAAATGCCTGGTACTGGCATAGAAACAGAATGGTGGATCAATGGAATCCAGTAGAAGACCCACAAATAAACCCACACACTTATGGACACCTGATCTTTGACAAAGATGCCAAAACCGTACAATGGAAAAAAGATAACATCTTCAACAAATGGCCCTGGTCTAAGTGAATGTCTACATGTAGAAAAATGCAAATGGATCCATATTTATCACCCTGCACAAAACTAAAATAAATTCAAGTGGATCAAAGACCAAAATATAAAACGGACACACTAAACCTGTTAGAAGAAAAAGTGGGAAAGAGCCTTGAACTCATTGGCACAGGAGACAACTTCCTGAACAGAACACCAACAGCACAGGCTCTAAGATCATCAATAAAGGGGACCTCATGAAACTTAAAAGCTTCTGTAAAGCAAAAGACACTGTAGTCAGAATAAAATGACAGCCTACAGACTGGGAAAGGATCTTCACCAATCCTATAACCAACAGAGGTCTAATATTAGGATATATAAAGAACTTAAGAAGTTAAACTGCAACAAATCAAGTAACCCAATTAAAAAAGGGGGTACAGTACTTTACACAATGGAACACTACTCAGCAATTAAAAACAAGGAAATCATGAAATTTGCAGGCAAGTGGTGGGAACTAGACAAGATCATCCTGAGTGAGGTATCCCAGAAGCAGAAAGACACACACAGCATATACTGACTTATAAGTGGGTACTAGACATATTAGATAGGATAAACATACTGAAATCTGTACACCTAAAGAAGATGAACAAGAAAGAGAACCCGAGGTAAGATGATCAATCCTCACTTAGAAAGACAAATGGGATGGACACTGGAAGTAGGAGAAAATAAGTAACAGGACAGGAGCCTACCGAAGAGAGCCTCTGAAAGACTATACCTAGCATTGTATCAAAGCAGATGCTGAGACTCATAACCAAACCTTCAGTAGAGTTCAGGGAATCATATGAAAGAAGAGGTAGTTAGTATAACCTGGAGAGGACAAGAGCTCCACAAAGACCAAATATATCTGGGCACAGGGTTCTTTTGTGAGACTGTATCTCCAACCAAGAACCATGTATGGATATAGCCTAGAACCCCTGCTCGGATGTAGCCCATGGTACCTCAGTATCTAAGTGGGTACCCTAGTAAGGGGAACAGGGACTATTTCTGACATGAACTCAATGGCTTGCTTTTTTACCTCTCCCCAACCCCGAGGGAGGAGGAGCCTTCCTAGGCCACAGAGGAGGACACTGCAACCAGTCATGAAGAAACCTGATAAGCTAAGGTCAGATGGAAGGGGAGGAGGACCTCCTGTATCAGTGAACTTGGAAAGGGACAGGGAGGAGATGAAAGAGGGAGGGTGAGAATAGGATGGCATGAGGGAGTAGGCTACAGCTGGGATACAAAGTTAATAAACTGTAACTAATATTAAAAAAATAAAAATTTTAAAAAATGCGGTACAGAGCTAAACAGAGAATGCTTAATAGAGGAACATCAAATGGCAAAGAAACACTTTAGAAAATGTGTCATCAGGGAAATTCAAATCAAAATGACTCTGAGATTTAATCTTACACCCATCAGAATGGCTAAGATCAAAAACTCAAGTGACAAAACATGCTGGAAAAGATGTGGAGAAAGAGGAACCCTCCTCCACTGCTGGTGGGAATGTAAACTTGTACAACCACTCTGGAAATCAATCTTATGATTTCTCAGACAATTAGGAATAGTGCTACCTTAAGACCCAATTATACCTCTTCTAGGAATATATGCCAAAAAAAAATGCTCAAGTATACAACAAGGACATTTGCACAACCATGTTTGTAGCAGCTTTATTTGTAATAGCCAGAAGCTGGAAACAACCCAGATGTCCCTCAGTTGAGGTATAGATACAGAAATTGTGGTACTTTTACATAGTGGAATACTACTCAGCAATTAAAAACAAGTAAATCATGAAATTCAAAGGAAAATGGTGAGAACTAGAAAAGATCCTATTGGGTGAGGTATCCCAGAAACAGAAAGACAAACATGGTATATACTCACTTATAAGTGGATATTAGTCATATAATATAGGATAATCATATTAAAATCTGTACACCTAAGGAAGATATACAAGAAGGAAGACCCTCGGTAAGATGCTCAATCTTCCTTCAGAAAGACAAAGGAGATGGACATTGGAAGAGGGAAAAAACAGGGAACAGGAAAGGTGCCTACCACAGGAGGCCTCTGAAAGAGTCTACCCAGTAGGAAATCAAAATATATGCTGAGACTCATAGCCAACCTTTGGGCAGAGTGCATGGAATCTTATGAAAGAAGGGGGAGT
>NW_026588475.1:0-5005 GCF_907164565.1 Psammomys obesus | reverse complement strand
TTCTCATCAAAAGTGGCTGCATTGTCCTCTACTGTGGCCTGATAAGGGGGCTCCCCCCTCAGGGGGAAGTGATCAATGAGCAGGCCACAGTAGAGGACAATGCAGCCACTTTTGATGAGAACTGATAGACTAAGATCAGAAAGAAGAGGAGAACCTCCCCTATCAGTGGACTTGGGGAGTGGCATGCATGCAGAAAGGGGAGGGAGGGTGGGATCGGGAGGGGAGGAGGGAGGGTCTTATGGGGGGATACAAAATGAATAAAGTGTAATTAATAAAAAATTAAAAAAAAAGAAATTTGAAATTAAAAGATATATGAGAAAAAAAAGCAACAAATCAAGTATACCAGTTAAAAAATAGGGTACAGTCCCTACCTCCTCTTCTTCCTCCTCCCCTCCCCCCTCCCCTCCTGATCCCATCCTCCCTCCCCTTTCTGCATGCATGCCCCTGCCCAAGTCCACTGATAGGGGAGGTCCTCTTCTCCTTCTTTCTGATCTTAGTCTATCAGTTATCATCAGAAGTGGCTACATTGTCATCTTCTGTGGCCTGGTAAGGCTGCTCCCCCCTCAAGGGGAGGTGATCAAAGAGCCAACCACTGAGTTCATGTCAGAGGCAGTCCCTCTTCCCATTATTATGTAACCCACTTGGACACTGAACTGCCATGGGCTACATCTGTGCAGGGGTTCTAGGTTATCTCCATGAATAATCCTTGGTTGGAGTATGAGTCTCTGGGAAGTTCCCTGTGCTCAAATTTAAATGTAAAAAACAAACAAACAAACAAAAAAACAAAACAAAAAAAACAAAGCCTAGAAAATCTCTATTAAAAAAAAACCCTCCAAATTGTGTTTATGTGAATTATTATAGAAATGTACTGTATTATAGTCTTAAAAAATTAAGAATTAAATGATTCTTAAAATTAAAAAAAAATAGGGTACAGAACTAAACAGAGAATTCTCAATAGAGGAATAACAAATGGCAGAGAAACACTTAAGGAAATGCTCAAAGTTCTTAGTCATAAGGGAAATGGAAATCAAAATGACCTTGAGATTTCACCTTACACCCATCAGAATGGCTAAGATCAAAACTCAAGTGACAACACATGCTGGAGAGGATGTGGAGAAAGGGGAACCCTCCTCCATTGCTGGTGGGAATGTCAACTGGTACAACTACTATGGAAATCAATCTGGTGTTTTCTCAGACAATTAGGAATAGTGCTACCTCAAGATCCAGCTATACCATTCTTAGGCATATATCCAAAACATGCTCAAGTATACAACAAGGAATTTTACTCAACCATGTTCATAGCTGCTTTATTTGTAATAACCAGAATCTGTAAACAACCCAGATATCCCTCAACAGAGGAATGGATACAGAAATTGTGGAATATATATACACAGAAGAATACTACCTAGCAATTAAAAACAAGGAAAACATGAAATTTTCAGGCAAATGGTGGGAACTAGAAAAGATCATCCCGAGTGAGGTATTCCATATGCAGAAAGACACACGTGGTATATACTCTCTTATAAGCAGAAATTAGATATATAATATAGGATAAACATACTAAAATGTGTACACCTAAAGAACCTAAGCAAGAAGGAGGACCCTGGGTAAGATGATCAATCCTCACTCAGAAAGTCAAACAGGATGGACAGAAGAGGGAGAAAACAGAGATCAGGACAGGATCCTTTCACAGAGTAGAAAGACTCTACCCAGCAGGGTATCAAAGCAGATGCTGAGACTCACAGCCAAACTTTGGGCAGAGTGCAGGGAATCTTATGAAAGAAAGGGGAGATAGAAAGACCTGGAGGGTACATGAGCTCCACAAGGAGAACAACAGAACCAAAAAAAAAAAAATCTGGGCCCAGGGGTCTTTTCTGAGACTGATACTCCAACCAAGGAACATGCATGGAGATAATCTAGAAACCCTGCACAGATGTAGCCCATGGCAGGTCACTGTCCAAGTGGGTTCTCTAGTAAGAACATGGACTGTTTCTGATGTGAACTCTTTGGCTGGCTCTTTGATCACACTTCCTCCTGAGGGGAAAGTAGCCTTGCCAGGCCACAGACCAAGACAGTGCAGCCAGTCCTTATACAACCTGATATGCTATGGCCAGATGGAAGGGGAGGAGGACCTCCCTTATTAGTAGACTTGGGGAGGGCCATGGGAGGAGATGATCAAGAGATGGTGAGATTGGAGGCTTTGCGAGGAGGCTACAGCTGGGATACGAAGTGAATCAAATGTAATTAATAAAAAATTAAATAAATTTTAAAAATTTCAAAAAATATATGATTCAGGATTTAACTGTGTTATGTTATGTTATAAAATAGTCTTTAAAAGCAGATAAAATAAGTAAATATTATTACAACTTTAAAACTATCTTCCAAAACAATATTTCCTTGCTTTCTTTAGTATGAGAAAATGTGATATTCCAAATACACACATGTACACACACTGATGCTCACAATTAGATGAATATATGCTTATAGAATATATCCTGAATACTAGTTAATGGAGTGCAAATTGGTTATAACAGAATCAACAAGCTACATGTATGTTGTTATCTTATACTGCATTATTTTGTTATTATTTCTTCTATTTTTTCATAACGTAGAAAAAGTTTTATATAAGAGCAAGAAAAGTTTCACACTATTTACAAGATTTGAAAAGTCTAAGGATTTGAATATCTTGCTGTTTTCTTTTGTTAAATTTTAATACTTTCAAAATTAAATAACTCTTACTTAAATTAATGTCTGTGATATTTCAAGAAAATCAATTTCTAAATTAAAATTTCTGTTTAGGTCACAGTAAGATTGAAGAATCTATCAAATTCTTTTCAGAAGGTTAAACACATCATAACATTCTTGAGATGAAATGATTATTTTCCTAGATGAAGAACTTTTCTAATATAATTATATTTGACTTGCATTGCGTTGTGCCAAAGGAAATTGACACATTCTAAATCTTGTAGATTTACTTGTGTGTGTGTGTGTGTGTGTGTGTGAAATCTATATCTCCAAGAATTATTTACATTATCTAACCCTGGTTGGTGAGGAAGCTAAAATAATGTGACGATTCCTTTCAGAATCAGAATCTGCAGGTATACTTGAATCATTGTTCATTGGCTCCTTAAGGGAAGGAACACCTGTGCTATTATTTGAAAGGTCAGATGGGACAGAATAGGGATGTGTCATAGAGTATGGTGCTGCACTTGCTCACAAAGAAAGATCGTTTCCACCATTTACATAGTAAGACTCATTCTGGAACTCTCCCATCTCCTCTGTTGAGATGCCTAACATGGACTAAAATTTTCCCTTCAAAGTGTTGTCAGTGTTGCTGAAAACATTTAAAGAAAACAAAATGGTAAAGTTGAAGTTAAGAAGAAGAGCTTGGTCCTTCCCTACAATCATGGAAGAGAGCTATTATGAAGGCAGGTGTTCAGTGGCCTGGATTTGTCAAATTCAGCCTCACCAATGACTCACTGTTAAGAAAAGTTGATTATTCTATTTTAAAAATAGTACATTGTTGAACAAGCTGGCCTATAGAGAAGCTGAATGGAGAGCAACCATTAATGATCTCATTTTAAAGTATGTTTTTCTGCAGCCTTGCTCAATCATTGAAAAAAAAAAAAACAGGAAATATTGCACATTTATGTAGACCTCGTGTTCTTTGTTCAATGCCTCATTATTTTCCTACGCCTGCTCCACTGGGAACATGTCGCTGTGCTTCTGGCTGCTTGAAAGAGAGCAGGTTGTTTATCTTGACCATAAACTTGCTTTCTCCTGAGATTTTCCAAGTGGAAGATGCCAAGGTTACTACCTATCTAAAGGTAGGTGTTAGACTGAACAGTTAAAATAGGTATTTTTCTGGAATGCCTCAATGGTCTTCCATTGGTTTTATGGACTGCATTTTATAACTTCACTCTTAGCACAGAGAGAAGACTATTCTTTTTTTTTTTTTCCATGTAAAAGCCTATCCAAAAGACTGACCTGTGCAAACTGATAGACAACTCAAGTTCATGTGTGATTCCCATCAATTTTTTCACCCCACTGAATACATCTGTTTTTCATTACTCAGGCTGACTGCCACGCTTATTTGTTTTCTTGTCTCTGCCCCTTTGCACATGGTGTCTCATGTAAGGTAAGCATTTGAACACCAGCACCCCACATGTTTTCTTCATGTCTTGTACACCTCTGTGTTGGTGTTCTTCATTGTCAGTTTCACCAAATTTAGAATCATCACAGAAACACGTTTCTGTGTGTGTCCGGGAGAGTGTTACATAGTTAACTTCAACTGCCAACTTGACACAGACCTAAAGACATTTGGTAATAGATAACCTCAAGTGAAGAATTGTTCCATCATGTTGGCATCTGGTAAGCCTGTGAGCCATTTTTTTAAATAAATTATTTAAGAAGGTCCACTCTAGGATGTGTCAGTGCTGTGCAGGTGGGCCTGGATTGTATAAGAAAGGTAGCTGAACAAGCCAGTTGGAGAAAGCCAGTAGGCTGTAAGGCCTCATAGCTCCTGCTTCCAGCTTCTGCCCCCAGCTCCTGTTTCGGCTTCTCTGGATAATGGACTGTAACTTGTAACATGAAATAAACCCTTTCCTCTACACATTGCTCAGAGCTTATGTTTTCTTCTCAGCAACAAAAGAGAACCAATACAATGCTTCCAGATTCATCTTCAGTGTGGGTAACACTATCCCATAGGTTGCGGTTTTCATCTGGGGAAAAAAATATTATATTATATTTATTATATTATATTATATTATATTATATTATATTATATTATATTATATTATATTATATTATATTATATTATATTATATTATATTATATTATATTATATTATATTATATTATATTATATTATATTATATTATATTATATTATATTATATTATATTATATTATATTATATTATATTATATTATATTATATTATATTATATTATATTATATTATATTATATTATATTATATTATATTATATTATATTATATTATATTATA
>NW_026588474.1:6166-6588 GCF_907164565.1 Psammomys obesus | reverse complement strand
ATAGAATCTCATGAACACATAGAATATATGTATGAACATATAGAAAGTATCTATGAACACATAGAATGTATGTATGAACACATAGAATGTATCATGAACACATAGAAATTATCATGAACACATAGAATGTATCATGAACACATAGAATGTATCATCAACACATAGAATGCATCATGAACACATAGAATGTATCATGAACACATAGAATGTATTTATGAACACATGGAATCTAACTATGAACACATAGAATCTCTGTATGAACACATCGCATGTCTCGATTAACACAAAGAATGTATCATGAACACATAGAATGTATCCATGAATACATGGAATGTAAATATGAACACATAGAATGTATCATGAACATATAGAATATATCATGAACACATAGAATGTATCTATGAACACATGGAATGTTTCCA
>NW_026588474.1:5777-6156 GCF_907164565.1 Psammomys obesus | reverse complement strand
ATAGAATGTATGTATGAACATATAGAATGTATCATGAACACATAGAAATTATCATGAACACATAGAATGTATCTATGAACTCATAGAATGTATTATGAACACATAGAATGTATCATGACCACATAAATTGTATATATGAGCACATTGAATGTATATATGAACACACTGAATGTTTCTAGGAACACATAGAATGTATCTGTGAACACATAGAATGTATCTATGAACACATAGAATGTATCATGAACACATAGAATGTATCATGAACACATAGAATGTATCTGTGAACACATAGAATGTATGAACACATAGAATGTCTCCATGAACACATAGAGTGTATCATGAACACATAGAATGTATCTATGAACACTTATAATGTATC
>NW_026588474.1:642-5767 GCF_907164565.1 Psammomys obesus | reverse complement strand
TGAACACATAGAATGTATCTATGAACACTTATAATGTATCATGAACATATGTAATGTCCCATGAACACATAGAACATACCTATGAACACATAGAATGTATCATGAACACATAGAATGTATCATGAAAACATAGAATGTATTTATGAACACATAGAATGTGTCTATGAACACATAGAATTTCTCATGAATACATAGAACTTATCTGTGCACACCTACAATGTATCATGAACACATTGAATGTATCATGAACACATGTAATGTCCAATGAACACGTAGAACGTATCATGAACACATAGAATGTATCTATGATCACATAGAATGTATCTATGAACACATAAAATGTCTATATTAACACATAGAATGTATCTATGAACACTTAGAATGTGTCTATGAACACAGAATGTATGAACACATAGATTGTATCATGAACACATAGAATGTATGAACACATAGAATGTATGTATGAACACATAGAATGTATCATGAACCCATAGAATGTATCATGAACACATAGAATGTATCATGAACACATAGAATGTCTTCGTGAACACATAGAATGTATCATGAACACATAGAATGTATCTATGAACACATAGAATGTATGAACACATAGAATGTCTCCATGAACACATAGAATGTATCATGAACATGTGTGTGCAGGGCGTGACATGGAGGGATGCTTCCCAGAAGATGTGTGTAGAGAGCGTGACCCAGAAGGACACTTCTCAGAACATGTGTGTAGAGGGCATGGACCCGGTGGGACACTTCCTGGAACATGTGTGTAGAGGGCGTGACCCCTCAAGGACTCTTCCCAGAACATGTCTGTCATAGGGCATGACCTGGGGGGATACTTCCCGGAACATGTGTGTAGAGGGCGTGATCCTGAAGGACTCCTCTTGGAACATGTGTCTAGAGGGCATGACCCCTGGGGGACACTTCCTGAAATATGTATGTGGAGGGCGTGACCCGAGGGGACATTTCCCGTAACATGTGTGTGAAGGGCGTGACCCGAGAGGACACTTTCCAGAACATGTGTGTAGAGAGCATGACCTAGGGGTTTGCTTCACGGAACATGTGGGTAGAGGGCGTGATCCGGAAGGACATCTCCCAGAACATGTGTGTAGAGGGCGTGACCTAGTGGGATGCTTCCCGGAACATGTGTGTAGAGGGCGTGACCTGGGGGACGCTTTCCAGAACATGTGTGTAGAGGGCCTGACCCCTCGAGGGCACTTCCCAGAACATGTCTGTAGAGAGCATGACCCGGAATGACACTTCCTGGAACGTATGTAGAGGGTCTGATCCGGGGGACACTTCCTGGAACATGTGTGTCATAGGGCATGAATCAGGGGGACACTTCCCGGAACATGCATGTGTATGGCATGGCCCAGGACGACGCTTCCCAGAACATGTGTGTAGAGGGCATGACCCGGGGGACACTTCCTGGAACATGTGTGTCAAGGCGCGTGACCCGGGGGACACTTCTGGGTCATGTGTGTCATAGGGCATACCTGGGGGAACACTTCCCGGAACATGTGTGTGGACGGCGTGACCCGGGGGGACACTTCATGGAACATGTGTGTCATAGGGCATACCTGGGAGGACACTTCCCGGAACATGTGTGTGAAGGGTGTGACCCGGGGGGACACTTCCTGGAACATGTGTGTCATAGGGCATACCTGGGGGACACTTCCCGGAACATGTGTGTGGAGGGTGTGACCTGGGGGGACACTTCCTGGAACATGTGTGTAGAGGGCATGGCCCAGGACGACGCTTCCCGGAACATGTGTGTGGAGGGCGTGACCCGGGGAGACACTTCTTGGTATATGAACACATAGAATGTATTCGTGAACACATAGAATGTATCGTGAACACATAGAATGTATCATGAACACATAGAATGTATCATGAACACATAGAATGTATCATGAATATGTGTGTGGAGGGCGTGACCTGGAGGGATGCTTCCCAGAACATGTGTGTAGAGGGCGTGATCCGAGGGACACTTCCTGGAACATGTGTGTCATAGGGCATGACCCGGGGAGGACACTTCCCGGAACATGTGTGTAGAGGGCGTAACCTAGGGGGATGCTTCACGGAACATGTGTGTAGAGGGCGTGATCCGGAAGGACACTTCCTGGAACATGTGTGTGGAGGGTGTGACCTAGGGGGATGCTTCCCGGAACATGTGTGTGGAGGTTGTGATCCAGGGGACACTTCCCGGAACATGTGTGTAGAGGGTGTGACCCAGGGGGACACTTCATGGAACGTGTGTGTGGAGGGCATGACCTGGGGGGACACTCTCCAGAACATGTGTGTAGAGGACCTGACCCCTCGAGGGCACTTCCCAGAACATGTCTGGAGAGGGCGTGACCTGGGGGGACACTTCATGGAACATGTGTGGAGAGGGCGTGACCCGGGGGGACACTTCATGGAACATGTGTGTAGAGAGCATGACCCAGGACAACGCTTCCCAGAACATGTGTGTCATAGGGCGTGACCTAGGGAGATGCTTCTTGGAACATGTGTGTCATAAGGCGTGACCCGGAATGACACTTCCTGGAACTTATGTAGAGGGCGTGACCGGGGGGACACTTTCCGGAAGTGTGTAGAGGGCATGACCCCTCGAGAGCACTTCCCAGAACATGTGTGTAGAGGGCATGACCCGGGGGGGCACTTCCTGGAACATGTGTGTGGAGGGCGTGACCCGGGGGGACACTTCCTAGAACATGTGTGTAGAGGGCGTGACCTGGGGGACACTTCCCGGAACATATGTGTAGAGGGCATGGCCCAGGACGATGCTTCCCGGAACATGTGTGTGGAGGGCGTGACCCCTCAAGGACTCTTCCCAGAACATGTGTGTCATAGGGCATGACCCGGGGGGATGCTTTCCAGAACATGTGTGAAGAGGGCGTGACCCGGGAAACACTTCCTAGAACATGTGTGTCATAGGGCATGATCCAGGGGGACACTTCCCGGAACATATGTGTGGAGGTGTGACCCAGGGACACACTTCATGGAACATGTGTGTAGAGGGCGTGACCTGGGGGACACTTCCCGGAACATGTGTGTAGAGGGCATGGCCCAGGACGATGCTTCCCAGAACATGTGTGTGGAGGGCGTGACCCGGGGAAACACTTCCTGGAACATGTGTGTCATAGGGCATGACCCGGGGGACACTTCCCAGAACATGTGTGTGGAGGGCGTGACCTAGGGGCATGCTTCACGGAACATGTGTGTGGAGGGTGTGACCCGGTGGGACACTTCCTGGATCGTGTGTGGAGGGCGTGACCTGGAAGGACACTTCCTGGAACATGTGTGTAGAGGGCGTGACCCAGGGAAACACTTCCTGGAACTTGTGTGTCATAGGGCATGACCCGGGGGGACACTTCCTGGAACATGTGTGTCATAGGGCATGACTGAGGAAGAAACTTCCCGGAACATGTATGTAGAGGGCGTGATCTGGGGGACACTTCATGGAACATGTGTGTGGAGGGCGTGACGTAGGGGGATGCTTCCCGGAACATGTGTGTAGAGGGCATGACCCCTCGAGAGCACTTCCCAGAACATGTGTGTTGAGAGTGTGACCAGGGACAACACTTCCCAGAACATGTGTGTAGAGGGCATGACCTGGAAGGGATGCTTCCCAGAACATGTGTGGAGGGCATGACCCAGGACGACACTTCCTGGAACATGTGTGCGGAGGGCATGACCCGGGAAGACACTTCTTGGAACATGTGTGTAGAGGGCGTGATCCAGGGGACACTTCTTGGAACATGTGTGTCATAAGGCATGACCGGGGGGACACTTCCTGGAACATGTGTGTGGAGGGCGTGACCTGGAGGGATACTTCCCAGAACATGTGTGTGAAGGGCGTGATCTGGGGGGGATGCTTTCTAGATCATGTGTGTGGAGGGCGTGATCCAGAAGGACACTTCCTAGAACATGTGTGTAGAGGGCATGACCCCGGGGGGACACTTCCCGGAACATGTGTGTGAAGGGTGTGACCTCAGAGGACACTTTCCAGAACATGTGTGTAGAGGGCGTGACCCCTCAAGGGCACTTCCCAGAACATGTGTGTGGAGAGCATGACCCGGAATGACACTTCCTGGAATGTATGTAGAGGGCGTGACCTGGGGGGGACACTTCCCGGAACATGTGTGTAGAGGGCGTGACCTGGGGGGACGCTTTCCAGAACATGTGTGTAGAGGGCCTGACCCCTCGAGGGCACTTCCCAGAACATGTGTGTAGAAAGCGTGACCCAGAATGACACTTCCTGGAACATGTGTGTAGAGGGCATGACCTAGGGGGATGCTTCCTGGAACATGTGTGTGGAGGGCGTGACCCGGGGGGACACTTCCTGGCTGTGAGAGAAGCTCAGGATCGGGCCCCTCCCCCCTGCCGTGGGCTCTGGAGGGGGAGGGGGGCCGTGATGCTTGACGGGTTGGGTCCTCGTGGGGGCGGGGCGTCTGCCTCTTCCTCTTCTTCCTCTTCATCTTCCCCTTCCTCTTCCTCTTCTTCCTCCTCTTCTTCCGCTTCTTTTTCTTCCTCTTTTCCTCCTCTTCCTTTTCTTCCGCTTCTTCCTCTATCTCCTCTTTTTCTTCCTCTTCTTCCTCTTCCTCTTCCTCTTCTTCCTCATCTTCCTCCTTTTTCTTCCCCTTCTTCCTCTTCCTCCTCTTTTTCTTTCTCTTCTTCCTCTTCGTCTTCCACTTCCTCATCTTCCTCCTCTTCTTTTTCCTCCTCTTTTCCTCCTCTTCCTCTTCTTCCTATTCCTCTTCTTCCTCATTTTCCTCCTCTTTTTTCTTTCCCTTCTTCCTCTTCCTCTTCTTCCTCATGTTCCTCCTCTTTTTCTTCCTCTTCTTCCTCTTCATCTTCCTCCTCTTCCTCTTCTTTTTCTTCCTCTTTTCCTCCTCTTTCTCTTCTTCCTCTTCTTCCCCTTCTTCCTTTTCATCTTCCTCTTCCTCATCTTCTTCCTCTTTTTCTTCCTCTTCCTCCTTTTTCTTCCTCTTCCTCCTCTTTCTCCTTTTTCTTCCTCTTCCTCCTCTTCATTTCCCTCTTCTTTTTCTTCTTCCTCTTTTACCTCCTCTTCTTCCTCTTCTCCTTCCTCTTTTGCTTCATTTTCTTCCCC
>NW_026588474.1:0-632 GCF_907164565.1 Psammomys obesus | reverse complement strand
TCTTCCTCTTCCTCTTCCTCATCTTCTTCCTCTTTTTCTTCCTCTTCCTCCTCTTCCTCCTTCTTCTTCCTCTTCTCTTCTTCCTTTCCCTCTTCTTTTTCTTCTTCCTCTTCTCCTTCCTCTTTTTCCTCTTCTCCTTCCTCTTTTTCTTCATTTTCTTTCCCTTCATCCTCTTCTTCCTCTGCTTTTTCCTCTTCTTCCTCTTCCTCTTCTTCCTTGTCTTCCTCCTCTTTTTCTTTCTCTTCCTTTTCTTCTTTCTCTTCATCTTCCTTCTCTTCTTCTTCTTCATCTTTTCCTCCTCTTCATCTTCTCCTTCCTGTTCATCTTCTTCCTCTTTTTCTTCATCTTTTCCTCTTCTTCTTCCTCCTCTTCATCTTCCTATTCCTCCTCTTACTCTTCTTTTTCTTCCTCTTCCTCTTCTTCCTCCTTTTCTTCCTCTTCCTCTTCTTCCTTTCCCTCTTTCTTCTTCCTCTTCTTCCTCCTCTTCTTCCTCTTCCTCTTTTTCATCTTCTTCCTCTTCCTTTTTCCTCTTCCCTCTTCTTCTTCCTCTTCTTCCTTCTTTCCCTTTGACGCACGTGGCTGTTCCAGTTCACACTGATGGCTCCTTGTGTGTGTGTCTGTGTGTGTCTGTG
>NW_026588473.1:0-7971 GCF_907164565.1 Psammomys obesus | reverse complement strand
AATGTTTCCACAGGAAAAGAAAGGTGGATCCTATCAAAATTGATAATGATTAGATTTGAATAGTAGAGATCTCCTGAATAAGCAGAGGTAACTTCATCAGACAGTGTGGTCATTCAGTCCAAACTAACTTAATAAAGACTAAAGTTTGCTTCTTAAATAAAAAAGGATACTTTTGTTGTTTCATATTAAAAACAGTTAGGTTTAAATGTTTTAAGTAAATTCAAAGGTATAAATTTGTTTGAGTTGGAATAATTTGGAGTGAATATAAAATTTTTGAGCAGTGTGGTGATAGACAGTGTCTTTAATCCCAGCAGAGACACGAAGTTATCTGTTAATTAGTTGTTTTCTAAATTCAAGAGTTACAATGACAGGATGTTGGTGGTTCATAGCCTTAATGCAAGCATTTAGGAGGCACGTGCTTTTTACATACTGCCTGGGAGGCAGAGGCAGGCACATAGGATTTACATTGATTTCACTTAAAAGCTACTTGTAAAAGACAGGCTGAAAATCAAAGCGAATGTCCTTTCTTATCTAGAAATAAATACAGTTGAAGGCATATTTGTTAACTTTCAAATATTTTTTTAACTTAAATTGAGAGATTATACTTTTTCTATTTTCAAAAACCATTTTGTACTATAAAAGATATAACGTGCCTGAAAAGGAACTATCCTCACCGCAGAATTAGGTATGGGGCAGGGTTTTGATGTAATCTTTTTAGGAGAATAAAAACATCCAACTAAAGAATATGGACACCACTGGACCACCACATGAAACTTCTGAAGAAAAAGGACAGATCACCAAAAGAATATGCCCAAAGAAAAGGAGTAACTGGTCAAGTCATATCACCCACCTTTATGCTATCTCTTCGGCCTTCTACTGACATAAGTGCAAATTGTCTTTATGTGCTTGCTAAAGGAAAATCCAAAATCTCTATCTCATATCAGAAAGGCCACCTGGTAAGAAACAGAGGAAAACAGAAAAATAAGTGAAGACTCTATTGCCACTAATCTCATAATCTTCTGGCATGATGTAACTTCTGTACTCACCACAAACTTCAACAATCAAGAATATGTACCGAAATGCTCAACCTCATTAGCCATTAGGGAAATGCAAATCAAAACAACCCTGAGATTTCACCTTACACCCATCAGAATGGCCAAGATGAAAATCTCAAGGAACAACACATGCTGGAGAGGTTGTGGAGAAATGGGAACCCTTCTCCACTGCTGGTGGGAATGTAAACTAGTACAACCACTCTGGAAATCAATCTGGCGCTTTCTCAGACAACTAGGAATAGCGCTTCCTCAAGATCCAGCCATACCACTCCTAGGCATATACCCAAAAGAGGCGCAAGTACACAAAAAGGACATTTGTTCAACCATGTTTGTAGCAGCTTTATTTGTAATAGCCAGAAGCTGGAAACAACCCAGATGCCCCTCAACTGAAGAATGGATGCAGAAACTGTGGTACATCTATACAATGGAGTATTACTCAGCAATGAAAAATAAGGAAATCATGAAATTTGCAGGTAAATGGTGGGACCTGGAAAGGATCATCCTGAGTGAGTTGACCCAGAAGCAAAAAGACACTCACAGTATATCCTCACTCATATAAACATACAATATAGAATAAACCCACTAAAAGCTGTACATCTAAACAAACTAAGCAAAAGAGAGGACCCTAACTAAAATGTTCAATCCCCATCCTGAAAGGCAAAGAGGATGGACATCAGAAGAAAACGAAAATAGGAAACAACCTCGGAACCCGCTACAGAGGGCCTCTGAAAGCCAGAAGAAAACAGGAAACAACCTTGAAACCTGCCACAGAGGGCCTCTGAAAGCTTCTGCAGTATAGACTGTCAAAGCAGATGCTGAGCCTGATGGCCAACTGATGGGAAGAGTGAATGGAATTATATGTAAGAAGTGGGAAATAGTATGAGCTGGAGGGGACAGGAACTCCACAAGGAGAGCAACAGAACAAGATAATATGAACACAGGGAACTTCCCAGAGACTCATACTCCAACCAAGGACTATTCGTGGAGATGACCTGGAACCCCTGCACAGGTGTAGCCCATGGCAGTTCAGTGTCCAAGTGGGTTACATAGTAATGGGAAGAGGGACTGCCTCTGACATAATCTGATTGGCCTGCTCGTTGATCACTTCCCCCTGAGGGGGGAGCAGCCTTACCAGGCCACAGTAGAGGACAAGGCAGCCACTTTTGATGAGAACTGATAGACTAAGATCAGAAACAAGAGGAGAACCTCCCCTATCAGTGGACTTGGGGAGTGGCATGCATGCAGAAAGGGGAGGGAGGGTGGGATCGGCAGGGGAGGAGGGAGGGGCTTATGGGGGGATACAAAATGAATAAAGTGTAATCAATAAAAAAATAATAATAAAAAAACACTTTGGAAGAAAAAAAAAAGAATATGTACAGTATTTGTGAGAGAAAAAAGCCAGAAACATAAGCCTAAAATATAGCCAAGTTTACATGAAAATATCTGAGGAAACTCTAACATGAAAAATGTCCACTGGACCAGAGATACCTTTGATTTTTTAAACTTAATACAAATTAAATAAACACAGATTTCAGAACTCCTACAAGACAAACTTAAAGTGAAACCTAAACTGTTGTATTTCTGACCCTCCAGCTACTACTAATCTTCTCTCCAGAGAGTCTTTTTTGCTCTAGAAGTCTCTTGGAAAAATGGAGGTAATCATAAAGACAGGCTATGGCTTGCAGTCCATCCCCCTATGCAGTCCAACCCTTAGTCACATCCCCTCATGGGTTCAGGCATAGCCCAGCCCTCACTGACACTCACACACAAAACAATGTTGGAGAATAATTTAATATCTGTTTCTTGCTGCATGGATTATGTCACAAGATGTGGAATCTTCCCTTTCCACTTACCTAAAACCAGGCACACCTGACACTGACAAAATTTTGCATCTCAGAAACTCCTTTTGAACCCAGGAATTGAATTTTGCTGAATCACACCATTGTGCCCATTGGTAGTTGAAAGGTAAAAAATAAATTAAAAAAAAGTAAGCAAGTATTACTTAATGATGACCACCACCACTTTTTTTTTTTTACCAGTTTCAAAACTATTTGTAAAATTTGTTACACAAAACCATGTGTGGAATATAACATGAGACATTCCTAGAAATGAGACTTTCAGTTTTCCAATCTACCTATCTAATGCACAGCAAAAGCAATGCCTGGGTTTGCACACTAGATAGTGATTCTATAAGCACCATAACTTTCTACTGCCCAAGCCACAGGGTCCCCTCCTCCCTGGACAGTCAACACTCAAGAAGGGTTAGAGGACAAGGATCTCTGCTGAAGTCACCACATGGAAAACAACAGAACCAAAGTCTGAACCACAGCCCATCTCAGTCAAAGCAGATCAGGCTATGATAGCTCAGAAGACCTGCTCTGCCTGGCCTGGGAACAATGGCCCCTCACTCACCATGGCATGGGCTCTGGTCTCATTCACAGCTCCCTACAGCTACATCAAAGGACAATCCCAGAACAAACCCATAAGCTACCTCCCACTGTTGTTCCTGACTGCTAGGCCCATGCAGACTCCCTCATTAGCTTGGATGATACAGCTGAGTCTCAGAACAGTAGTAGCTCTTCCACTAGTGGATCAAAGTTTAAATGATGCAGATAGCAGAGGCATTCTAGCTTTGCCCCAACCCCTATGGGCACACAGAACCCTAGTGTTGTTATAAATTAAGAATGAAAATACCAAGTGTTCGATTTTACCAATACAGACCCAGGAGCCATATACTGGGGTGAAAATTTGCTAGTTCAGAAAGGCAGAGAAAGCACCCAGCTGACCATCCTGCTCACCTCACCTCTAAGAGGGAAAAGCCCCAAAAGCTCACCAGTTCAGATGACAGCTCAGGGGGGATAGGCCAAAACAAACAAACAAACAAATAAAAAAACCAAAACAACAACAACAACAAAAACCCCAAGGCCAAAGGCTTTCTCACTCAAAGCTCAAAAAGCCCAAAAGCTACCAAGCTAAAACTCCTTTTACTTTTACACTCTGTCATAAATACATTTCAGCTGAAAGTTCCTCTTACTCTTTAATCCCTCTCAGCTGGTTTCTTGCTTTGCCTCTTGACCTAGGGTTAACATTATTAAATCCTGTGCACAGAGAGCTTTTGAATTAAAGGTATGTCCTAGGGCTGATGGAACCAAACCATAAACACCTGTTTACAATAATCAGAAAGTTCTTGGAATTAAGGTTTGTGTTAGGGCTCAACCACACCAAACAAAGCACAGGTTTTTACAGTTCACAATCTAAGGGATCACACTGGGATCAAGTATCTTGCAACACCCTCATCTTGGAAATGTTTTAAAATACAATCTTCCACTCTCTCAGGGCACCTGTTCATCTTCCAAGATACAGGTCATTTATGTTGCACATTCCATTACACACTCAGTGTCCAATGCAATCATCTCTACCTCATAGTTGGGAAGTCCTTCAGCCAAACTTCAGTCTAAGCCAAACAGTAACAACCATTAAAAAAACAAATGGCCAAGAATTTGAAAGCAAGGAGTAGTTAATGGGAGCTCAATGAAAATAAAATAAAAATAAATATATTAAAATATAAATATATAAATAAAATAAATATAATAAATATATAAATATAATATATAATATAATAAATATATAAATAAAATACAAATAAAACAAAAAGGAAGTGGCTGTACCTAGGAATGTTGGAGTAGAAAGTTTATTATAGATAGAGGAGCGAACATAGTCAGAAACAGGGAAATCTGGGACAGTCTAGAGTTGACATGACCCTGAGCCATGTGAGATGAGAGGAGAGAGAGAAGTGGAGAGCCAGAACAAAGGGCCAGGAGGGTAAATGATAAATGAAAAAGACCAGGTAACTAAAATGGTTGGAATACATGAGGAAGGACAGCTGGGAGAAGGGCTGCTCAACTCCTGGGAAGAGATCTGTGTTTGACACTCATACCTTGTAACAGGGAAGGACTGAGGGATGCTGGAAGAACCTGACAGCCACGTCTGCTTTGATTGTTAAGTAGCCACTTAACAATTCATCCCAGCATTTGAGATGTAAGAGTAGAGAGGAATGAGAAGGTTGAAACAATTTCATTATAATCTCAAAAATTATTTTTAAAGGTTAAAAATGGCTTTATGGTCTAATATTCTTCAGGAAATTCTAATATATATTAGAGCACACAAAGTATTACTCACAACTTTTCTCTCAAGTTGTGAATTTTCAAATGAGAGGAGGGGAAAGCATTCCTGTTAGGCACTACCACACCACTTTGTCCAGATCTTCTGTGTGTTTGAACTAGCGTAACTATAGAAATTTGCTTCCCAGAAACAAGTTCAGCAACTAATCCATATTCTTGATTCTCTTTGTGTATGCCCTAAGTGTACACTTTTCACTTTTACTGACCATCTAAAATTGATTACCTGACTCATTGCCATCTTTTCTCCTCCCCTTCCCTTTCTGTGTTGTGACTCCACCAGCTTCAAAGTAGGTCAGTGAACTCAATTCTTACACAGGTCCCTCTTTATTTGTAATTGCTCACCTCCAAAAAATATCAGAGTGCTCAGTGGACATTCATTCACTTGTCTCTTTTACTTCACATTCACCAGTCAGGTCCATCTAAAAAGAGCTGCAGGACTATGTTCTAGGCACTGGGCAGCAGGAGCAGCATTCAGTGTTCAAAGAAAGTCTCAGTTACATAACATATGAAAGGCTGATCTACAGGAGACATTGCTTTAAACAAAAACAAATATCCAAACACTAGAGAAAAACCAATGAAATTCTTAATGACTAGGGATTATCAGAGAATATTAACTAATATGAGACTACAGCAGTGATGCATCAAGATAAAATTTAATAATACCAACACCTGACTTTTAAAATAATATTTATTATGTATACAATGTTCTGTGTGCATCTACACCTGCATGCCAGAAGAGGGCACCAGATCTCATTATAGATGGTTGTGTGCCACCATGTGGTTATTGGAAATTGAACTCATGACCTCTGGAAGAGCAGCCAGTGCTCTTAACCTCAGAGTTGAAAAACCACATAGGCATACTTACTTTGAAAAGGAATAGGCCATTCTGTGGTAGAGGGAAGTCCATTAATAAGATACTGTTTGACCTTACTCCTGTGTACAATGTTAGCTGCTGAGACCTGTAACCTGACAGACACAGATTTAGCTAACAGCCTTTGTCAAAAATTTGAACTGACATAACATAACAGTGTCAATGAGGATTGTACATATGGGCATAGGACAGTCCCTTTATTCGAAATTCAGTATTCACTGGATCAAGCTACCTGACCCAAATTGTACACCCACCAATGTGATCTGTTTTCATTCACATTAATGAATTAATAAATATGTGTTAGGAGATTACAAACAAAAAAATCTCCCCCTGCCTCAATTTGGTCCTTCTTTATAATGCTACCCCTTCCAGCTGACTGCTTGAAACTTTAGTCTGATCAAGCAGGGAGTGGGAGTGTGTACTTTAGTGCCAGCACTTTGGAGGCAGAAGTAGGTAGACTCCATGAGTTCCAGGCAGCCTGGTCTACAAAGTGAGTCCAGGATAGCCAGGACTACACAGAGAGACCCAGTGTCAAAAATAAATACAACAAAAACCATAAAACAACACCAACAACAAAACACTTTAGTCTGTGATCTAGCTATTGCCTATCCTGTTTCCCCCTGAATTGTACATAATAACTGTTCCTCCTATTCTAGTCTGACCACAGAAGCTCCACATGGAAATCCTTTTCCTGTTATGAAATGGAGAGTTCGTTAAATGATCCATATGAGTAATTTTAAAACTGTGTTGTGGTACAGCCCTTTAAAGAATTTAGGAAGTTTCATGAAGAAGAAACATAGTCAATGCCTTGGGGAAAAGCAAACTGGAATCAAGGTGACCTGAGTCAGCATAGTTTGTCTCAGAAACATTTTTCTATGAGGCCGAAGATGCAGCTGTTCTAGAATTAATATGTCTTTCTAAGAAGAAATCACTGCACACACAATTAAAAGATTAATAAAGAAAATTCCCTTTAATAACAGCATACTTTCACCTGTCAGTTGACAGGTAAGAACAGACTTTACATTCCACATATCCTGTCACCCTAAGTCACTTTCAGATTCAGGCCCCCGGTTATGTTTGGAACAATTTAAATGTGGATTGGAGACTAAGTGGTCTAGCCACTTAGAGAGATGATTTATGCAGAGAGATTTACACAGCAAAAATATACCCAGAATTGTTTCTTAAGTAAAAGCAGCAGGTCAGTCCTCAGTAAAAATGTCCTAAATGGAATACTTCAGAGAATGAGAAAGATAGGAAGAGTAGGTCAAAAAGATAAAAGCTGCAGTGGGAGGTCTGTTATTTTTTTTACATCTCAAATCATTTAATTTTACCAATGAAGAATCTGGATCTTAATGCTAGGGTGAAAGCCAGATAGCTCAGAGAGGCAGACAAAGCACCCAGTTGACAGTCTCAGGCCTAGGTGTCAGGATGAATCCCTTTCTCAGAGGCCATCTTAAACAACCTCCTCATGACTAAATTTCCTCCCTTCTACTTCCAGGGTCCCTCACTATCCTTCTTCCCAACTCCTTCTTACCCTCTATGTTTTTTTTTTTTCTTAATAATCCTATGTCCACTTTCTGTCAACTGGATTTTTGCTCTGCATCTTGGCCTATGTTTGACTTCATTTAATTCTGCTTACAATATTGAAACAGAAAACTCTTGGATTAATGGTGTTTGCTTTGGCTCAAACACACCACAACTAAAGAAATTTTCTTTTCAGTAAATAACAGTGTTTGGTTTCACAGTGAGCAAATATCCTGCAACAGAGGTCTTTTACAAGCTATGTCTCATGCCAAGTAATCTTATTAAAAAGAAGGGCATCCTGTATACGTACAGGGGAAAAATAGAATGGGAAAAAAAAGAA
>NW_026588472.1:0-4540 GCF_907164565.1 Psammomys obesus | reverse complement strand
TTGTCTCTATTTTTTACTAAACATTTATTCTGTCATATTTCTTGGAGGCCATTGCTTGGAGAGCTAACTTTGTATTCTGCCAGGTGCACATTCTGTGATATTTCCTGGTACCTGAGTTTAGCTCCTGGTCAAGATGGTGCCTTATTTCAAAATGGAGTCACACAGGCTAACTTAAACTCCTCAGGAAACTTCTGTCAGTGTGCTCTCGAAACTGCAAAAGGACTTAACTGGAGGGTGCTGTGGAGGGTGGTGAGGAGAGGGATAGATGAGGAATTCACCATGTCTGGGTATCTACCCCTCCCTCCAGAAAATGAGTTGATTTACTTAATCACTAGTGCAAGAAAAATAATAGCTAGAATGTCTTTTAAGCTCAAGGTCTAAAAGTGAGGCTTCAGGGGTCCTTTTGGCAAGGCTTTTGCAGCATTGCATCCATTCACTTGTAATGTTTGTAAATTCACACTGAACAATGAAGGAAAGGAATGGGAGAAAAGTGAAGGGAAGGAGAGAGTAGGGGAATGGAGGGGGAGGGAAGGAACATATTCAAAATCTTCCTGGCAAGAAAACAAAAAGAAAAAAAAATCCTGCTTAATGAATTTCCACCTTTTGTGTGTCCAAGAATTATTAAGTTGTGTTTAGGTGTACATCCTTTCATCATATTTACATATATGATGAAAAAGCTTGCTGAATAATGGTGTTTCAATGTCTTCCTTACATTTCAACTGAATTATTTTTGGGCCCTAAATCTAAACCTAATTTTTATCAATATTGGAGTTTTTGCTTGCTTTGAATGTGTTGTTGTATTTTCTTAGTTAATAGTGTGTCCACAGTCCATTATACCAGGGTTATCATACTTGGGTCGCTAGAAAAGTAATGAAAAACAATAAACAGTACTAATAATGTTAGTGACTAAAATGAAAGTAACTGAGTGCATTGTAAAATGATCTCATATGATCTTTTCAGACAGGTCATTTTATGATGAAATCTTTTTTTCATGAGGAACAAAATGCCTGTTAAGCTTAGGGCTTGTTTACAGCATGCTCTTGAAAACAAGGTTCAAGATGCATCCTGAAGTTATAACATCTAATGATGTACAGAGAGGACACAATCAGCTTTGTGGATATGGTCTCCTAGTGATAAGTATGGCAGGATGCAAAGTCCAGAACATTTTCTGAGGACGTGACCTCTCATAAAACCTAATGAAAATATAGATTCTTCTCAGAAAATGAACATGTACATAAAACCATGTATAAGCATGTATACAGCGAATGTCAGGAGAAGGACCAGGATAAAAACTAACACCAAATAAGTAGCACTGTTGCTGTACCTGTAATCTCTATCTTATTTGGAAGTCAGAGACAGGAAGACTGTTAACCCCTGTATTTAAGGCAGAGCATCTGCATAAAGAAAAGCAATGCTTTGCTTCTTCTGTTCCTTTTCTTCCTCCTCCTCTTCCTCCTCTTTCTTTACCTCATATATGTGAAGGAAATGTTCTACCTCTGAGCTATATTCCTAGCTTCTGTACAAAACAGACAGATATAGACAGTCTTTGCATATCATAAAGCCAGATGCTAAATCTCACTAAAGTTGAAAGGAAGTAACTTGTTATGGGATAAATCGAAAACAACACAGAGAAGGCAACAGGCATAGAGGAGGCTGACCTGGTAACAGCAGTAACAGAAGATAAAGACTTCAGGAGAAGTTTCTTACAGTTGGTACAATGACCGGCATTAACAAATAAAAAGCTACATGCTCCCATCCTCTAGGTGGGAATTCTGTATTACTATCAGATTATGAAGACTTTGTTAAAGGCATTTACTTGTTAAAAGTTTATTTGCCCTTCCCCAGATAGTTACTATTTGTGAATTAGGTACCCAATACTGTGCTAATTTCTGAACATATAAAAATGATTCATGCAAACACTATTCTTTCTCTATAAGCTTACAGTCTTGTGGGGTAATCCACCATAAACAAACCCATAGATCATGCATAGAAATGTATACATAGCTATAAATTCCACTGTGAAACCTAAAGAAAAGCAAGAGGGACCTAACATCCCAGAAGGAATAAAGAACATACATATTAAAAGGCTGAGAGTTGAGAATATTTTAGTTTAGTAGGGGAAATGAAAGAAGGTGAATTTGTTTGGAATATACTAGGGAAGAAGAAAGGAATAATAATAATAATAATAATAATAATAATAATAATAATAATAATAAAGTTTAAAGAGGATGCCAAAGGGGCTGAAGACATGGCTCAGTGATGAATATTACCTCCTGTGGGTCTGGAGAGACGACTCAGCTGCTCTTCCATAGGTCATGAGTTCAATTCCCAGCAATGACATGGTGGCTCACAAACATCTATAACGAAATCTGGTGCCCTCTTCTGGCATTCAGGTGTACATACAGATGGAACATTGTATATGTAATAAAAATAAATCTTAAAAAAAAACAAATCATTCTCTGCTTCTTTTTTGCAGAGTTTCTAGCATGTCCATGGTGGCTGACCATTTTCTGTAGCTCCTGTTTTAGGGAATTTGATACCATATGACCTCCTGGAATATAAGGCACTCATGTGGTATGCTTATATACATGCAAGTAAAATACTTTTATCACTCATCTACACAAAAGATAAAAATACCTCCCTCAGAAGAAGAAGAAGAAGAGAAGAAGAGGAGGTCAAACAGACCAGATCTCTGTGAGTTTGAGGCCATCCTGGTCTACTAAGCCAAAGCTACACAGGGAAACTCTGTCTTGCAAAGCAAAACAAAACAACAAAACAAAACAAACAAACAAGATCATAAATCAAGTGTGGTGACACATGCTTGTAAATGGAGCATCAGGAAGTTCAGGAATGAAGGTCAACTTGGACTATATGAAACTCTGTCTCAGAAACAAAACGGAAGCAACAACAACAAAACAGCACAAGAATCTGAGTGTCTGGGATGCTTTGGGACATTCACATTTTTTATCTTAATTCTTAGCTCCATAGGAAGCTATTGAGGAGTGTAGTTGTTTGAATGAAAATGACCCCTACAGTCTCATATGTTTGAAAATATAGTCCCCCATTGTGGAAAAATTAGGAAGTGTGATCTTGTTGAAGAGGTGTGTCACTGTGGGTGGGCTTTGAGGTTTTAAAATCCCACACCTTTCTCAGCTCTTTGCCTCTTACTTGTAGATCAGGATGCGCGCTCTCAGCCACTGTTCTCTCTGGTGCTCTGCCTGCCATTCCTGTCTGCCACTATGGTCCCTGTCATGATGGTCATGAACTTACTTTCTGAAACTCTAGGTACCCAACCAAATGTTACTTCTGTAAGCAGCCTTGGTCATGATATCTTAGCACAGTGATAGAATAGTAGCTAAGGCAAGGGGTTGGAAAACAGGAGAGAAATGATTTGATGTACACTTATCTCAAAGATACTTTTGTCCTATAAAATTAATAGTAAAATTCAGGCCTCACAGCAGCAGGACCCAGAAGGCAGAAACTACTCAGGAAGGTCGGGGGAGGGGCTTGCGCGAGGGGCAGTCCGCGCCTCTCCATTGTCAAGCGTGACACAAGCGCCATTGCTGTGGCTACAGATGCTGAAGGGAAAACGCCGAGCTTGTCTCGGGCAGGGTGGTCAGCAGCAGCGAGGGTTGGCGACGGGAACCCACTTCCCGGGCGCGGTGGCGGCAGTCGTGGCTCGGCTAGTGGACTACTTCGTAGTGGTAGGCTGAGACCAGGAGAAGCCAGGTAAGGGTGTGGGGCGGGCGCCGGCCTGGGCTCCGCCTCCGCCCCCGGACTCCGCCTCCGCTCCCGGTCTCCGGCTCCGCCCCACTAGGCCCCGCCTCTGCGCCCCCGGACTCCGCCTCACTCCTCCCCCGGGCTCCGCCTTCTCCTCCCAGGGCTCCGCCTTCCTCCGCCTCCAAGGCCCTCACTGTCTCGGCCCCGAGCTCCTCCCCCGCCTCCACTAGGCTCCGCCTCTGCTATTGCGGGCTCCGCCTTCCTCCTCCCCCGGACTCCGCCTCTGCCCCCTCGGGCTCCGCCCCTACCCCGGGCTCCGCCTCCGCCCTCGGGCTCCTCCCCCGCCGCCCCAGGCTCCGCCCCCGCCCGCGGGCTCCTCCCCTGCCTCTGCCTCTGGGCTGCGCCACTGCCCTTATCAGCCATCCTGTGAGCTAGGTGGTGCTGGGCCTGGCATCGCGGCTGGGAGGCAGGGAGGAGAGAGGGTTGGGTCCCGCGGTGGAGAAGCAGCGGGTCCACGGGTGTTGGCCATCGCGGAGCAGTTGAGCCTGGCTGGCTGTGGATGAGTGTGAGGGACCCGCAGGATGGCGGTCGCGGGTTGAGGCCATGGCGGTGCAGCAGGGGGCTGGCGGGCTGGGCGGGTCGAGAGAGACTGCCAGCGTTCCTCCAAGACTTTCTGTGGAGGCTGCTGGTACCCAGGACCTCGCCCTCTTGTCGCCGGGGTTGGGAGGGCGGGCGCACACTGTGAGGAGTTCTAGGGGTACACGTGTGCCCTAAATCCTGAGGAAGAGTGATGCTGGGGCCAGTCCTCCTGGAAAGGAAG
>NW_026588471.1:20694-42800 GCF_907164565.1 Psammomys obesus | reverse complement strand
CCCCCCCTGAAGGATCAGGGATTCCTACAGTTTTGGCAGTCCAGCCAGGGACAACTGGCCGATCACTGGCACAGTATCTGAGGGCTGCTGTAATGGCTCTTCAGCTCCTGCAGGTCCGAGGATGTAGCTGTGTGTGTGTGTGTGTCCCAGTGCCCCAGGGGAACGCAACAATGGCGGCAGAGCACAGCGCTTCTGCCTGCACTAGAGTCTGCGTGAGTCCAGGAAGTGTTTTGGTGCTGGGTGTCCTAAGCGTTAGAGCTGCTGAACCCCTCCGCTGGGGGTTTCCTCCTGCCAGAGACACGCAGTCTGGTGCCCTGGTGCCCTGGTGCCCACAGTTCTATCTGAGGCGGCGAATCACACGCGCAGGCAGGGCTCTGTGCAGGCAGGCGCCTTTGTCCCTCCCGGCTCTGGGTCCGGGCTGGCTCCTGGGGCACCCGCGGAACCCGAGTCTTTTCCAGGGGATGTCTGGGTAACCTGGGGTCGGTCCCAATTGTTTCCTGCTCCGTGGGGTTATCTCTCGACTGGGAAATCCAGTCTATGGTGTTGTGGGCCCACAGTTCAGTCTGGGACCGTGACCAGATCGCGCTGGCGGGTAGCTCTGGGCTGGTGACCAAGCGCCTGGCGGAACGGGGATCTCTTCCGCGGTTTAGCCGGGTGAGTTAAAGCTGATCGAATCCCCCACCGTGGGGTATCCTCTCACCTGAGAAACACAACCACTTGTGTTTTATGGCCGCGAGTTCTGATTGCTGGTCACTGTGCCAATCCTGCTGTGCTGCTCCTCAGAATGAGAGTCCTCCCGGCGCTGCCATCTTCGTTTTATTTTTTTCTAATTGATTGATTTTAGCCCTGCGTTTGATTATTTCCAGCCATCTACTCCTTTTTGTTGTGTTTGCTTCTTTTTCCAGGGTTTTCAGGTGAGCCATTAAGTTGCTTGAATGAGCTGTCTCGAATTTCTTCTTGAAGGCACTTAGTGCTATGAACTTTCCTCTTAGCTCTGCTTGCATTGAGTCCCACAGTTTGAGTATGTTGTGCCTTCATTTTCTTTGAATTCTAGGAAGACTTCAATTTCTTTCTTTATTTTTTCCCTTTCCCAGCTGCCATTTGGTAGCAAGTTGTTCAATTTCAGTGTGTGTAGGCTTTTTCTATTTCTACTGTTGTTGAGGTCCAGCTTTATTCCATGGTGATCAGATAAGATCCAAGAGATTATTTCAATCTTCTTGTATCTGTTGAGGCTCACTTTGTGACCCACTATATGGTCTACTTTGGAGAAGTTTCCATGAGGTGTTGAGAAGAAGGTAAATTCTTTTGTGTTTGGGGGTAAGGTTCTGTAAATGTCTGTTAAGTCCATTTGATCCATGACCTCTGTCACAGACATTGTTTCTTTATTTAATTTCTGTTTTTTTGACCTGTTTTTTGTTGAAAGTGGGGTGTTGAAGTCTCCCACTCTTAATGTGTCACTATCTATGTGTGGTTTAAGTTTTATCAATGTTTCTTTTACAAATGTGGGTGCCCTTGTATTTGAGGCATAGATGTTCAGGATTGTGATGTCTTCCTCGTGGAATTTTCCCTTGACGAGTATGAAGTGTCCTTTCCCATCTCTTTTGATTAATTTTGGTTGAAAGTCTATTTTATCAGATATTAGAATGGCTACTCCTGCTTGCTTCTTGGGTCCATTTGCTTGGAATGCTGTCTTCCAACCCTTTATCCTTAGGTAATATCTATCTTTATGTTTCTTGTATACAACAGATTGCTGGGTTTTGTTTATACATCCATTCTGTTAGTCTGTGTCTTTTTATTGGAGAGTCCATTGATGTTGAGAGAGGTTAATGACCAGTTGCTGTTATATCTTTTGATTTTGATGTTGGCTGTGGTCATAAGTTTGTGTGCTTGGTTGCTTATTGTTTTACTGTAGTGAGGTTAATTATTTCCTGTGTTTCCTTGAAAGTAGCAAGTTTTTTTCGGTTGTATTTTTCCTCCTAGTGTCTTCTGTAATGCTGGATTTGTGTGTAGGTATTGTTGAAATTTGTTTTTGTCATTGAATATCTGTATTCTCCGTCTATGAGGACTGAGAGTTTTGGTGGGTATAGTAGCCTGGGCTGACATCTGTGTTCTCTTAGGGTCTGCCTGATATCCGTCCAGGCCCTTCTGGCTTTCATAGTCTCTGTTGAAAAGTCAGTTGTCATTCTAATGGTTTTGCCATTATATGTTAGTTGGCTTTTTTCCCTTGCAGCTCTTAGTATTTTTTTTCTTTGTTCTGTATACTTAGTGTTTTGATTATTATGTGGTGGGAGGATTTTCTTTTCTGGTGTAATTTATTGGGTGTTCTGTAGGTCTCTTGTATTTTTATTGGCCTCTCCTTTAAGTTGGGGAAATTTTCTTCAATGATTTTGTTGAAAATATTTTCTGGTCCTTGGAGTAGGGAATCTTCTTTTTCCTCTATTCTTATTATTCTTAGATTTTGTCTTTTTATGTTGTCTTGGATTTCTTGGATGGTCTGAGTCAGGAATTTTTTAGATTTAACATTTTCTTTGACAGATATATTGATTTCTTCCATTATATCTTCCACACCTGAGATTCTTTCTTCCACCTCTTTTAGTCTTATTGGTTTATGTTTACCTCTGTAGTTCCTGTTTTCTTCCCTAAGTTCTTTCTTTCCACAATTTCCTCCATTTGTGTTTTCTTTAATTTTTCTAATTCTATCTTCAGGTCTTGAGCCATTTTGTTGAGTTCCTTCACCTTTCCGACTGTATTTTCCTGTTTTTCCATCAATTCCTTCAGCTGTTTGTTTGAACAATCCTCTGTTTCTTTTATTTCTTTCAGTGATTTAAGTATTTCATCTCTAAAGACCACAAACTGTTTGGCTGCAACTTCCTGTATTTCTTCACAGATGGCCATAATCTGTTTTTCTTTATCTTCTGTTTCTTTACATATGGCCATAATCTGCTTGTTTTTATATTCCTCTATTTCTTTATGGATGGCTATAATCTGTTTGAGTTTATCTTCCTCTAGGTCTTCACACATTTTATTTGTTCCCTCTGTTATCCTCTTCATGTGCATAGTTATGTCATCTTCTTGAATTTCATTTATGCTGGGGTGACCAGGGCTATTTCCCCCTGGATAACTGGGTTCTGGAGATGCCATATTGCTTTGTCTTTTGTTGGTTGAGCTTTTACGCTGGCCTCTACCCTTTGGGCTATTGTAGGTGTTTAAGGTTATTTTCTGGTGGTTCTTGGAATCCGGTGGGGGAGAGAATCCCCTTGACAGGAAGATGGTTTTTACTGAAGAAAGCTTCTTCAGTGTTTTGGTTATAGTCACTATATGGCTGGTGTTTTTCACAAGTTGCCACAGCTCACCTCAGGCATAGAGACCTGAGTGTTAACTGTGGTCCTTGTTAGTTCAGAGTGCTCTCCTCTCACCCAGAGAATTCCTTAAGACAGCTGCCCTGCTTCTGGGTTTCTTGCTGTGAATTTAGTGATCTGCTGCTGTAACCTTTGTGTCCCTTGGTTTGGTCAGTTTTGTTAGGGATAACTGTTTGTCCCTGGGAGCAGTATCTGAGGGTTGATCTCGGGGATCCCGGGCTTTTGTAGGTCTGAGGCTGGGGCTCTGTGTTCCAGTACCCAAGCTGTAATCTGTGGTGAGTGAGTACAGCTCTCCTGGTAACAGCAGGCTATATGATACACAGCCGGTCCCTGGGTTGGTCCAGTCCGCGAGACCTTTTCTGGGGATATACTGGGTGGCCTAAGTCCATCCCCTTTGCTTCATTTCTTGTGAGGATTTCTCCTGACAGTGACTCCAAGTCGCTGGTGTCCTGGGGCACACAGTTCTGTCTGTGAGGAATAGTTAGTACAAAACAGGTCTCTGCGCTGGTGTCACGAGCTCCCACCCAGTAGTCTGTGGTAGCTTGCACAGGGATATACTGGATGACCTAATTTGGGTCTCCATTTCCTTCCTTCCCTGTGGTTGTTTACTCCCAACAGGGACTCTCAGTCTCTGTTGTCCTGGTGTTGTCCCGCTCCATCTGTGCCAGAGAGCTGGGCACATAGCCACTCTCTGGGCTGGCGGCTTGAGCCTATTTCAGTGATGGCGGCTCATACCCACAGGTCTGCGAGACTTTTTACAGGCAAAACCTAGGTGACCCCAGTCAGCACCATTTCCTTCCTTCTCTGTGGGGCCCTCTCCTGACAGGGACTCCCAGTTTCTGTTGCACTGGGGGGCACAGCTCCGTCTGTGCCAGAGAGCTGAGCGTGCAGCCACTCTCTGGGCTGGAGGCTTGAGCCCAGTTCAGTGATGGTGACTTGTACCACCAGTCTGCGAGACTTTTTCCAGGTAAAGCCTGGGTGACCCGTGGCCAATCCCACTGCCTTCCTTCCCCGTGGGTTTTTCTCACGACTGGGACTCCCATTCTCTGGTGGTTTTGTGCCTACCGTTCAACCTGGGAAGGTGATTGGGACACGCAGGCATGTGGTTCTGGTCCAGCGACCTAGTGCCTGTGGGACCTGGGATCTCTTCTGGGTTCTGGCTGGCTGGCCTGAGAGTGGTCCTGACTGATTCCCATGCTGTGGGAGTTTCCTCTCACCTGAGAAACATGATGGCTGTTGTTTTAGGGCCCAGAGTTCGGTGTCTTGGTCGCTGTACGTAAAATGTTGTCCTGCTCCTCAGATGCAGTGTTCTTCTGGAGCCACCATCTTGTCCCACTGACTATGTGGTTTTTTGTAGTTAGTTCATGCTTTTCTTGGTGTTTCTGTTCTTATTTTGGAATCACTTTTTTGTGCTCTTTTGTACTTTGCTAGATATTACTTTTCTGTTTTCTTCTCAGCTTCAGGAACATTGCTGAGTTTTTCCTTATTTAGTTCACAACGCTGTTCTTTGCATTTCTGTTTTTACCTTGAAAACTTGTTTCTGCATTCTCCTCTACTATTCTAAATACTACTTTTCTGTTTTCTTCTCAACTTAGTTCAGAAACACTGCCATGTGTTTTTCTGTACTTAATTCACAATGCTGTTTTTTTCGCATTTCTGTTCTAACCTTGGCAATAGGTTTATGAGCTCGTGTATACTTTGCAAGACATCACTTTTCTCTTTACTTCTCAATTTACTTCAGAAACATTGCTGTGTGTTTTTCTATACTTAGTTCACAAAGTTGTTCCTTGCATTTTTGTTTCCTTGAGATCATGTTTATGTGCTCTTCTCTATATGCTAGATATCAGTTTTCTATTATCTTCTCAACTTACTTCAGAAAAACTTCTGTGTGTTATTCTGTACTTAGATCACAAAGCTTTTCCTTGCCTTTCTGTTCTTTCCTTAAAAACATGTTTATGTGCTCTTCTCTACTATGCTACATATCACTTTTCTGTTTTTTTCTCAACTTCAAAAACATTGCTATGTATTTTTTTGTACATAGTTCACAATGCTGTGCTTTATGTTTCTGTTCTTACCTTGGAAACACATTTATGTGCTCTTCTGTAAATTACTAGATATCACTTTTCTGTTTTCTTCTCAACTTACTTCAGAAACATTGCTATGTGTTTTTCTGTACTAACTTCACAATGCTGTTCCTTGCATTTCTGTTCTTTCTTTGAAAACATGTTTCTGTGTTCTTCTCTACTATGCTAAATACCATTTTTCTGTTTTCTTCTCATCTTAGTTCAGAATCAGGGCTATGTGTTTTTCTGTACTTAGTTCACAACTCTGTTCTTTGCGTTTCTGCTCTTATGTTGAAAATATTTTTTCTGCACTTTTCTCTACTATCCTAAATACCTCTTTTCTATTTTCTTCTCATGTTGGTTTAGAAACACTGCTATGTGTTTTTCTGTACATAGTTCACAACGCTGTGCTTTGCTTTTCTGTTCTTTCCTTGGAAACTAGTTTATGTGCTCTTCTCTACTGTGCTAGATATTACTTTTCTGTTTCTTCTCAGCTTAGTTAAGAAACACGATTATGTGGTTTTGTACTTATTTCATAACGCTGTGCTTTGCGTTTCTGTTCTTACTTTGGGAACATATTTAGGAACTCTTGTGTAAATTGCTAGATATCACTTTTCTGTTTTCTTCTCAACTTAGTTCAGAATCAGAGCTATTTGTTTTTCTGTACTTAGTTCACAACCCTGTTTTTTGCCTTTCTCTTCTTACCTTGGAAACACGTTCATGTGCTGTTCTCTAATATGCTAAATTTCTGTTTTCTTTTCAACTTAGTTCAGAAATACTGTTAAATGTTTTTCTGTACTTCATTCACAATGCTGTGTTTTGCCTTGTTGGGATTCCTCTGGCACCTTGATGCCCTCTGAATTTTTGGCATCTGGCCTGACATGGCTTAATGGTCTACTGCTTGGATACAGTAGTGCATTCCTGGCTGACCTGGGGCTTTTGATAAGATCATCTTCCTGAAATACCTTAAACCCTCCTCTCCCTTGGGGCTTCCCAAATAACACTTCTGAGGAACTTTCCAAACAACCATTATTAGCGCATACTGTGACTCCTCTGGTGGGTCATCCTATGATTTCTAGTCACTTAGTAACTCTGCCAAAGGCAATTAATTACACTCCTTCTGCCCTGCCTATAAAGTTGAATGAAAAATTTTAATAAACTGAAACTTTGATCAGAGAAACTGTCTTGGTCTTCATTTCTCACGTGACTTGTCCCTTTCAATACCCATTTCCCCATTCAGGGTCTTCTTCAACAGACCTGCAGGACAGGTCATTGCCTTTCTGTTCTTACCTTGGAAATCCGTTTATGTACTCTTCTTTACTAAGCTAGACATCACTTTTCTGTTTTCTTCTCAACTTAGTTCAGAAACATATCTATGTGTTTTTCTGTACTTAGTTCACAATGCTGTGCTTTGTGTTTCAGTTCTTACAGTGGAAACATGTTTCTGCACTCTTCTCTACTATTCTAAATACCTCTTTTCTGTTTTCTTCTCAACTTAGTTCAGAAACATTGCTATGTGTTTTTCTGTACTTAGTTCACAATGCTGTGTTTTGCATTTCTGTTCTTACCTTGTTAATGTGCTCTTCTCTACTTTGCTAGATATATCACTTCTCTTTTTTCTTCTCAACTTACTTCAGAAACACAGTTACATGTTTTTCTGTGCTTAGTTCACAACGCTGTGCTTTCCATTTCTGTTCTTATCTAGGAAACACGTTTATGTGCTCTTCTCTACTAATGCTGGACATACTTTTCTGTTTCCTTCTCAACTTAGTTCAGTAACACTGTTTACATGTCCTGTATTTAGTTCACAACGACATGCTTTCTGTTCCTGTTCTTACCTTGGAAACACGTTGATGTGCTCTTCTCTACTATGCTAGATATATCACTTTTCTCTTTTCTTCTCAACATATTTCAGTAACATTGTTACATGTTTTCCTGCACTTAGGTCACAGCGCTGTGCTTTGACGTTCTGTTCTTACCTTGAAAACACATTCATGGACCCTCTTCTACTATGCTAAATATAGCACTTTTCTGTTTTCTTCTCAACCTATTTCAGTAACATTGTTACGTGTTTTCCTGTATTTAGTTCGCAATGCCATGCTTTCCATTCCTGTTCTTACCTTGGAAACATGTTCATGTGCTCTTCTCTACTCTTCTGGATATATCACTTTTCTGTTTTCTTCTCAACTTAGTTCAGAAACATACCTCTGTGTTTTTCTGAACTTATTTCACAACACTGTTTTTTGCATTTCTGTTCTTACCATGGAAACACGATTATGTTCTCCTGTGTATTTTGCTACACATCCCTTTTTGTTTTCTTCTCAACTTAGTTAAGACACACAACTGTGTTTTTCTGTACTTAGTCCACAACACTCGGCTTTGCGTTTCTGTTCTTACCAGGGAAAATGTTTATGCGCTCTTTTCTACTATGCTAGATATCACTTCCCTGTTTTATTCTCAACTTATTTCAGTAACAGTGTCACCTGTTTTCCTGTACTTAGTTCACAATTCTGTGCTTTGACTTTCTGTTCTTACCTTGGAAATATGTTCATGTGCTCTTCTCTTCTACACTAGATATATTACTTTTCTTTTTCCTTTTCAACATAGTTCAGTAACATTGTTATGTGTTTTCCTGTAGTTAGTTCACAACGCTCTTCTTTGACTTTCTCTTCTTTCCCTGGAAACACATTCATGTGCTGTTCTCTACTATGCTAGCTGTTTTCTTCTCACATATTTTAGTAACATTGATAAGTGTTTTCATGCACTTAGTTCACAATGCTGAGCTTTCACTTTCTGTTCTTACCTTCAAAACATGTTCATGTACTCTTCTCAACTATGCTAGACATACCATTTTTCTGTTTTCTTCTCAGCTAAGGTCAATTACATTGTTACATGTTTTCATGTACTTAGTTCACAACTCTGTGCTTTGACTTTCTCTTCTTACCTTGGAACATATTCATATGCTCTTCTCTACTACACTAGATATATCAATTATCTGTTTTCTACTCAACTTAAATCAGCAACATTGTTACGTGTTTTCATGTACTTAGTTCACAATGGTGTGCTTTGACTTTGTCACCTCAGAAACAAGTTCATGTGATATTCTCTATTACACTAGATATATCACTTTTCTGTTTTCTTCTCAACTCAGTTCAAAAACATATCTGTGTGTTTTTCTGAACTTAGTTCACAACACTGTTCTTTGAGTTTCTGTTCTTACTTTGGAAGCACGTTTATTTTCTCCTGTGTACTTTGCTACACATCCCTTTTTGTTTTCTTCTCAACTTAGTTAAAAATCACGATTATGTGTTTTTCTGTACTTAGTTCACAATGCTCTGCTCTGCGTTTCTGTTCTCACCTGAGAAACATGTTTATGCGCTCATGTGTACATTGCTAGATATCACTTTTCTGTTTTCTTATCAACTTAGTTCAGAATCAGGGCTATATGTTTTTCTGTACTTGTTCAAAATTCTCTGCTTTTTGTTTCTGTTCTTACAGTGGAAACATGTTTCTTCGGTCTCTACTACTCTAAATACCTGTTTTCTGTTTTCTTCTCAATTTAGTTTAGAAAACCTGCTATGTGTTTTTCTGTACATAGTCACAATGCTGCTTCTGCGATTCTGTTGTTGCCATGAAAACATGTTTCTGTGCTCTTCTCTACTATGCTAAATACCACTTTTCTATTTTCTTCTCAACTTAGTTCAGAAACACTGTTACCTGTTTTCCTGTACTTAGTTCACAACATTTTGCTTTCTGTTTCTGTTCTTCTTTCCTTTTTATTTAATTAAACTTTATTTGCTTTGTATCCCCCACAAGCCCCTCCCTCCTCCCCTCCAGATCCCACCCTCCCAGCCCCTTCTTCATGCATGCCCCTCCCCCAGTCCACTGATAGGGGATGTCCTCCTCTCCTTCCTTCTGATCTTAGTCTATCAAATCTCATCAGGAGTGGTTGTACTGTCATCTTCTGTGGCCTGGTAAGGATGCTTCCCCCTCAGGGGGAGGTGATCAAAGAGCAGGCCAATCATTTTATATCAGAGGCTGTCCCTCTTCCCATTACTATGTAACCCACTTGGACACTAAACTGCCATGGGCTACATCTGTGTAGGGGTTCTAGGTTATCTCCATGCATGGTACTTGGTTCCAAGTATGAGTGTCTGGGAAGAACCCCGTGTTCAAATTTTCTGGTTCTGTTGCTCTCCTTGTGGGGTTCCTGTCCTCTCCAGATCTTACTGTTTTCCATTTCTTACATAAGATTACATGTACTCTGCCCAACAGTTGGCCATAAGTCTCAGCATCTGCTTTGATAGTCTGCAGGGCAGAGCCTTTCAGAGGCCCTCCTTGGCAGGTTTCTAGCTTGTTTCCTGTTGTCTTCTTCTTCTGATATCCTTCCTCTTTGCCTTTCATGATCGGGATTGAACATTTTAGCTAGGGTCCTCTCTCTTGATTAGTTCCTTTAGTAGGTTTCTGCTATATTACATGTCTATATGAGTGAGTATATACTGTGTGTGTCTTTCTGCTTCTGGGACAGCTCACTCAGGATGATCCTTTCCAGGTCCCATCATTTACCTGCAAATGTCATGCCTTCTGTATTTTTTCATTGCTGAGTAATATTCCATTGTGTAGATGTACCACAATTTCTGCATCCATTCTTCAGTTGAGGGGCATCTGGGTTGTTTCCAGCTTCTGGCTATTACAAATAAAGCTGCTACAAACATGGTTGAGCAAATGTCCTTTTTGTGTACTTGAGCCTCTTTTGGATATATGCCGAGGCATGGTATAGCTGGATCTTGAGGAAGCACTATTCTTAGTTGTCTGAGAAAGCACCAGATTGATTTCCAGAGTGGTTATACAAGTTTACATTCCCACCAGCAGTGGAGGAGGATTCCCCTTTCTCCAAAGCCTCTCCAGCATGTGTCAAACCAGATTTTCATCTTGGCCATTCTGATAGGTGTAAGGTGAAATCTCAGGGTTGTTTTGATTTGCATTTCCCTGATGGCTAATGACGTTGAGCATTTCTGTAAGTGTTTCTCTGCCATTCTGTATTCCTCTACAGAGAATTCTCTGTTTAGCTCTGTTCCCCATTTTTTAATTGGATTGCTTGGTTTCTTTCTTTTCAGCTTCTTTAGTTCTTTATATATACTGGATGTTAGCCCTATGTCAGAAAAAGGGTTGGTGAAGATTCTTTCCCAATCTGTAGGCATTTGTTTTGTGTTGATGACAGTGTCCAGATGCTTTTCAGTTTCATGAGGTCCCATTTATTGATTGTTGCCTGTGCCACTGGTATTCTGTTCGGGAAGTTGTCTCCTGTACCAATGAGTTCTAAGGTCTTCCCCAATTTTTCTTCTAACCGATTTAATGTGTCTGATTTTATGTTGAAGTCTTTGATCCACTTGGACTTTAATTTTGTGCAGGGTGATAAGTATGGATCTATTTGCATTTTTTTTAAATGTAGACATCAAGTTAGACCAGCACCATTTGTTTCTACTCTTATCTAGGAAACATGTTTATGTGCTCTTCTAGATATCACTAGATATCACTTTTCTATTTTCTTCTCAACTTAGTTCAGTAACATTGTTACATATTTTCCTGTACTTAGTTTACAATGCCATGCATTCCATTTTTGTTCTTACCTTGGAAACACGTTCATGTGCTCTTCTCTACTTTTCTAAATACCTCTTTTCTTTTTTCTTCTCATCTTAGTTTAGTAGCATTGTTAAGTGTTTTCATGTACTTAGTTTACAACACTGTGCTTTGACTTTCTGTTCTTACCTTGGAAACACTTTCATGTGGTCTTTTCTACTACATGAGTTATAACATTTTTTTGTTTTCTTCTCAACTTAGTTCAGAAACAACCTTACCTCTTTTCCTGTGCTTAGTTCACAACACTGTGCTTTGTATTTCTGTTCTTACCTTGGAAACATGTGTATGTGCTGTTTTTTACCACACTATATATCACTTTTCTGTTTTCTTCTCAACCTAGTTAAGAATCATGGTGATGCATTTTTCTATACTTAGTTGAAAATGCCTGTGTTTTGCATTTCTGTTCTTACCTTGGGACCACATTTATGTGCTCTTGTGTATTTTCCTGCACATCCATTTTCTGTTTTCTTTTAAACTTTTAAGCACAACTATGTGTTTTCTTGTACTTAGTTCACAATGTTGTGCTTTGACTTAATGTTCTTCCCTTGGAATCACATTTATGTGCTCTTCTCTACTACGCTATCACTTATCTGTTTTCTTCTCAACTTAGTTCAGTAATATTGTTACATGTTTTCATGTACCTAGTTCATAACACCGTGCTTTGACTTTCTGTTCTTACCTTGGAAACACCTTTATGTGCTCTTCTCTACTATGCTAGTTATCCCTTTTCTGTTTTCTTCTCAACATAATTCAGAAATACAGCGATGTATTTTTCTATACTTAGTTCACAAATGCTCTGCCCTACATTTCTGTTCTTACCCTGGAAACACATTTATGCTTTCCTGTGTATTTTGCTAGATATCTCTTTTCTGTTTTATTCTCAACTTAGTTAAGAAACACTGTTACATGTTTTCCTATAACTAGTTCACAACGCTGTGTTTTCCGTTTCTGTTCTTACACTGGACACACTTTCATGTGCTCTTTTCTACTATGCTAGATATCACTTTTCTGTTTACTTCTCAACTTAGTTCAGAAACATTTACATGTTTTCCTGTACTTAGTTCACAACGCTGTGCTTTGTATTTCTGTCTTACCTTGGAAATGTTTATGTGCTCTTTTTTTACCACACTATATATAACTTCTCTGTTTTCTTCTCAACCTAGTCAATAATTATGGCAATGCGATTTTCTATATTTGGTTAGCAATGCCTGTGTTTTGCATTTCTCTTTTTACCATGGAACCACGTTTATGAGCTCTTGTGTACTTTCCTACACATCCCTTTTCTGTTTTCTTCTAAACTTAGTTAAGAAACATGGCTATGTTTTCTTGTATTTAGTTCACAATGCTGTGCTTTGACTTTCTGTTCTTCCTTTGAAAACACACTCATGTGCTCTTCTCTACTACACTAGATATATCACTTTTCTGTTTTCTTCTTAACTTAGTTCAATAACATTGTTGCATGGTTTCATGCATTTTGTTCGAAGTGCTGTGCTTCCGTTTCTGTTCTTATCTTGGAAACATGTTCATGTGCTCTTCTCTACTATGCTAGATATATAACCTTTCGCTTTTCTTCTCAACTCAGTTAAGTAACATTGTCATGTGTTTTATTGTACTAATTTTACAACACTGTACTTTAACTTTCTGTTCTTACCTTGGAAACACATTCATGCGTTCTTCTCAACTATGCTAGATATATCACTTTTCTGTTTTCTCCTCAACATAGTTCAGTAACATTGTAACATGAATTCACGTACATACTTCACAAGGCTGTGCTTTGACTTTCTTTTCTTAACTTGGAAACATGTTCAGGTGCTCTTCTTTACTATACTAGATACATCACTTTTATGTTTTCTTCTCAACTTAGTTCAGTAATATTGCTACGTGTTTTCATGTACTTAGTTCACAATGTTGTACTTTCAGTTTCCATTCTAACCTTGGAAACACATTCATGTGGTCTTCCCTACTACACTTAATGTATCACATTTCTCTTTTCTTCTCAACATAGTTCAGTAACATTGTTACCTGTTTTCATGTACTTCCTGCACAATGCTGTGCTTTCAGTGACTGTTCTTACCTTCAAAACAAGTTCATGTGCTCTTCTCTACTACACAAGATACATCACTTTTCACTTTTTGACTCGACTAAGTTCAGTAACATTGTTACATGTTTTCATGTACTTACTTCACAATGTTGTGCTTTCAGTGTCTTTTCTTAACTTGAAAACATGTTCATATGCTCTTCTCTACTATACTAGATATATCACTTTTCAGTTTTTTACTCAACTTAGTTCAGTAACATTGTCACATGTTTTTCTGTACTCAGTTCACAATGTTGTACTTTCAATTTCTGTACTTACCTTGGAAAAACGTTTATGTGCTCTTCTCTACTAGACTAGATACATCACTTTTTCGTCTCAACTTAGTTCACTAACACTGTCATATGTTTTCATGGACTTACTTCAAAACATTGTGAATTCAGTTTCAGTTCTTACCTGGGAAACACTTTCATGTGCTCTTTTCTACCATGCGAGATATATCACTTTTCTGTTCTCTTTTCAACTTAGTTCACTAATATTGTTATGTGTTTTCATGTACTTAGATTACAATGCTATTCTTTCAGTTTCTATTCTAACCTTGGAAACACGTTCATGAGTTCTTCTCTACTATGCTAGATATATCACTGTTCTCTTTTCCTCTCAACTTAGTTCAGTAACAGTGTTAAGTGTTTTGAAGTACTTACTTCACAACAGTGTGCTTTGACTTTTTGTTGTTACCTTGGAAACACCATCATGCACTCTTCTCTACAATGCTAGATATATCACTTTTCTGTTTTCTTCTCATCTTAGTTCAGTAACATTGTTATATGTTTTCATGTACTTACTCCACAAGGCTGTGCAATTAGTATCTGTTCTTACCTTGGAAACACGTTCATGTGCTTTTCTGTACTAGGTTAGATATATCACCTTTCTGTTTTCTTTTCAACTCAATTCAATAACATTGTTACGTGTTCTCATGGATTTGGTTCACTACATTGTGCTTTGACTTAATCTTCTTACCTTGTGCTCTTCTCTAAATGCTAGATATATCACATTTCTGTTTTCTGCTGAACTTAGTTGAGTAACATTGTTACATGTTTTCCTGTACTCAGTTCACAAGATTGTGCATTCCATTACTATTCTTACATTGGAAACAAGTTCATGTGCTCTTCTCTACTACGCTAGATATATCACTGTTCTGTTTTCTTCTCAACTCAGTTCAGTAACATTGTTAATTGTTTTTCTGTACTTAGCTCACAAAACCGTGCTTTCCATTTCTGTTCTTACCGTGGAAAAACGTTCAAGTGCTCTTCTCTATTATGCTAGATATATCACGTTTCTGATTTCTTCTAAACTTAGTTCGGTAACATTGTTAAGGGTTTTCCTGTACTTGTTTACAAAGCCTTGCTCTCCGTGTCTGTTCTTACCTTGGAAACACATTCATGTGCTCTTCTTTACTCTCCAAGATAGATCATGTTTCTGTTTTTTTTTTCAACTTAGTTCAGTAATACTGGTAAGTGTATTTATGGATTTATTTTACTGCACTGTCCTTTGACGCAATTTCTTACCTTGGAAACATGGTCATGTGCTCTTCTCTGCTACACTAGATATATAACCTTTCTGTTTTCTTCTCAATTCAGTGATGTAAGATTATTATTTATTTTCTTGTACTTAGCTCACAAGGCCATGCTTTTCATTTCTGTTCTTACCTTGGAAACACGTTCATATGCGCTTCTCTACTTAGATCATGTTTCTGTTTTCTTCCCAACTAAGTTCAGTAACATAGTTATATGATTTCCTGTATTTAGATCACAACGCCTTGTTTTTCTTCTTTGTTCTTATATTTAAATCCCGTTCATGTGCGCTTCTCAACTATGATTTTAAAGTGATAAAAATATCACTTTTCTGTTTTCTGTTTTCTTCTCAACTTTGTTCAGTAATATTATGACGTGTTTTCCTGTAGTTAGCTCACAACCCTGTGCTCTCCAACTATATTCTTACCTTAGAAAAACTTTCATGTGTTCTTCTCTAGTATCCTAGATATACCACTTTTCAGTTTTCTTCTTAACTTGGTTCAGTAACATTGTTACGGGTTCTCCTGTACTTAATCCACAACGCCATGCTTTCCATTTCTGTTCTTACCTTGGAAACACGTTCATGTACTCTTCTCTACATTCCTAGATAGATCATGTTTCTGTTTTCTTCTCATCTTAGTACAGTAACATAGTTACATGTTTACCCGTACTTAGATCACAACGCTGTGGTTTTCTTTTCTGTTCTTACCTTGGGAACATGATCATAATATAAGATATATCACTTTTCTGTTTCCTTCTCAACTTAGTTCAGTAGCATAGTTACATGTTTTCCTGTACTCAGATCACAATGACATGCTTTCAGTTTCTGTTCTTACCTTGGAAAGACATTCATGTGTTCTTCTCTACTATGTAAGATATATCACTTTTCTGTTTCCTTCTCAACTTAGTTCAATAAGATAGCTATATGTTTTCCTGTACATAGATCACAACTCCGTGTTTTTCTTTTCTGTTCTTACACCTTGGAAACACATTCATGTGCTCTTCTCTCCTAGGCTGGATATATCAGCTTTCTGTTATCTTTTCAACTTAGTTCAGTAACATTGTTACGCATTCATGGATTTAGTTCAATACACTGTGCTTTGACTTAATCTTCTTACCTTGGAAATATGTTTATGTGCTCTTCTCTACACACTAGAAATATCACATTTCTGTTTTCTTCTCACCTTAGTTCAGTAATATTGTGACGTGTTTTCCTGTAGTTAGCTCACAACCCTTTGCTCTCCATCTATATTCTTACCTTGGAAAAACGTTCATGTGCTTTTCTCTACTTTCCTAGGTAAATCATGTTCCTGTTTTCTTCTCAACTTAGTTCACTAACATAGTTACATGTTTTTCCATACTTAGTTCACAATGCTGTGCTATTCATTTCTATTCTTACCTTGAAAACACGTTCATGTGTTCTTCTATACTATGTAAGATATATCACTTTTCTGATTCCTTAATAACATAATTCCGTAACATAGTTACATGTTTTCTCTTACTTAGATCACGCCGTGCTTTTCTTCTCTGTTCTTACCTTCGAAAGTCGTTCATATGCTCTTCTCAACTATGCTAGAAATATCACTTTTCTGTTTTCTGCTCAACTTAGTTCAGTAATATTGTTATGTTTTCATATGTACTTAGTTCCCAATGCAGTGCTTTGACTTTTGGTTCTTACCTCAGAAACACGTTCACATGCTCTTCTCAACTACAATACAGAAAACATTTTTCACTTTCAACTTCATTCAATCACTTTGCTTCATGTTTTCCTGTACTCAGTTCTCAATGCAGTGCTTTGACTTTCTTTTCTTACCTTGGGAACATGTTCATGTGCTCTTCTCTACTATGCTATATATATCACTTTTCAGTTTTATTCTGAACTCAGTTATGGAACATTGCTACGTGTTTTCCTGTACTCAGTTCACAAAGCCCTACTTTCCATTTCTATTCTTAACTTGCAAACAATTTTGTGTGCTCTTCTCTACTATGCTATATATATCGTATTTCTGTTTTCTTCTCATCTTAGGTCAGTAACATAGTCATATTTTTTCATGCATTTAGTCCACCACGCCATGCTTTCCCTTTCTTTTCTTACCTTGGAAACATGTTCATGTGCTCTTCTCTTCTACCCTCAATATATCACTTTTTAGTTTTCTTCTGAACTCGGTTCAGTGACATTGTTATGTGTTTTCCTGTACTTAATCCACAACACCATGCTTTCTGTTTCTGTTCTTACCTTAGAAACACGTTCATGTGCTCTTCTCTACTATCCTAGATAGATCATGTTTCTGTTTTCTTCTCAACTTGGTTCAGTAACATAGTTACATGTTTTCCCTTACTTAGATCAAAATGCCGTGATTTTCTTCTCTGTTCTTACCTTTGAAACACGTTCATGTACTCTTCTCAAATATGCTAAAAATATCACTTTTCTGTTTTCTTCTCAACTCATTTCAGTAATATTGTTAATTGTTTTCCTGTACTTAGCTCACAAAGCACTGATTTCCGTTTCTGTTCTTACACTGGAAACACGTTCATGTGCTCTTCTCTACTAGGCTAAATATATCACCTTTCTCTTTTCTTTTCAACTTAGTTCAGTAACATAGTTAGGTGTTCATGGTTTTAGTTCAATACATTGTGCTTTGACTTCATCTTACCTTGGAAACTTTTTTTAATGTGCTTTTCTCTACACACTAGAAATATCACATTTCTGTTTTCTTCTCAACTTAGTTCAGTATATTGTGATGTGTTTTCCTGTAGTTAGCTCACCACCCTTTATCTATATTCTTGTTTTCTTGTAGTTAGCTCACCACTCTTTATCTATATTCTTACCTTGGAAAAATGTTCATGGGTTCACCTCTACTACTGTAGATATATCATTTTTTCAGTTTTCTTCTCAAATCAGATCAGTAATATTGTTAAGTGTTTCCCTGTACTTAATCCACAACGCCATGCTTTCCGTTTCTGTGCTTACCTTGGAAACACATTCATGTGCTCTTCTCTACTATCCAAGATAGATAATGTTTCTGTTATCTTCTCAACTTGGTTCAATAACATAGTTATATAATTTGCCTTACTTAGATCACAACGCTGTGCTTTTCTTCTCTGTTCTTACCTTTGAAACACATTCATGTGCTCTTCTGAATTATGCTAGAAATATCACTTTTCTGTTTTCTTCTCAATTTCTTCTCAACAGTAATACTCTTATGTTTTCTCATGTACTTAGTTCACAATGCTGTGTTTTGACTTTCTGTTCTTATCTTAGAAACACGTTCATGTGCTCTTCTCTACTACCCTAGATATATCACTTTTCAGTTATCTTCTGAACTCGGTTCAGTAACATTGTTCCGTGTTTTCCTGTACTTAATCCACAATGCCATGCTTTCCATTTCTGTTCTTACCTTGGAAACACGTTCATGTGCTCTTCTCTACTATCCTAGATCGATCATGTTTCTGTTTTCTTCTCAACTTAGTTCAGTAACATAATTACATGTTTTCCCTGACTTAGATCACAATGCCGTGCTTTTCTTTTCTGTTCTTACACCTTGGAAACACGTTCATGTGCTCTTCTACTAGGATAGATATATTACCTTTCTGTTTTCTTTTCAACTTAGTTTAGTAACACTGTTACGTGTTCATGGATTTAGTTCAATACACTGTGCTTTGACTTAATCTTCCTACCTTGGAAAAATGTTTATGTGCTCTTCTCTACACACTAGAAATATCACATTTCTGTTTTTGTCTCAACTTATTTCAGTAACATTGTGACGTGTTTTCCTGTAGTTAGCTCACAATCCTGTGCTCTCCATCTAAATTCTTACCTTGGAAAAATGTTCATGTGCTCTTCTCTACTACCCTAGATATAACACTTTTCAGTTTTCTTCTCTACTACGTTCAGTAACATTGTTACTTGTTTTCATGTACTTAATCCACAATGCCATGTTTCTATTCTTACCTTGGAAAAATGTTCATGTGCTCTTCTCTCTATGCTAGATAGATCGCTTTTCTGTTTTCTTCTAAATTCAGTTCAGTAACATGGTTATGTGTTTTCTTGTACTTCTTTCACAGCTCCATGCTTTCCGTTTCTGTTCTTACACCTTGGAAACACGTTCATGTGCTCTTCTCTACTAGGCTAGATATATAACTTTTCTGTTTTCTTTTCAACTTAGTTCAGTAATATTGTTACGTGTTTTCATGAATTTAGTTTACTGCACTGTGCTTTTACTTAATTTCTTACTTTTGAAGCATGTTCATGTGCTCTTCACTGCTATGCTAGATATATACTGTTTCTGTTTTCTTATCAACTCAGTTATGTAAGATTGTTACATGTTTTCTTGTACTTTGTTCACAACGCCATTCATTCTGTTTCTGTTCTTACCTTGGAAACTCGTTCATGTGTACTTATCTACTATGAAAGATATATCACTTTTCTGTTTACTTCTCAAATTAGTTCAATAATATTGTTACGTGTTTTCCCGTACTTAGTCCAAAACGCCATGCTTTCCCTTTCTGTTCTAACCTTGGAAACATGTTCATTAGCTTCTCTACTTAGATCACATTTCAGTTTTCTTCTCAATTTAGTACAGTAACATAGTTACTTGTTTTCCAGTATTTAGATAACAACACTGTGCTTTTCTTCTCTGTTCTTACCTTTGAAACACCTTTATGTGCTCTGCCCAACTATCACTTTTCTGTTTTCTTCTTACCTCACTTCAGTAACATTGTTAATTGTTTTCCTGTCCTTAGCTCGAAAAACCCTGATTTTCGTTCTGTTCTTACCCTGGAAACACAGTCATGTGCTCTTCTCTACTAGGTTAGATATATCAACTTTCTGTTTTCTTTCAACATAGTTCAATAACGCTGTTACGTGTTCATGGGTTTAGTTCAATACACTGTGCTTTGAATTAATCTTCCTACCTTGGAGAAATGTTTATGTGCTCTTTTCTACACACTAAAAATATCACATTTCTGTTTTCTTCTCAACTTAGTTCAGTAATTTTGTGACATGTAGGTAGCTCACAACCCTGTGCTCTCCATCTATATTCTTAGCTTGGAAAAACGTTCATGTGCTCTTCTCTCCTAGGCTAGATATATCACTTTCTGTATTCTTTTCAACTTAGTTCACTAAGATTGGTAAGTGTTCATGGATTTAGTTCAATATACTGTGCTTTGACTTAATCTACTTACCTTGGAAAAACGTTCATGTGCTCTTCTCTACTACCCTAGATATATCACTTTTCAGTTTTCCTCTCAACTTGGTTCAATAATATTATTATGTGTTTTCCTGTACTTAATCCACAATGCCATGCTTTCTGTTTCTATTCTTACCTTGGAAACATGTTAATGTGCTCTTCCCTAATATCCTAGATAGATCACGTTTTTGTTTTCTTCTCAATTTTGTTCAGTTACCTAGTTACATGTTTTCCCTTAGTTACTTCAAAACACTGTACTTTTCTTCCCTGTGCTTACCTTTGAAACAAGTTCATGTGCTCTTCTGAACTATGCTAGAAATATCACTTTTCTGTTTTCTTCTCAACTTACTTCATTAATATGATTATGTTTTCTCATGTACTTCGTTCCCAATGCTGAGTTTTGACTTTCTGTTCTTACCTAAAAAACATGTTCATGTGGTCTTCTCTACATGTTTTACATGTTTTCCTGTACTTAATCCACAATGCCATGCTTTCCGTTTCTGTTCATACCTTGGAAACACGTTCATGTGCTCTTCTCTACTATCGTAGATCGATCATGTTTCTGTTTTCTTCTCAACATAGTTCAGTAAAATAGTTACATGTTTTCCTTTACTTAGATTACAACGCTGTGCTTTTCTTCTCTGTTCTTACCTTGGAAATACGTTCATGTGTTCTTCTGTACTATATAAGATATATCACTTTTCTGTTTTGTTCTCAACTTAGTTCAGTAACATAGTTACATGTTTTCCTGTACTTAGATCACAACGCAGTGCTTTTCTGTTCTTACACCTTGGAAACACAGTCATGTGCTCTTCTCTCCTATGCTAAATATATCAGCTTTCTGTTTTCTTTTCAAATTAGTTCAGTAACATTGTTCTGTGTTCATGGATTTAGTTCAATACACTGTGCTTTGATTTAATATATTTATCTTGGAAACACGTTCATGTGCTCTTCTCTACACACTAGAAACATCACATTTCTGTTTTCTTCTCAACTTAGTTCAGTAAAATAGTGACATGTTTTTCTGTAATTAGCTCACAACCGTGTACTCTCCATCTATATTCTTACTTTGGAAAAATGGTTATGTGCTCTTGTCTACTATCCTAAATATATCACTTTTCAGTTTTCCTCTCCACTTGGTTCAGGAAGATTGTTATGTGTTTTCCTGTACTTAATAGACAATGCCATGGTTTCTGTTTCTGTTCTTACCTTGGAAACACGTTCATGTGCTCTTCTCTAATATCCTAGATAGATCACATTTCTGTTTTCTTCTCAACTTGGTTCAGTAACAAAGTTAGATGTTTTCCCTTTCTTAGATCACAACATTGTGCTTTTCTTCTCTGTTTTTACCTTTGAAACACGTTCATGTGATCTTCTGAAGTATGCTAGAAATAACACTTTTCTGATTTTTTCTCAACTTAGTTCAGTAATATTGTTATGTTTTCTCATGTACTTAGGTCCCAATGCTTTGATTTGACTTTCTGTTTTTACATCAGAAACACGTTCATGTGCTCTTCTCTACTACCCTAGATATATTTCACTTTTCAGTTTTCTTCTAAACTTGGTTCAGTAACATTGTTACGGGTTTTCCTGTACTTAATCCACAATGCCATGCTTTCTGTTTATATTCTTGCCTTGGAAACACGTTCATGTACTCTTCTCTACTATACTTGATAGATCATGTTTCTGTTTTCTTCTCAACTTGGTTCAGTAACATAGTTACATGTTTTCCTGTACTTAGATCACAACGCAGTGCTTTTCTTACACCTTGGAAACACGTTCATGTGTTCTTTCTTCTATGCTAGATATATCAGCTTTCTGTTTTCTTTTCAAATTAGTTCAGTAACATTATTACATGTTTATGGATTTAGTTCAATACACTGTGCTTTGACTTAATCTTCTTACCTTGTAAACATGTTTATGTGTTCTTCTCTACACACTAGAAATATCACATTTCTGTTTTCTTCTGAACTTAGTTGAATAACATTGTTACATATTTTCCTGTACTGAGTTCACAAGATTGTGCATTCCATTACTATTTTTACATTGGAAACAAGTTCATGTGCTCTTCTCTACTACCTTAGATATATCACTTTTCAGTTTTCCTCTCAACTTGGTTCAGGAAGATTGTTATGTGTTTTCCTTTACTTAATCCACAATGCCATGCTTTCTGCTTCTGTTCTTACCTTGCAAACACGTTCATGTGCTCTTCTCTTCTAGGCTAGATATATCAGCTTTCTGTTTTC
>NW_026588471.1:4593-20684 GCF_907164565.1 Psammomys obesus | reverse complement strand
TCAACTATGCTAGAAATATCACTTTTCTCTCTTCTTCTCAACTTAGTTCAGTAATATTGTTATGTTTTCTCATGTACTTAGTCCCCAATGCTGTGCTCTGACTTTCTGTTCTTACCACAGAAACACCTTCATGTGCTCTTCTCTACTACAATATAGTAATCACTTTTCACTTTCCTTTTCAACTTAGTTCAGTAAATTTGCTTCATGTTTTCCTGTACTCCATTCACAATATAGTGCTTTGTGTTCCTTTTCTTACATTGGGAGCACTTTCATTTGTTCCTCTCTACTATGTTAGATATGTCACTTTTCAGTTTTCTGCTGAACTTAGTTCAGTAACATTGTTACGTGTTTTCCTGTACTCAGTTCACGCCGTACTTTCCATTTCTATTCTTACCTTGCAAACAAGTTCATGTGCTCTTCTCTACTACGCTATATGTATCACATTTCTGTTTTCTTCTCAACTTAGATCAGTACAATTGTAACGTTTTTCATGTATTGTGTCCACAATGCCATGCTTTCCATTTCCTTTCTTACCTTGCATACACATTCATGTGCTCTCCTCTACTATCCTAGATAGATCAGGTTCCTCTTTTCTTCTCAACTCAGTTTAGTAGCATTGTTACCTGTTTTCCTATACTTCATTCACAACTCCATGCTTTCCATTTCTGTTCATACCTGGAAACACGTTCATGTGGTCTTCAATACTATCCTAGATAGATCACGTTTCTGTTTTCTTCTTAACATAGTTCAGTAACATAATTACATGTTTTCCCATACTGAGATCACATCGCACTGCTTTTCTTTTCTGTTCTTACCTTGAAAACAGGTTCATGTGTTCTTCTCAACTATATAAGATATATCACTATTCTGTTTCCTTCTCAACTTAGTTGGGTAACATACTTACATGTTTTCCTGTAGATCACAATGCCATGCTTTTCTATTCTTACACTTTGGAAATACGTTCATGTGCTCTTCTCTACTAGGCTAAATATATCACCTTTCTGTTTTCTTTTCAAATTAGTTCAGTAACATTTTTACATGATCATGGATTTAGTTCACTACACTGTACTTTGACCTAATCTTCTTACCTTGGAAACATATTTATGTACTCTTCTCTACACAGTAGAAATATCACATTTCTGTTTTCTTCTCAAATTAGTTTAGAAATATTGTGACATGTTTTTCTGTAGTTAGCTCACAACCCTGTGATCTCATGTTTATTCTTACCTTGAAAAAAGGTTCATGTGCTCTTCTCTACTACCCTAGATACATCACTTTTCTGTTTTATTCTCAACTCGGTTCAGAAACATTGTTACATATTTTCCTTTACTTAATCCACAATGCCATGCTTTCAATTTCTGTTCTTATCTTGGAAACACATTCATGTGCTGTTCCCTACTATCCTAGATAGATCATTTATTCTGTCTTCTTCTCAACTTAGTTCAGGAATATAGTTTCATATTTCCCTGTACTCAGATCACAATGACTTGCTTTCAGTTTCTGTTCTTACCTTTGAAACACATTCATTTGTAAGACATATCACTTTTCTGTTTTCTTCTCAACTTAGTTCATTAACATAGTTTCATGTTTTCCTCTACTTAGATGACAAGGCCGTGCTTTTCTTTTCTGTTCTTACACCTTTGAAACACGTTTATGTGCTCTTCTCAACTATGCTAGAAATATCACTTTTCTCTCTTCTTCTCAACTTAGTTCAGTAATATTGTTATGTTTTCTCATGAACTTAGTTCCCAATGCTGTGCTCTGACTTTTTGTTCTTACCTCAGAAATACGTTCATTTGCTCTTCTCTACTAAAGTATAGAAATCACTTTTCTCTTTCCTTTTCAACTTAGTTCAGTAACTTTGCTTCATGTTTTCCAATACTCAATTCACAATGCAGTGCTTCAAGTTTCTTTTCTTACATTGGAAACACATTCTTGTGCTCTTCTCTATTCTGCAAAATATATCACTTTTCAGTTCTCTTCTCAACTTACCTCAATAACATTGTGATCTTGCACAATAGGGAACACCACATAAACACGTTTCCAATAAAAGAACAGAAACGCAAAGCACAGCCTAGTGTAGTAAAACACATATGTCGCAACTGCTTAACTAGCTTCAGAGAAAAGTTAAAAGTGATCTTGCAGAGTAGGCAACAGCACATGAACCCGTTTCCAATTAAATAACAGAAAAAAACAGCGTAGTGAACTAAATAGCATATGTATCACGTGCCTAACTAGCATGAGAGGAAAACAGAAAACTGTTATCTCACACAGTAGAGCACCAAAACCCGTTTCCAATGAAAGAATGGAAATGCAAAGAATAGCCTTGTGCACTAAAACACATATGTCGCACTTGCTTCACTAGCATAAAAGGAATACAGAAAAGTGATATCTTGCTCAGTAAAGAAAAGCACAAAAAGCCATTTCCATCGAAAGAACAGAAATGCAAAGCACAGCATTCTGAACTAAAACACATATATCTTGCCTGCTTAAGTAGCTTAAGAGGAAAACAGAAAAGTAATATCTTGCTCAGTAGAGAAGAGCACATAAACCCGTTTCTAATGAAATAACAAGAACTCAAAGCACAGCGCTGTGAACTAAAACACAGGTGCCTAACTAGCTTGAGAGGAAAGCAGAAAACTGATATTTTACACAGTAAAACACGTAAACCCGTTTCCAAATGAAAGAACAGAAACAGAAAGCAAAGCCTTGTGAACTAAAACACATATTTCTCGCCTGCTAAATGAGCGTAAGAGGAAAACAAAAAAGTGATATCTTGCTCATTTGAGAAAGTACATAAACACGTTTCCAACAAAAGAACAGAAAACCAAACCACAGCATTGCAAATTATAAAACATGTCTTGCCTGCTTGACTAGCTTGACAGGAAAACAAAAATATGATATCTTGCACAGCAGGAGAGCACATAAACTCGTTTCCAATGAAAGAACATTAACGCAAAGCACAGCCTAGTGTAGTAAAACACATTCATCTCAACAGCTTAACTAGCTTGAGAGGAAAATTTAAAAGTGATCTTGCACACTGGACTACAGCACATAAACACATTTTGAACAAAAGAACAGAAATGCAAAGCACAGCATTGTGAGGTAAAACACAAAGGTCTCACCTGCTTAACTACCTTAAGTGGAAAACAGAAAAGTGATATCTTGTTCAGTTGAGAAGAGTACATGAACCCATTTACAACAAAATAACAGAAACACAAAGCACAGCATTGTGAACTAACAAACATATGTATTTTGTGCCTAGCTAGAGAGGAAAACAGAAAACTGATATCTCACACAGTAGAGCCTTAAACCCCTTTCCAACAAAAGAACAGAAATGCAAAGATCAGCCTTGTGAATTAAACACATATGTCTTACCTGCTTAACTAGCTCAAGAGGAATACAGAAATGTGATATCTTGCTCAGTAGAGAGGAGCACATAAACCAGTTTCCAATGAAAGAACAGAAATGCAAAGCACAGCATTGTGAAGTAAAACACATAGGTCTCACCTGCTTAAGTAGCATAAGAGGAAAACAGAAAAGTGATATTTGGCTCAGTGGAGAAGATCACATGAACCCGTTTACAACGAAATAACAGAAACACAAAACACAGCATTGAGAACTAACAAACATATGTATTGAGTGCCCAATTAGCTTGACAGGAAAACAGAAAACTGATATCTCGCACAGTAGAGCATTAAACCCATTTCGAATGAAAGAACAGAAACAGAAAGCACAGCCTTGTGAACTAAAACACATATGTCAAACCTGCTTAAGTAGCTTAAAAGGAATACAGAAAAGTGATATCTTTCTCAGTAGAGAAGAGCTCATGAACCCATTTCCAGTGAAAGAACAGAAACGCAAAGCACAGCCTTGTGAACTAAAACACATATGTCTTGCACTACAGTCCCTGCTGCTCAGCTGCAGCAGCCTAACGTCTTCTCAATTTAGTCACCAGCAGGCAGGTGGAGAACAGCAAAAGTACCAGCTTATCTACTTCTCCCTGGCGCTCTTGACAGAGTGTCTCATGACTATGAAACCAATGGATTCTGGAAGCCTGCCTCCATGATGAAAGGATTTGTTGCCAGGTAAACAATTACAACATAAACATCGTTGCTGAACAGTTGGTGGGTGTCAGATGAAAGGATACCTTGCAGGCACCTGATTCTCAACACTGGGGGATCTTTGGGGATGCTGTTTGGTTTTTTATATGTGTTCATTTTATTTTATATGTATGAGCATATTGCCAACATGTGGTATGGATATGTACCACATACATGCCTGGTGCCCACAGGGATCAGAGAGGATGGTATCTGCACAGGAGTTAGAGATGGTTGTGAGCTGCCATATTGGTGCTGGCAACTGAACCTGGATCCTTTGCAAGAGCACTGTGCATAATCACTAAGCCATCTCTCCATCCCCATTTGACTCAACATTTGGACAAAGGCAAAGACCTGCCAAACAGATCTCTGGGTGACGAGAAGCAAATTCTTAGAAGGTTTTTGTTTTTTAGCAGAGTCATAAGCTCACTCATTGGACAATACTTCCTCAACCAGCAGAAGGGAAGAGTGGCAGGGCAACCAATCACTCTTAGGTCCTTGATTCCAGGCATTGTGATATTACATTATGTTTTATATCATTTGATCCTTAAGATCCACTATAATGACAGTGGCTCAAGGACCTTGTCCAGCACTATTCTTTCAGTGTCAAGTTCCCAGCTGCAGTTTGTTCATTTCCAATGAATGAACAGAAAGGCAAAGCACAGCCTTCTGAAGTACAACACACATGTTTTGCCTACTGAACTAGCTTAAGAAGAAAACAGAAAAGTGATATCTTCCTCAGTAGAGAAGAGCACATGAACCTGTTTCCAATGAAATAACAGAAACACAAAACACAGGGTTGTGAACTAACAAACATATGTATAGTGTGCCTAACTAGCTTGTGAGGAAAAGAGAAAACTGATATCTCTCACAGTAGAACATTTAAACCTGCTTCCAACAAAAGAACAGAAAAGCAAAGCATAACCTTGTGAACTAAAAAACGTATGTCTCGCCTGCTTAACTAGCTTAAGAGGAAAACAGAAAAGTGATATCTTAAGTTGAGAAGAGTACATAAACCCGTTTCCAATAAAAGAACAGAAATGCAAATCACAGCATTGTAAACTAAAAAACATATGTCTCGCCTGCTTAACTAGCTTGAGAGGAAAACAAAAATGTGATATCTTGCACAGCAAAAGAGCACATAAACTCATTTCCAATGAAAGAACATAAATGCAAAGTACAGCCTAGTGTAGTAAAAGACATACGTCTCAACTGCTTAACTAGCTTGTGAGGAAAACTTAAAAGTGATCTTGCACAGTAGACAACAGCACTTAAACCCATTTCCAATGACAGAACAAAAATTCAAAGCACAGCATTGTGAAGTAAAACACATAATTCTCGAATACTAAAGTAGCTTAAGAGGAAAACAGAAAAGAGCTATCTTGTTCAGAAGAGAAGAGCACATGACCCCATTTCCAATGAAAGAATTGAAACTAAGAGCACAGCGTTGTGAACTAAAACACACATGTCTTGCCTGCTGAACTAGCTTAAGACAAAAAAAGAAAAGTGATACCTTGTTCAGTAGAGAAGAGCATATAAACCCATTTCCAACAAAATAACAGAAACTGAAAGCAAAGCCTTGTAAAGTAAAACACATATGTCTTGCCCGCTTAACTACCTTAAGAGGAAAAGAGAAAAGTGATATCTTGCTCAGTAAAGAAGAGCACATGAACCAGTTTCCAACGAAATAACAGAAACGCAAAGCACAGCACTGTGAACTAAATCAAATATGTCTCAGGTGACTAACTAACTTGAGAGGAAAACAGAAAACTGGTATCTTACACAATAAAGCATATAATCCCATTTCAAATGAAAGAACAGAAATGGAAAGCACAGCCTTGTAAACTAAAACACATATGTCTTGCCTGCTTAACTAGCTTAAGAGGAAAACAGAAAAATGATATCTTGCAGAGTAGTGCAAAGCACATACACTTGTTTCCAAAGAAATAACAGAAAAGCACAGCCATGTAAACTAAAACACATATTTCTTGCCTGCTTAACTATATTCAGAGGAATACAAAAAAGTGATATATTGCTCAGTAGAGAAGAGGATATGAGCCCGTTTCCAATGAAAGAACAGAAATGCAAAGCACAGCATTGTGAAGTAAAACACATTTGTCTCGCCTGCTCAAGTAGCTTAAGAAGAAAACAGAGAAGTGATATCTTGCTCAGTAGAGAAGAGCACATGAACCTGTTTCCAATAAAATAGCAGAAACGCAAAACGCAGCATTGTGAACTAAAAACACATATGAATCGCGTGCCAAACTAGCTTGAGAGGAAAACATAAAACTGATATTTCACACAGTAGATCATTTAAACCCTTTTCCAACTAAGAACAGAAATGCAAAACATAGCCTTGTGAACTAAAACACATGTCTTGCCTGCTAAACTAGATTCAAAGAAATATAGAAAAGTGATATCTTGCTCAGTAGAGAAAATAACATAAACCCGTTTCCAACGAAATAACAGAAATGCAAAGCACAGCACTGTGAAATAAAACACATATGTCTCAGGTGCCCAACTAGCTTGAGAGAAAAACAGAAAACTGATATCTTACACAGTAGAGCACGTTAACCCTTTTCCAAATAAAAGAACAGAAATGAAAAGCACAGCCTTGTAACTAAAACACATATTTGTCACCTGAGTAACTAGCCTGAGAGGAAAAAAAAATGTGATATCTTGCACAGCAGAAGAGCACATAAACTTGTTTCCAATGAAAGAACATAAATACAAAGCACAGCCTAGTGTAGTAAAACACATACATCTCAAGTGCTTAACTAGCTGGAGAGGAAAACTCAAAAGTGATCTTGCACAGTTGACAACAGCACATAAACCCGTTTCCAAGGAAAGAACAGAAATGCAAAGAACAGCGTTGTGAAGTAAAATACATATGTCTTGCCTGCTTAACTACCTTAAGAGGAAAACAGAAACATGATACCCTGCTCAGAAGAGAAAAGCACATGAACCCATTTCCAACGAAATAACAGAAATGCAAAGCAAAGCCTTTTGAAGTAAAACACATATGTCTCTCCTGCTTAACTACCTTAAGAGGGAAACAGAAAACTGATATTTCGAACAGTAGAGCATTTAAACCCGTTTCCAACACAGGAACAGAAACGGAAAACACAGACTTGTGAAGTAAAACACATATGTCTTGCCTGCTTAACTAGCTTAAAATAAATACAGAAAAGTGATATCTTGCTCAGTAGAGAAAAATCACATAAACCCATTTCCAACAAAATAACAGAAATGCAAAGCACAGTGCTGTGAACTAAAACACATATGTCTCAGGTGTCTAAGTAGCTTGAGAAGAAAACAGAAAACTGATATCTTCCTCAGTAGACAAGAGCATATAAACCCTTTTCCAACAAAATAACAGAAAGGCAAAGCACAGCACTGTGAACTAAAACACATATGTCTCAAGTGCCTAACTAGCTTGTGAGGAAAACAGAAAACTGATATGTCGCACAGTAAAGCATTTAAACCCATTTCCAACAAAAGAAGACAAATGCAAAGGAAAGCCTTGTGAAGTAAAACACATACGTCTTGCCTGCTTAACTTCCATAAGAGGAAAACAGAAAAGTGATATCTAGCTCAGTAGAGAAGAGCACATGAACCCATTTCCAACGACATAACAGAAACAAAATACAGCGTTGTGAACTAAAAAACATATGTTTCGCTGCATAACTAGCTTGAGAGGAAAACAGAAACCTGATATTGTGCACAATAGAGCATTTAAACCTGTTTCCAATGAAAGAACAGAAATGGAAAGCACAGCCTTGTGAACTAAAACACATATGTCTCGCCTGCTTAACTAGCTTAATAGGAATACAGAAAAGTGATATCTTGCTCAGTAGAGTAGAGCACATAAACCCGTTTCCAACACAAGAACAAAAATACAAAGCACAGAGTTGTATGTAAAACACATATGTCTCACCTGCTTAACTAGCTTAAGAGGAAAATAGAAAAGTGATATCTTGCTCAGTAGAGAAGAGCACATAAACCTGTTTCCAAAGAAATAACAGAAATGCAACGCACAGCGCTGTGAACTAAAACACATGTCTTAGGTGCCTAACTAGCTTGAGAGGAAAACAGAAAAATGATATCTTCCACAGTAGACCACGGAAACTGTTTCCAAATGAAAGAACAGAAATGGAAAGCACAGCCTTGTGAAATAAAACACATATGTCTCACCTGCTTAACTAGCTTAAGAGGAAAAGAAAAATGTGATATCTTGCACAGCAGAAGAGCACTTAAACTCATTTCCAATGAAAGAACTTCAATGCAAAGAACAGCCTAGTGTAATAAAACACATATGTCTAAACTGCTTAACTAGCTATGTCTCAGGTGCCTAACTACCTTAAAAGGAATACAGAAAAGTGATATCTTGCTCAGTAGAGAAGAGCACATAAACCCATTTCCAATGCAAGAACAGAAATGCAAAGCACAGCACTGTGAATTTAAAAACATATGTATTGCGTGCTTAACTAGCTTGAGCAGAAAATAGAAAACTGATATCTCCCACAGTAGATCATTTAAACACGTTTCCCAGAAAAGAATAGAAAACCAAAGCACAACCTTGTGAAGTAAAACACATATGTCTAGCCTGCTTAACTAGCTTGAGAGGAAAACAAAAATGTGATATCTTGCACAGCACAAGAGCATATAAACTCTTTTCCAATTGAAGAACATAAATGCAAAGATCAGCCTAGTGTAGTAAAACACAAACATATCAACTGCTTAACTAGGTTGAGAGAAAAACTTAAAATTGATGTCTTGGTGCCTAACTAGCTTGAGAGGACTACAGAAAACTGATATCTTCACAGTAGAGCATTTAAAACTGTTTCTGACAAAAGAACAGAAAAGCAAAGCACAGCCTTGTGAACTAAAACACATATATCTTGCCTGCTTAACTACCTTAAAAGAAATACAGAAAAGTGATATCTTGCTCAGTAGAGAAGAGCACATGAACCTGCTTCAAATGAAAGAACAGATACACAAAGCACAGCCTTGTGAACTAAAACACATTTGTCTTGCCGGCTTAACTACCTTGAAAGAAATACAGAAATGTGATATCTTGCTAAGTAGAGAAGAGTACATGAAACCGTTTCCAACAAAAGAACAGAAACGCAAAGCATAGCCTTCAGAACTAAAAGACATATGTCTCGCCTGCTTAACTGGCTTAAGAGGAAAACAGAAAAACAATATCTTGCTCAGTAGAGAAGACGACATAAACCCGTTTCGAATGAAATAACAGAAACACAAACACAGTCTGTGAAATAAAGCACATATGTCTCAGTTGCCTAACCAGCTTGAGAGGAAAAGAGATAACTGATATCTTACACATTACAGCACATAAACCCTTTTCAAAGAAAGAACAGAAAAGGAAAGCACAGCCTTGTGAACTAAAACACATATGCCTCGCCTGCTTAACTAGCTTAAGAGGAAAACAGAAAAGTGACATCTTGCTCAGTAGAAAAGAACACATAAACCCGTTTCTAACGAAATAACAGAAATGCAACACACAGCACTGTGAACTAAAACACATGTCTCAGATGCCTAACTAGCTTGACAGGAAAACAGAAAACTGATATCTTACACAGTAGAGCACGTAAACCTATTTACAAACTAAAGAACAGAAAAGGAAAACACAGCCTTGTGAACTAAAACAAACATGTATCACCTGCTTAACTAAGCTAAAAGGAAAACAGAAAAGTGTTATCTTGCTCAGTAGAGAAGGGTAAATGAACCCGTTTCCAATGAAATAATAAAAACACAAAACACAGCCTTGTGAACTAAAAAACATGTATTGCGTGCCTAACTATCTTGAGAGGAAAACAGAAAACTGATATCTTGCACAGTAGAGCATTTAAACCTGTTTCCAACCAAAGCACAGTAAAGCAAAGCACAGCCATGTGAACTAAAACACATATGCCTCGCCTGCTTAACTAGCTTAAAAGAATACAGAAAAGTGATATCTTGCTCAGTAGAGAAGAGCACATGAACCTGTTTCCAACGAAAGAATAGACACACAAAGCACTGCCTGGTGAACTCAAACACATTAGTCTTGCCTGCTTAACAAGCTTAAAAGAAATACAGAAAAGTGATATTTTGCTCAGTAGAGAGAAGCACATCAACCCGTTTCCAATGAAAGAATAAAAAGCGAAGCACAGCTCTGTGAACTAAAACACATATGTTTCAGTTGCCTAACCAGCTTGAGAGGAAAACAGAAAACTGATATCTTACACAGTAGAGCATTTAAACCTGTTTCCAACCAAGGCACAGAAAAGCAAAGCGCAGCCTTGTAAACTAAAACATACATGTCTCACATGCTGAACTAGATTAAAACGAAAACAGAAAATGAATATCTTGGTCAGGAGAGAAGAGCATATACACCCGTTTCCAACAAAATAACAGAAATGCAAAGCCTTGTAGGTAAAACACATACATCTCGCCTGCTTAACTACCTTAAGAAGAAAACAGAAAAGTGATATCTTGCTCAGTAGTGAAGAGCACATGAACCCTTTTCCAATGAAATAACAGAAACACAAAACACAGCATTGAACTAAAAAACATGTATCGCGTGCCTAACTATCTTGAGAGGGGAACAGAAAACTGATATTTTGCACAGTAGAGAAAAGCATATGAGCCCGTTTCCAATGAAAGAACAGAAAAGCAAAACACAGCCTTGTGAACTAAAACACACATGTCTCACATGCTAAACTAGTTAAAGATGAAAACAGAGAAGTAATATCTTGGTCAGTAGAGAAAAGCATACAAACCCATTTCCAATGAAATTGCAGAAACGCAAAGCAAATCTTTGTGAAGTAAAACACATACGTCTCGCCTGCGTAACTACCTTAAGAGGAAAACAGAAAAATGATATCTTACTCAGTAGTGAAGAGCACATGAACCATTTTCCAACGAAATAACAGAAACACAAAACACAGCGTTGTGAACTAAAAAACATATGTATCGCGTGCCTAACTATCTTGAGAGGGGAACAGAAAAATGATATTTCACACAGTAGAGAAGAGCACATGAACCCATTTCCAATGAAAGAACAGAAAAGCAAAGAACAGCCTTGAGAACTAAAAAACACACATGTCTCACGTGATGAACTAGTTTAAGATGAAAACAGAAAATTAATATATTGGTCAGTAGAGAAGAGCATATGAACCCGTTTCCAACGAAATAACAGAAACGCAATGCACAGCCTTGTGAACTAAAACTCACATGTCTCGCATGCTGAGCTAGTTACCTCGACAACAGAAAAGTAATATCTTGCTCAGTAGAGAAGAGCATATAAACCCGTTTCCAATGAAATAACAGAAACACAAAGCCTCGTGAAGTAAAACACATACATCTCGCCTGCTTAACTACCTTAAGAGGAAAACAGAAAAGTGATATCTTGCTTAGTAGAGAAGAGCACATGAATTCATTTCCAAAGAAATAACAGAAACACAAAACACAGCGTTGTGAACTAAGAAACATGTATCGCATGCATAACTATCTTGAGAGGAAACAGAAAACTGATATTTCCCACAGTAGGGTAGACCATATGAACCCATTTCAAACAAAAGAACAGAAACGCAAAGCAAGGCCTTGTGAAATAAAACACAGATGTCTCGTGTGCTGAACTACTTTAAGTCGAAAACAGAAAAATAATATCCTGCTCAGTAGAGAAGAGTACATAAACATTTTTCCAATGAAATAACAGAAACGCAAAGCAAAGCCTCGTGAAGTAAAACATATACGTCTCGCCTGCTTAACTACCTTAAGAGGAAAACAGAAAATTGATATCTTGCTCAGTAGAGAAGAGCACATGAACCTGTTTCCAGCGCAATAACAGAAAAACAAAACACAGCGTTTTGAACTAAAAAACATACGTATCGCGTGACTAACTATCTTGAGAGGAAAACAGAAAACTGATATTTCCCACAGTAGAAAAGAGCACATGAACCCGTTTCCAAGGAAATAACAGAAATGCAAAGCAAAGCCATGCGAAGTAAAACACATACATCTCGCCTTCTTAACTAAGCTAAAAGGAAAACAGAAAAGTGTTATCTTGCTCAGTTGAGAAGAGTACATGAACCCGTTTCCAACGTAATGACAGAAACACAAAACACAGCATTGGGAGATAAGAAACATGTATCGTGTGCCTAACTATCTTGAGAGGAAAACAGAAAACTGATATTTCACACAGTAGAGAATAGCATATGAAACCGTTTCCAAGGAAAGAACAGAAACGCAAAGCACAGCCTTGTGAACTAAAACACATATGTCTCGCATGCTGAACTATTTTAAGACGAAAACAGAAAAGTAATATCTTGCTCAGTAGAGAAGAGCATATAAACCCAAATCCAATGAAATAACATAAAAGCAAAGCAAAGCCTTGTAAAGTAAAACACATACATCTCTCCTTCTTAACTAAGCTAAAAGGAAAAAAGAAAAGTGATATCTTGCTCAGTAGAGAAGAGCATATAAACCCGTTTCCAATGAAATAAGAGAAAGGCAAAGCAAAAACTTGTGAATTAAACACATATGTCTTGCCTGCTTAAATATCATAATAGGAAAACAGAAAAGTGTTATCTTGCTCAGTAAAGAAGAGTACATGAACCCATTTCCAATGAAATAACAGAAACAAAAACACAGCATTGTGAACTAAGAAACATGTCTCACCTGCTTACCTACCTTAAGAGGAAAACAGAAAAGTGTTATCTTGATCAGGAGAAAAGAGTACATGAAACCGTTTCCAACAACATAACAGAAACACAAAACACAGCGTTGTTAAATAAAAAACATCTATGGCATGCCTAACTATCTTCAGAGAAAAACAGAAAACTGATATTTCGCACAGTGGAGAAGAGCACATGAAAACGTTTCCAAAAAAAGAACAGAAACACAAAGGACAGCGTTGTGAACTAAAACACACATATCTCACTTGCCGAACTAGTTTAAGACAAAAACAGAAAAGTAATATCTTGCTCAGTAGAGAAGAGCATATAAAACCGTTTCCAACGAAAGAACAGAAATGTTAAGCACAGCACTGTAAAGTAAAACACGTACGTGTTGCCTGATTAAATAGTTTGAGTGGAAAACAGAAAATTATATCTCATGCAGTAGAGCACAGAAACCCATTTCCAACAAAGAACAGAAACGCAAAGAACAGTGTTGTAAACTAAAACACATTTGTTTGCCTGTTTAACTATGTTTACAGGAAAACTGAAAAGTGATATCTACACTGTAGAGCACAGAAACCCATTTCCAATGAAAGAACAGAAATGCAAAGCACAGCATTGTAAACTGAATAACATACATGTCGCCTGCTTAAATATGTTGAGTGAAAAACTGAAAACTGATATCTCGCAAATTAGAGAAGAGCACATAAACCCGTTTCCAATGAAAGAACAGAATAGAAAAGCAAAGCTTTTAAATAACACACATATGTGTCGTCTGCTTAAATAGGTTGAGTGGAAATCAGACACCTGATATCTCATGCAGTAGAGCACAGAAACCTGTTTCCAATGAAAGAACAGAAACGCAAAGCACAGCATTGTAAACTAAAACGCATATGTGTCTCTGCTTCAAAACATTGAGTGGAAAACAGAAAACTCATATCTCGTGCAGTAGAGCACAGAAAGAATACAAATGCAAAGCAGTGTTGTAAACTAAATTACGTTTGTATCACCTGTTTAACAAGGTTTACAGGAAAACTGGAAAGTGATATCTCGCACTGTAGAGCACAGAAACACGTTTCCAACGAAAGAACAGAAACACTAAGGAAACATTGTTAACTAAAACACATACATGTCGCCTGCTAAAATATGTTGACTGGAAAACAGAAAACTGAATCTCATGCAGTAGAGCACAGACGGTTTCCAACAAAAAAACAGAAACACAAAGCAAAGCCTTGTAAACTAAAACACATACGAGTTGCCTGCTTAAATAGGTTGTGTGGAAAACAGAAAACTGAATCTTGTTGCCTGTTTAACTACGTTTACAGGAAAACTGAAAAGAGATATCTCTCGCTGTAGAGCACAGAAACCTATTTCCAATGAAAGAACAGAAAAGCAACGCAAAGGATTGTAAACTTTAACACATACATGTTGCCTGTTAAAATATGTTGAGTGGAAAAAAGAAAACTGAATCTCGTGCAGTAGAGCACAAACCCGTTTTCAATGAAAGAACAGAAATGAAAGCAAAGCCTTGTAAACTAAAACACATACGAGTAGCCTGCTTAAATAGGTTGAGTGGAAAACAGAAAACTGAATCTTGTGCAGTAGAGCACAGAAACCCATTTCCAATGAAAGAACAGAAACACAAAACAGAGTGTTGTAACCTAGATCACATTTGTGTCACCTGTTAAACTATGTTTGCAGGAAAACTGAAACTTGATATCTCGCCCTGTAGAGCACAGAAACACGTTTCCAACAAAAGAACAAAAATGCTAAACACAGCATTGTAAACTAAATAAGATACATGTTGTTTATTTATATAGATTGAGTGTAAAACAGAAAATTGATATCTCGCAAATTAAAGAGAGCACATAAACCCATTTCCAATGAAAGGACAGAAATGAAAAACAAAGCCTGGTAAACTAACAAACATGCGCGTTGACTACTTAAATAGGTTGAGTAGAAAACAGAAACCTGATGTCTCATTAGGTAGAGCACAAAAACCTGTTGGCAATGAAAGAACAAAAACACAAAGCAAAGCCTTGTAAACTAAAACACATATGTGTCTTCTTCTTAAAAAGTTTGAGTGGAAAACACAAAACTGAATCTTCTGCAGTATAGCACAGAAACCCGTTTCCAATGAAAGAACAGAAATGCTAAGCACAGCATTGTAAAGTAAGACATGTAGGTGTCGACTGATTAGGTTGAGAGGAAAACAGAAAATTATATATCATGTAGTAGAGCACAGAAACCCGTTTCCAACAAAAGGACAGAAACACAAAGCACAGTGTTGTAAACTAAATCACACTTGTGTAGCCTGTTCAACTACATTTACTGGAATACTGAAAATTGATAATTCTCACCTTAGAGCACAGAAAGCCGTTTCCATTGAAAGAACAGAAATGCTAAGCACAGCATTATAAACTAAATAACAAACGTTTTAGCTGGTGAAATATGTTGAGTGGAAAACAGAAAACTGATATCTCGCAAAGTAGAGAAGAGCACATAAACCCGTTTCCAACTAAAGAACAGGAATGCAAAGCAAAGCCTTGTAAACTAACACACATACGTGTCTCTGGCTTAAATAGGTTGAGAGGAAAAGATAAACCTGATATCTCATGAAGTAGAGCACAAAAACCCGTTTCCAATGAAAGAACAGAAACGACAAGCAAAGCCTTATAAACTAAAACCCATATGTGTCTCCTACTTAAGTAGTTTGAGTGGAAACAGAAAACTGATATCTCATGCAGTAGAGCACAGAAACCCGTTTCCAATGAAAGAAGAGAAACGCCAAGCACAGTGTTGTAAACTAAATAACATTCGTATCACCTGTTAAACTAGGTTTACAGAAAAACTGAAAAGTTATATCAATACCGGAGAGCACAGGAACACATTTCCAATGAAAGCACATAAACGCTAAGCAAAGAGTTGTGAACTAAAACACATATTTGTCACCTGCTTAAATATATTGAGTGGAAAACAAAAAACTGAAACGTGTGCCGTAGAGCACAGAAACCCGTTTCCAACGAAAGAACAGAAATGCTAAGCACTGCATTGTAAGATAACAAATATACGTGTCACCTGCTTAAATATGTTGAGTGGAAAACAGAAAACTGAATCTTGTGCAGTAGAGCACAAAAACCCGTTTCCAACGAAAGAACAGAAATGGAAAGCAGAGCATTGTGAAATAAAATACATATGTGTCGCCTGCTTAAATATGTTGAGTGGAAAACAGAAAACTGAATCATGTACAGAAGAACAAAGACACCCATTTCCAACGAAAGAACAAAAACATAAGCAAAGTGTTGTAAAC
>NW_026588471.1:464-4583 GCF_907164565.1 Psammomys obesus | reverse complement strand
ACCCATTTCCAACGAAAGAACAAAAACATAAGCAAAGTGTTGTAAACTAAATCACATTTGTGTAGCCTGTTTAACTACGTTTACAGGAAAAGTGACAAGTGATATCTAGCACTGTAGAACATAGAAACCCGTTTACAATGAAATAAAACAATGCTTAGCAAAGTGTTGTGATCTAAAACACATATGTTTTGCCTGCTTAAATATGTTGAGTGGAAAAGAGAAAACTTAATTTTGTGCAGTAGAGCACAGAAACCCGTTTCCAATGAAAGAACAGAAAGGCAAAGCACAGTGTTGTAAACTAAATCACATAGGGTCCCCTAATTAAAACGGTTGAGGGGAAACCAGAAAACTGATATATCATGCAGTAAAGCACAGAAACCCATTTCCAATGAAAGAACAGAAACACAAAGCACAGTGTTGTAAACTAAATCACATTCATATCATCTCTTTAAATAGGTTTACAGGAAAACTGAAAAGTGATATCTACACTGTAGAGCACAGAAAACTGTTTCCAAAGAAAGAACAGAAACACTAAGCAAACCGTTGTATTTTGTATTCTAAAACACATACATGGAGCCTTCCTAAATATGTTGAGTGGAAAACAGAAAACTGAATCTTGTGCAGTAGAGCACAGAAACCTGTTTCCAACAAAGAACAGAAACGCAAAGGACAATTTTGCAAAGTAAATCACATTTGTGTCGCCTGTTTAACTACATTTAAAGGAAAACTGAAAAGTGGTATCTCGCCCAGTAGTCACAGAAACATGTTGCCAATGAAAGAACAGAAATGCAAAGTTGTAAACTAAATCATATTCGTATCACCTGTTTTACTAGGTTTAAGGGAAAATTGAGAAGTGATATCTACACTATAGAGCACAGAAACCCATTTGCAATGAAAGAACAGAAATGCTAAGCAAAGCGTTGTGAATTAAAACACTTATGTGTCGCCTGCTTAAATATGTCGAGTGGAAAACAAAAAACAGAATCTTGTGCAGTAAAGCATAAAATTCCATTTCCAATAAAAGAACAGAAACACTAAGCACAGTGTTGTAAACTAAATAACATTCATATCACCTGGTAAATAGGTTTACCAGAAAACTGAAAAGTAATATCAATACTGTAGAGCACAGAAACCCATTACAATGAAAGCACATAAACGCTAAGCAAAGAGTTGTAAACTAAAACACATATGTGTCTCCTGCTTAAATATGTTGAGTGGAAAACAAAAAACTGAACCGTGTACGGTAGAGCTAGAAACCTGTTTCCAACGAAAGAACAGAAATGGTAAGCACTGCATTGAAAAATAACAAATATATGTGTCGCCTGCTTAAATATGTGGAGTGGAAAACAGAAAACTGAATCTTGTGCAGTAGAGCACAGAAACCCATTTCCAACGAAAGAACAGAAACGCAGAGCAAAGTGTTGTTTACTAAATCACATTTGTGTCGCCTGTTTAACTAGGAAACTGAAAAGTGATATCTCGCACTGTAGAGCATAGAAATCCATTTACAATGAAATAACAAAATGCTTAGCAAAGCGTTATAAACTAAAACACATATGTGTCACCTGCTTAAATATGTTGAGTGGAAAAGAGAGAACTTAATCTTGTGCAGTAAAGCACAGAAACCCATTTCCAATGAAAGAACAGAAAGGCAAAGCACAGTGTTGTAACCTAAATCACATTTGTGTAGCCTGTTAAACTAGGTTTACAGAAAACTGAAAAGTGATATCAATACTGTAGAACACAGAAAACCATTTCCAATGAAAGCACATAAAGGCTAAGAAAGAGTTGTAAATTAAAACACATATGTGTCGTCTGCTAAAATACGTTGAGTGAAAAACAAAAAGGTGAACCGTGTGCAGTAGAGCGTGGAAACCCGTTTCCAAGGAAAGAACAGAAATGCTAATCAAAGCAATGTGAACTAAAATACATACATGTTGCCTGCTAAAATATTTTGAGTGGAAAACAGAAAACTGAATCTTCTACAGAAGAGCACAAAAAAACATTTCCAATGAAAGTACAGAAACTCAAAGCATAGTGTTGTCAAATAAATCAAATAAGGGTTGCCAGATTAAAAAGGTTGAGTGGAAAACAGAAAACTGAACCTGTGCAGTATTGCACAGAAACCCATTACCAACGAAAGAACAGAGAGGCAAAGCACAGTGTTGTAAACTAAATAATATAAGGGTCACCTGATTAAAAAGATTGAGTAGAAAACAGAAAACTGATATCTCATGCAGTAGAGCACAGAAACCTGTTTCCAATAAAAGAACACAAACGCAAACCACAGTGTTGTAAATTAATTCACATTTGTGTCGCCTGTTTAACTACATTTACAGGCAAACTGAAAAATAATATCTCACACTGTAAACTCAAAAACTCATTTCCAACGAAAGAACAGAAAGGCCAAGAAAAGTATAGTGAACTAAAACTCATATGTGTCGCTTGTTTAAATATGTTGAGTGGAAAACAGAAAACTGAATCTTGTGTAGTAGATCACAGAAACACGTTTCCAAAGAACAAAAATGCAAAGTACAGTGTTGTAAACTAAATCACATAACTGTCGCCTGATTAAATAGGTGGAGTGGAAAACAGAAAACTGATATCTCATTCAGTAGAGCACAGATTCTTTTCGAACAAAACAACAGAAAAAACAAAGCACAGTGTTGTGAACTAAATTACATTTGTGTTGCCTCTTTAACTATGTTTACAGGAAAACTGAAAAGGGATATCTCACACTGTGGAACACAGAAACCCGTTTCGAACAAAAGAACAGAAACGTAAAGCAAAGACTTGTTAACTAAATCACAAACGAGTCACCTGCCTAAATATGTGGAGTGGAAAACAGAAAACTAAAATCTCGTAGAGTAGAGCATAGAAACCTGTTTCCAATGAAAAGAGAAATGCAAAGCACAGCTTTGTTAACTAAATCACATTTGTGTCTCTGATTAAATAAATTGAGTGGAAAAGAGAAAACTTATATCTCATGCAGTAGAGCACAGAAAACAGTTTCCAACGAAAGAACAGAAATGCAAAGCACAGTGTTGTGAACTAAATCACATTCGTATCACCTGTTTAACTAGGTTGAAATGTGATATCTTGCACTGTAGAGCACACAATCCAATTTCAAATGAAATAACAGAAACGCTAAGCAAAGCATGGTAAATTAAAACACATATGTGTTGCGTGCTCTAATAGGTTGAGTGGAAAACAGAAGAGTGATATCTCGTAGATTAGAGCATAGAAACCCGTTTCCAACGAAAACAGAATTGCAAAGCACAGTGTTGTAAACTAAATCTCTTTGTGTAAAACTTATTAAATAGGTTGAGTGGAAAATAGAAAACAATTCTCATGAAGTACACCACAAAAACACGTTTCCAACGAAAGAACAGAAACGCAAACACAGTGTTTTAATTAAATCACATTCATATCACCTTTTTAATACGGTTTCCAGGAAAACTGAAAAGTGATATCTACACTGTAGAGCATAGAAACCCATTTCTAATGAAAGAACAGAAACGCTAAGCACAGTACTGTAAACTAACAAATATATGTGTGCCCTGCTTAAATACGTTGAGTGGAAAGCAAAAAACTGAAGCTTGTGCAGCAGCAGAGAAACCCGTTTCCAAAGTAAGAACAGACACACAAAGCACAGTGTTGTAAACTAAATCACATAAGTGTAGCCTGATAAAATAGGATGAGTGGAAAACAGAAAACTAATATCGCATTCAGTAGAGCACAGATTCCCATGTAAATGAATAAACAAAAATGGAAAGCAGTGTTGTAAACTAAATCACATTCATAGCCCTTGTTTAAATACATTTACAGGAAAACTGAAATGTGATATCTAGCACTGTAGAGCACAGAAACCTATTTCCAACAAAATAACAGAAAGGCTAAGCAAAGCGTTGTAAACTAAGTCACATACATGTCGCCTGCTCTATTATATTGAGTGGAAAACAGAAAACTGATATATCATAGACTAGAGGACAGAAAACCATTTCCAACGAAAACAGAAACGCAAATCACAGTGTTGTAAACTAAAACACATAAGTGTCACCTTATTAAATAAGTTGAGTGGAAAACAGAAAACTGATATCTCATGCAGTACAGCACAAA
>NW_026588471.1:0-454 GCF_907164565.1 Psammomys obesus | reverse complement strand
GAGTGGAAAACAGAAAACTGATATCTCATGCAGTACAGCACAAAAACACGTTTCCAAAGAAAGAAGAGAAATGCAAACACAGTGTTTTAACTAAATCACATTCGTATCACATGTTTAACATGGTTTCCAGGAAAACTGAAAAGTAATATCTTGCACTGTAGAACACAGAAACCGGTTTTCAACGAAAAAACAGAAACACAAAGCACAGTGTTGTAAACTAAATCACGTTTCTGTCGCATGTTTAACTACATTTACAGCAAAATTGAAAAGTGGTATCTTACACTGTAGAGCACAGAAACACATTTTCAACGAAATGACCGAAACGATAAGCAAAGCGTTGTAAACTAAAACACATATGTGTCCCCTGCTATAATATGTTGAGTGGAAATCAGGAAAAAGATATCTCATAGAGTAGAGCACAGAAACCAGTTTCCAACTTAATAACGAAACGCTA
>NW_026588470.1:0-1127 GCF_907164565.1 Psammomys obesus | reverse complement strand
GTTGCTAGGCCTGTGAAGAATGGGATGTGATTACTCCATGTTATATACTCAGTTCTGAGAGTTTGAAGCTAGGTACTCCAGGTGATTTAGAATATTTTGAGTTTATATTTCTGGGTTTAGGTTACTTTATCATAATATGATCTTTTTAGGTCCATTCATTTTCCTGTGATTTCCATGATTTTCTGTTTCTCTACTGCTGAATGGTATTCCATCTTGTATATGTACCATACATTCATTATCCGTTCATATCGTGACAGACTTTTAAGTTGTTTACATTTCTTAGCTATTGTGAACTGGGCAGTGACAAACATGATTGGACAAGTATTAATTGAGTAGTATAAACAATACCTTGTGCACACGCCATGTTCTAGTATACATATGGGTCATATAAAAATCGTTTGTTCATTAATTCATTCATTCATTTATGATTCTTCATGCATACTAATTAATTTTTAATGTGGCTGCAAAAATTTACTTTCTTAAAAACAGTGGATGAAGGTTTCTTTTTCTGCACAACTTAGCCACTACCTGTTACTGTTTGTTTTGTTAATCTTAGCCACTTTGACCAAGGTGAGATGAAATCCCAAAGCTCTTTTAAATTGCACTACTTTAATTACTAAAGATGATCAACAACTTTTGAGATATTTATTATCTTTTTAAAAATTTCTTCTATTCAGAAATTTCTATTTATATACCTAGGCATTTTTTACCTTACGATTATAATAATAACAATATTTTCACTTCTCTTTTTTAATTTTTATTTAACTTTTATTAATTACACTTTATTCATTTTGTATCCCCCCATAAGCCCCTCCCTCCTCCTCTCCCGATAGCCCCTCCCCCCTTTCTGCATGCATGCCCCTCCCCAAGTCCACTGATAGGGAAGGTCCTCCTCTCCTTCTTTCTGATCTTAGTCTATCAGTTCTCATCAGAAGTGGCTGCATTGTCAGGGTTCTAGGTTACCTCCATGAATAGTCCTTGGTTGGAGTATGAGTCTCTGGGAAGTTTCTTGTGTTCAAATTTTCTTGTTCTGTTGCTCTCCTTGTGGAGTTCCTGTCCTCTCCAGCTCTTACCATTTCCTACTTCTTACATAAAATTCCATTCATGGCTCAGAGGTTAAGAGCACT
>NW_026588469.1:0-1466 GCF_907164565.1 Psammomys obesus | reverse complement strand
CTCTCCAGTACTTTAAACATGAATGGATGTTGGATTTTGTCAAATGCTTTTTCAGCATCTAGGGAGATTATCATGTGGTTTTTTTCTTTCAGTTTGTTAATATGGTGGATCACATTGATGGATTTCCGTATATTGAACCACCCCTGCATACCTGGGATGAAGCCTACTTGGTCATAGTGGATAATATCTTTGATGTGTTCTTGGATCCGGTTTGCAAGTATTTTGTTAAGTATTTTTGCATCAATGTTCATAAGGGAGATTGGCCTGAAATTCTCTTTCTTTGTTGAGTCTTTGTGAGGTTTGGGTACCAAGGTGATTGTGGCTTCATAGAATGAATTTGGTAATGTTCCTTCTGTTTCTATTTTGTGGAATAGTTTGAAGAGAATTGGAGTTAGCTCTTCTTTGAAGGTCTGGTAGAATTCTGCGCTGAAGCCATCTGGTCCTGGGCTTTTTTTGGATGGGAGACTTGTGATGACTGCTTCTATTTCTTTGGGGGATATAGGACTATTTAGTTGATTTACCTGATCCTGATTCAGCTTTGGTGAGTCAAATCGATCAAGAAAATTGTCCATTTCATTTAGATTTTCAAATTTTGTGGCATATAGACTTTTGAAGTAAGTCCTAATGATTGTTTGGATTTCCTCAGTGTCTGTAGTTATGTCCCCCCTTTCATTTCTGATTTTGTTGATTTGGGTGGTGTCTCTCTGCCTTTTAGTTAGCTTGGCTAAGGGTTTGTCTATCTTGTTGATTTTCTCAAAGAACCAGCTCTTGGTTTCATTGATTCTTTGAATTGTTTTATTTGTTTCTAATTGATTGATTTCAGCCCTGAGTTTGATTATTTCCAGCCATCTACTCCTTTTTGGTGTGTCTGCTTCTTCTTTTTCTAGGGTTTTTAAGTGGGCCATTAAGTTGCTTGAATGAGCTGTCTCGAATTTCTTCTTGAAGGCACTTAGTGCTATGAACTTTCCTCTTAGCACTGCTTTCATTGTGTCCCACAAGTTAGGGTATGTTGTGTCTTCATTTTCATTGAGTTCTAGAAAGGCTTTAATTTCTTGCTTTATTTCTTCCCTGACCCAACTGTCATTTAGTAACAAGTTGTTCAGTTTCCATGAGTGTGTAGGCTTTTTGCTATTTCTGTTGTTGTTGAAGTCCAGCTTTATTCCATGGTGATCAGACAGGATACAAGGGATTATTTCAGTCTTCTTGTATCTGTTGAGGCTTGCTTTGTGACCAACTATATGGTCTATTTTGGAGAAGGTTCCATGAGGTGCTGAGAAGAAGGTAAATTCTTTTGTGTTTGGGTGTAAAGTTCTGTAGATGTCTGTGAGGTCCATTTGATTCATGACCTCTGTCAGAGATATTGTTTCTTTGTTTAATTTCTGTTTAGTTGACCTGTCCTTTGTTGAGAGTGGGGTGTTGAAGTCTCCCACTATTAATGTGTGGGGATCTATATGTGGTTTAAATTT
>NW_026588468.1:0-3845 GCF_907164565.1 Psammomys obesus | reverse complement strand
GATTTGCATTTCCCTGATGGCTAATGAGGTTGAGCATTTTTTTGAGTATATACACGGTATATACTCACTTATATAGACCTATAAGATATGATAAACATAATGAAATCTATACACCTAAAAAAAGATAATCAAGAGAGCGGACATGGGGTAAGATTATCAATCCTCGTTTAGAAAGACAGATGGGATGCGCATTGAACATATGACAGGAGTCTACTGAGCGCATTTGAAAGACTCTAAATAGCAGTGTTTTCAAAGCAAAGACTCATGACCAAACCTTTGGCAGAGTACAGGGAATCATAAGAAAGAAGGGGAGTTAGTCTGATAAGGAAAGGATAGGAGCTCCACAAGGACCAAATATATGTGGGCACAGGTTCTTTTCTGAAACTGACATGCAACCAAGGACCATGTATGAATGTAACCTAGAACCTCTGCTCAGATGTAGCCTGTGGTAGCTCAGTAACCAATTGGTTTCCCATAGTGAGGGGAACAAGGACTGTTTCTAACAGGAACTCAATGACTGGCTCTTTGGCCCCCCACCCCCCAAGGGAGGAGCAGTCCTGTTAGGCCACGGAGGAGGGCTTTGCAGCCAGTCCTGAAGATACCTGATAAAACAGGATCAGATGAATGGGGAGGAGGTCCCCCCTATCACTGGACTTGGCAAGGGGCACGGTGGAGATGAGGGAGGGAGGGAGGGACTGGGAGGGAATGAGGGATCGGTACATGGCTGGGATACAGAGTTAATAAAAGGTAACTGATAAGAAAAAAATAAAATTAAAAAAAAAAAAAAAGAAACCCAGAACTGCTAAAACAATCCTCTACAATAAAAGATCTTCTGGAGGTATCTCCATCCCCGATCGTAATTTGTACTATAGAGCAACAGTAATAAAAACTCCATGGTACTAGCATAGAAACAGAATGGTGAGTCAATAGAGCCGAAGAGAAGACTCAGAAATAAACCCACACACTTATGGACACCTGACAGATGCCAAAACCATTCAGTGGAAAAAAGAGCATCTTCAGCAAATGGTGCTGGTCTAACTGGATATCTACATGTAGAAAAATGCAAATAGATCCATACTTATCACCCTGCACAATAGTAAAATCAAGTGAATCAAAGACCTCAACATAAAATCAGACACATTAAATCAGTTAGAAGAAAAAGTGGGGAAGACCCTAGAACGCATTGGCTCTCTTGATTATCTTTTTTAGTGTATAGATTTCATTATGTTTATCATATCTTATAGGTCTATATAAATGAGTATATACCGTGTTTGTCTTTCTCCTTCTGGGATATTTCACTCAGGATGATGTTTTCTAGATCCCACCATTTGCCTGCAAATTTCATGATTTCCTCCTTTTTGATTGCTGAGTAGTATTCCATTGTGTAAAAATACCACAATTTCTGTACCCATTCCTCCATTGATGGACATCTGGGTTGTTTCCAGGTTCTGGCTATTACAAATAAAGCTGCTATAAACATGGTTGAGTAAATATCCCTTTTGTGTACTTGAGCAAACTTTGGGTATATCCCTAGCAGTGGTATAGCTGGGTCTTGAGGAAGCACTGTTCCTAATTGTCTTAGAAAGCACTAGATAGATTTCCAGAGTGGTTGTATCAGGTTACATTCCCACCAGCAGTGGAGGAGGGTTCCCCTTTCTCCACAACCTCTCCAGCATGTGTTGTCCCTTGAGTTTTTCATCTTGGCCATTCTGATGGGTGTAAGGTGATATCTCAGGGTCGTTTTGATTTGCATTTCCCTAATGGCTAATGAGGATGAGCATTTCTTTAAGTGCTTCTCTGCCATTCAATATTCCTCTACAGAGAATTCTCTGTTTAGCTCTGTTCCCCATTTTTTAAGTGGATTACTTGGTTTGCTGCTTTTCAGCTTCTTTAGTTCTTTGTATATACTCGATATTAGTCCTCTGTCAGATATAGGGTAGTGAAGATTCTTTCCCAATCTGTAGGCAGGCGTTTTGTTTTGATGACAGTGTCCTTTGCTTTACAGAAGCTTTTCAGTTTCATGAGGTCCCATTTATTGATTGTTGCTCTTAGAGCCTGTGCTGTTGGTGTTCTGTTCAGGAAGTTGTCTCCTGTGCCAATGAGTTCTAGGCTATTCCCCACTTTTTCTTCTAAAAGATTTAGAGTATCTGGTTTTATGTTGAGGTCCTTGATCCACTTGGACTTTAGTTTTGTGAAGGGTGATAAATATGGGTGTATTTTCATTTTTCTGCATGTGGACATCCAGTTGGACCAGCACCATTTGTTGAAGATGCTGTCTTTTTTCCATTGAATGGTTTTGGCTTGTCAAAAATCGAGTATTCATAGGTGTGTGGGTTTATTCCTGAGTCTTCTATGCGGTTCCATTGATCCTCCTTTCTGTTTTTATGCCAATACCATGCAGTTTTTATTACTATTGCTCTGTAGTACAACTTGAAATTGGGGATAGAGATACCTCCAGATGATCTGTTGTTGTACAGGATTGTTTTGGATATTCTGGGTTTTTTGTTTCTCCATATGAAGCTAAGAATCTTTTTTTCAAGGTCTGTAAAGAATTGAGTTGGTATTTTGATGGGAATTGCATTGAATCTGTAGATTGCTTTTGGCAGGATGGCCATTTTCACAATGTTAATCCTACCAATCCATGAGCACGGGAGATCTTTCCATCTTCTGAGATCTTCTTCAAATTCTTTCTTCAGAGACTTGAAGTTTTTCTCAAACAGGTCTTTCACTTGCTTGGTTAGTGTCACCCCAAGATACTTTATGTTATTAGTGGCTATTGTGAAGGGTGTTGTTTCCCTAATTTCTTTCTCAGCCCTTTTGTCTTTGGTATACAGGAGGGCTTCTGATTTTTTTGAGTTGATTTTGTATCCTGCCACTTTGCTGAAGGTGTTTATCAGCTGGAAGAGTTCTCTGGTTGAATTTTTGGGGTCGCTCATGTACACTATCATATCATCTGCGAATAGTGACACTTTGACCTCTTCCTTTCCGATTTGTATCCCCTTGATCTCCTTTAGTTGTCTTATTGCTCTGGCTAGGACTTCAAGTACTAGGTTGAAGAGGTATGGAGAGAGTGGGCAGCCTTGTCTTGTCCCTGATTTCGGTGGGATTGATTTAATTTTCTCACCATTGAGTTTGATGTTGGCTATAGGCTTGCTGTATATTGCCTTTACTATGTTTAGATATGTGCCTTGTACTCCTGATCTCTCCAAGACTTTAAACATGAATGGGTGTTGGACTTTGTCAAATGCTTTTTCAGCATCTAAGGAGATGATCATGTGGTTTTTCTCCTTCAGTTTGTTTATGTGGTGGATTACATTGATGGATTTCCATATGTTGAACCACCCTTGCATGCCTGGGATGAAGCCTACTTGGTCGTGGTGGATGATATCTTTGATGTGTTCTTGGATTCGATTTGCAAGTATTTTATTGAGTATTTTTGCGTCAATGTTCATAAGAGAGATAGGTCTGAAGTTCTCTTTTTTTTGTTGGGTCTTTGTGTGGTTTAGGTATCAGGGTGACTGTTGCTTCATAGAATGAGTTTGGTAATGTACCTTCTGTTTCTATTTTGTGGAATAGTTTGAGGAGAATTGGTGTGAGCGCTTCTTTGAAGGTCTGGTAGAATTCCGCGCTGAAACCATCTGGCCCAGGGCTTTTTTTGGAGGGGAGACTGTGAATGACTGCTTCAATTTCCTTGGGGGATATAGGGCTGTTCAGTCTTTCTATCTGATCTTGACTCAATGTTGGAAGATGGAATCTATCAAGAAAATTGTCCATTTCATTTAGGTTTTCAAATTTTGTGGCATATAGGCTTTTGTAGTATGACCTAATGATTGTTTGAATTTCCT
>NW_026588467.1:0-4617 GCF_907164565.1 Psammomys obesus | reverse complement strand
AAAAAAAAAAATTTGGAAAGGAATCACTGGTCATTAATACAATAGAGTTTTTAATGATGAATTTTTTAATAAAATAACATTTCTTTATTTTAAAATGGATATCAAAACTATAGCATAATTATTTACAGATAGACATTTATGGAAAATTTATTTAAATATCTTTATTATTATAATGAATTCTTTATTTTCCATTATAGTGTGCTGGTCTTCCAACATCTCCTCCATTCTGTAATCCTGTAAAGATATTTAAACACAATTTCATAACTATAATAAATTTTATTTTAACTTGTCTTTTCATTTATACATAATTATTTAATTATTTGCATATAGTGAATTGCTTAAAATGTATATACATACACACACACTTATGTCTGTGAGCATGTACGAATATATGGATATATATATATGTATACATATATATTCATATCCTCATAAAGCACAATTGATATTGAATTGATATATTATTAAATTTATATTATATTATATATCATATATATTATATATTGGTATATTATTAAGTTTATATTAAGTTTAGTATTCTCAAAATTAAAGTCAGAAACTACCTAGAAAAACTTAAATTTTATTTTAATAATATTGAGATAATTATTTAACACATTTTAATCAAAATTAAAACAGCAAAAATTCTTATTGCCCCACATAATGACTTAAGTTTCCCCTAGCCATAGTTCCTCCAGTTCAAGATTTATGGCTTCTATCACTCTTCTTACAGTACCCATTACACTCAGCCTTTAAGCACTTAATTGATAATGATGAAAATTTTCTCTATGTCTCAGACATATGTTTAACATCTGTTTCCAGCTATAATTTTGAATTGCTGTCTTGCATTTAAAGTTGAAGCATTGAGGAAATATGTTTTAATTTTTTATTGTTTTAATAAATGAGATCACCAAGGAGACAATATTGCAAATGCGTTCACTTTGAAATCGCATAGCAAAAGAATATAAAACAATCAGGAGAGAAGCATAGTTAGATATAAGAATAAAAACTTTTTATTATTACATGCATCTGTTTGTAAACATGTCTCTGTATAATAATGCAGTTATATATTTCTAATTTATAAACACTTACACATCTATTCAGTATCTATAATTAGATAAAATATTGAACTGACATTGATATACTAACTTTTGTGTCATAAAAATGAAAGTAAGAAAGTAAAGTTTGGAAAATACTGTTTAAAAGCTCATTGCTTTGACCAAAATTAATATCCCTTCATATCTTTATTATTAAACAAAACAAAACTGTGCTGAAGATTTTGTTTGGGTTGGTTCTTTATTGTATTTTATTCTACACAGTAGCTTTTTTACTTTTTTGGCATAATAATTCTTCATTTTTCATGGATAACCTTGACAGCTCATTTTGCATGTTATTGGGAAATTCTGTTTGTTATAACTTATTCTATCCTACTCACAAGTTCATGGGGTGGGGTGATTTAATCAAGGCATGCAGAGTCAGCTGCTGACAGGTGGAATGCTTATGTCATTCTGTGAGGCTAATGTCACTTTCTCAAACTCCCAATTCAAGTTTTACATGTTTAATTTTACAGAATTTTGTATATTTGTGTTCTTTTCAAACAAATACTTCCTTTTCCCTCTGCTTTAATATTCATTGTAAATATTTAATTAATTAATTAAAAAGTAAGTTGGCCTAAGTGGATTTCAGTCCCTTCACACTAATGAATTCGAAAGATAAAAACAAACTCATAATAACCCCCTATTTTCTAAGTACTTAATTTTCTTTGAAAATAAAATAAATTTGCTCATGTGGATGTCAATGCTTGAAAGTGCTGACTCATCAGCAGATACTTTGCATTTCATATTATATTCCTATGCTTCTTTAAAAAAAATTCAGGGGGGCGGAGCCAAGATGACGACTAGCACACACAGTTTCCGAGCTGTGGAAGAGATAAAGTTCTGAGCTGATGTGTGGAAGAACTTCTGAAGCCAGGGAAACAACGGAGAGACTTTCTAAACAACAGGGAACATCGCAGGAGGTGAAAACCTTGGTCTCGGGTCACCCACGGACTTGATTGGGGAAGGTGAGAAACGATCCTTTGATCTCTCGGCACTCCCCTCCCCCAGACCTCCCTCCTCCTCGGCACAGGCACAGCCAACTTGCCTTTCTCAGCACAGACCTAACTGCCTGGGGCCTGCAGCCACTGAGGCGGAGCCCCAAGCCCTTTATCGGCAAAGGCCAGCAGTACTGTGTCTCGGAGCCCCAGATTCACTCGCGGCGGCTGCACCATCCTCCCAGGGCCCGAGTCTGCTAGACGCCATACTAGCTCCGCACGAGCGCCATCACTGACGGTACGGCCCGCCCAATCCCACAGTGACAGAGAATATACTATACTCACCAAAACCAGACAAAAACGCCATACAAGCTAGACACACCAGGCGCTGGGCCTCCGAAGCTTGGAGAGCACAGTAAAGAGACCCCAGGACTTCCCAGAAAGCATCTGGACTAGCAACCCAGTCTCCAGTTACAGCGGGACTTTCTAACCTGGCGGCCAAGCAGCACTGAGCTGGCGGGGCACATCAGCCCTCCAGTTTAAGACTAACCAGGGCCAAACCAGAGAACAGAAAGGCTGATTACCCCGATTCCCACTGACGTGACCACCCTGAAATCTCCAGCTGCAGCAAGACCTCATAACCTGGCAGTGACAGCAGCACGGAACTGGCGGAGCACATCAAAGAAGCAGGGCCAAACCAGAGAACAGAGAGCCCAGATACGCCAATCTCTGCCAAGTGTCCTGCCTGTAAGTGAGTGCACCCTTGAGAATCTGCAGCTCCACTGATCCTGGGTTCTGCTAAAACAGAAGCCAGGCATCGAACCCCCTCCCACCCATATACCCACTTTGGGAAACAGAGGGGCACTTGGAACATTGAAGTTCCTGCTCTGTGGGTCTAATTGAGGAGTTAAGGCAGTTAATGCCAGAAATTGCGCTGCGATCATCACTAGCGCCTGCGACATATACATTGCAGAGCCCCTCCCACACACTCAAGGGTTCAACATTAGCCATAACTCTGTCCCTCGAGACACACGCCCACACCCACTTACACACACACACACATATACACACACACGCACGCACGCTTGCATTTGCCTCTGTTTGCGCCTGCGTACTTTCCTCCCACAGGTACAGCTAGTCCTCAGCATACGCTAAGGACACGGGACCTCTCTCAACTTCCTGAAGAATTCTCCAGACTCGAGAGAGAGACAGTACCAGTCTGATCGGCAGAATCCAAAAACAAACAGGGAAGGTCTCAGATAAGCCAATGGCCAGGGGTAGGCGAAAGAACACTTCCAACATAAATCAGGACATCATGACTTCACCAGCAAACCCCAAAACCGATGGATACTCCAATTCATCAGAAGCACAGGAAAATGACCTTAAAGCCATGCTTGCTCAATTATTTGAGGCTTATAAGGAGGAAATGAACAAATCTTTCAAAGAGTTGGCCAGTCAATTGGAGGTAAAGAAAGAAGAAATAGACAAAACCCTTAAAGAAACACAGGCAAACATAGCCAAACAAATAGAGGCACAAGTAGAGAAAAAATTAGTGGCATACAAAAAGGAAATGAACAAGGAAATAGAGTCCATCGTAGAGAGACAGGAATCCAAATTCAAACACATAAAAGAAATGGTGCAAGGCATGAAAACAGAATTAGAATCAATAAAGAAAACACAAAATGAGAAAACTCTTGAGCTGGAGAACTTGGAGAAAAGATCAGGAACCACAAAAGTAAGCATCACCAACAGAATACAAGAGATGGAAGAGAGAATTTCTGGAGCTGAAGACACACTTGCAGAAATTGATACTTCTCTCAAAGAAAAAGTAAAATCAGAAAAATTCCAATCACAAAATATCCAAGAAATCAAGGATGCTATGAAAAGACAAAATCTAAGAATAATAGGAATTGATGAAAAAGAAGACTCCAGGCTCCAAGGTCCAGAAAATATTTTCAAAAAAATCATAGAAGAAAATGTTCCCAACTTAAAGAAAGAGATGTCCATAAATATACAAGAGGCCTACAGAACACCAAATAGACTAGACCAGAAAAGAAACACATCACGTCACATCATAGTCAAAACACTAAATCTACAGAACAAAGAAAAGATATTAAAAGCAGCAAGGGAAAAAGGCCAAGTAACATATGAAGGTAAACCTATCAGAATCACACCAGACTTCTCATCAGAAACTATGAAAGCCAGAAGGGCCTGGGCAAGCATCATGGAGACTCTAAGAGATCACAAATGTCAACCGAGACTACTATACCCTGCAAAGCTTTCAATCAACATAGATGGAGAAAACAAAATATTCCATGACAAAACTAAATTTACGCAATATCTATACAGCAAACCAACCCTACAGAAGATACTAGAAGGAAAACTCCAATCCAACGAAAACGAATTCACCCAAGAAAACAGGGCATACAGATAACATCCCAACAAAAATGAAAAGAAAACAAGCAATGAAACAAGGTAAGATCATCGACTCCATTACAAAAGGAACTAACATGCATTGGTCAATATTATCTATCAATATTAATGGACTCAACTCACCAATAAAAAGACACAGGCTAACAGAATGGTTA
>NW_026588466.1:0-2068 GCF_907164565.1 Psammomys obesus | reverse complement strand
AACTTGTGGGACACAATGAAAGCAGTGCTAAGAGGAAAGTTCATAGCACTAAGTGCCTTCAAGAAGAAATTCGAGACAGCTCATTCAAGCAACTTAATGGCCCACTTAAAAACCCTAGAAAAAGAAGAAGCAGACACACCAAAAAGGAGTAGACGGCTGGAAATAATCAAACTCAGGGCTGAAATCAATCAATTAGAAACAAATAAAACAATTCAAAGAATCAATGAAACCAAGAGCTGGTTCTTTGAGAAAATCAACAAGATAGACAAACCCTTAGCCAAGCTAACTAAAAGGCAGAGAGACACCACCCAAATCAACAAAATCAGAAAGGAAAGGGGGGACATAACTACAGACACTGAGGAAATCCAAACAATCATTAGGACTCACTTCAAAAGTCTATATGCCACAAATTTTCAAAATCTAAATGAAATGGATAATTTTTTTGATCGATTTGACTTACCAAAGCTAAATCAGGACAAGGTAAATCAATTAAATTGTCCTATATCCCCCAAAGAAATAGAAGCAGTCATCAAGTCTCCCATCCAAAAAAAGCCCAGGACCAGATGGCTTCAGTGCATAATTCTATCAGACCTTCAAAGAAGAGCTAACTCCAATTCTCTTCAAACTATTCCACAAAATAGAAACAGAAGGAACATTACCAAACTCATTCTATGAAGCCACAGTCACCTTGGTACCTAAACCTCACAAAGACTCAACAAAGAAAGAGAATTTCAGGCCAATCTCCCTTATGAACATTGATGCAAAAATACTTAACAAAATACTTGCACACCGAATCCAAGAACACATCAAAGATATTATCCACTATGACCAAGTAGACTTCATCCCAGGTATGCAGGGGTGGTTCAATATACAGAAATCCATCAATGTGATCCACCATATTAACAAACTGAAAGAAAAAAACCATATGATAATCTCCCTAGATGCTGAAAAAGCATTTGACAAAATCCAACATCCATTCATGTTTAAAGTACTGGATTGATCAGAGATACAAGGCACATATCTAAACATAGTAAAGGCGATATACAGCAAGCCTATAGCCAACATCAAAATAAATGGAGAGAAACTTAAATCAATCCCACTGAAATCAGGGACAAGACAAGGCTGCCCACTCTCCCCATATCTCTTCAACATAGTGCTGGAAATCCTTGCTAGAGCAATAAGACAGTTGAAGGCGATCAAGGGGATACAGATGGGAAAGGAAGAAGTCAAATTATTACTATTTGCAGATGATATGATAGTATATGAGAGTGACCCCAGAAACACTACCAAGGAACTCCTATAACTGATAAACACCTTCAGCAAAGTGGCCGGATACAAAATTAACTCAAAAAAATCAGTAGCACTCCTGTATACAAAAGACAAAAGGGCTGAGAAAGAAATTAGAGAAACAACACCATTCACAATAGCCACAAATGACATAAAGTACCTTGGTGTAACCCTAACCAAGCAAGTCAAAGACTTGTATGAAAAAAATTTCAAGTCTCTGAAGAAAGAATTAGAGGAAGATATGAGAAGATGGAAAGATCTCCCATGCTCATGGCTTGGCAGGTTTAAGATAATAAAAATAGCCATCTTACCAAAAGCAATCTACAGATTTAATGCAGTTCCCATCAAATTGCCAACACAGTTCTTTACAGACCTGGAAAGAAAAATTCTCAACTTCATATGGAATAACAAGAAACCGAGAATTGCTAAAACAATCCTCTACAATAAAAGATCTTCTGAAGGTATCTCCATCCCTGATCTCAAGCTGTGCTATACAGCATCAGTTATAAAAACTGCATGGTACTGGCATAGAAACAGAATGGTGGATCAATGGAATCGAACAGAAGACCCAGAAATAAACCCACACACTTATGGACACCTAATTTTTGACAAAGATGCCAAAACCATACAATGGAAAAAAGATAGCATCTTTAACAAATGGTGCTGGTCCAACTGGATGTCTACATGTAGAAAAATGCAAATAGATCCATACTTATCACCCTGCACAAAACTGAAGTCCAAGTGGATCAAAGACCTCAACATAAAACCAGACACATTAAAT
>NW_026588465.1:0-1677 GCF_907164565.1 Psammomys obesus | reverse complement strand
TCATTCTGTTGCATCCAAGAAACACACCTATGCAACAAAGATAAACACTACCTCAGAGTAAAGGGGTGGAAAAATGTCTTTCAAGCAAATGGTTCCAGAAAACATGTGGGAGTAGCCATCCTAATATCTAATAAAATAGACTTTCAACCCAAGTTAATCAAAAAAGATAGGGAGGGCCACTATATTCTCATCAAAGGAAAAATCCACCAAGAAGACATCACAATTTTGAATATCTATGCCCCAAATACAAGAGCACCTACATTCATAAATGAAACAATATTAAAGCTTAAATCACATATTGATCATAAAACCCTAATAGTGGGAGACTTCAACACTCCATTCTCACAAAGGGACAGATCAACTAGACAGAAAACAAATAGGGAAATAAAAACAATTACAGGGACCCTAAATCAAATGGACCTAATAGACGGCTACAGTTCTTTTCATCCAAACTCAAAAGAGTATACCTTCTTTTCAGCACCACATGGAACCTTCTCCAAAATAGAACCTTCTCCAAAATAGACCTTGGTCATAAAGCAAGCCTCAACAGATACAAAAAGATTGAAACAATCCCTTGTATTCTATCTGACCACCATGGTCTTAAGCTGGACCTGAGCAACAACAGAAATAACAAACAGCCTACACGCACATGGAAAATGAACAACTTGTTACTCAATGACAGCTGGGTTAAGAAAGAAATAAAGAAAGAAATTAAAAACTTCCTAGAATTCAATGAAAATGTAGGCACAACATACCCAAATTTATGGGACACATTGAAAGCAGTGCTCAGGGAAAAATTTATAGCACTAAGTGCCTGCAAGAATAAATTCATAACATCACATACAAACAACTTAATGGCCCAACTGTAAACCCTAGAAAAAAAAAAAGAAACAGATACATCCAAGAGGAACAGAAGGCTGGAAATAATCAAACTCAAGGCTGAAATCAATCAATTAGAAACAAATAAAAACTATTCAAAGAATCAATGAATCAAAAAGCTGGTTCTTTGAGAAAATCAACAAGATAGAAAAAACCTTAGCCAAACTAACTTAAAAGCAGAATGAATCTATCCAAATCAACAAAATCAGAGATGAAAAGGGTGACATAACTACAGACACTGAGGAAATTCAAACAATCATTAGGTCATACTACAAATGCCTATATGCCACAAAATTTGAAAACCTAATGAAATGGACAATTTTCTTGATAGATTCCATCTTCCAACATTAAGTCAAGATCAGGTAGAAAGACTGAACAGCCCTATATCCCCCAAGGAAATTGCAGCAGTCATTCACAGTCTCCCATCCAAAAAACCCCTGAGCCAGATGGTTTCAGCACAGAATTCTACCAGACCTTCAAAGAAGTGCTCACACCAATTCTCCTCAAACTATTCCACAAAATAGAAACAGAAGGTACATTACCAAACTCATTCTATGAAGCAACAGTCACCCTGATACCTAAACCACACAAAGTCCCAACAAAAAAAAGAGAACCTCAGACCTATCGCTCTTATGAACATTGATGCAAAAATACTCAATAAAATACTTGCAAACCGACTCCAAGAACACATCAAAGATATCATCCACCATGACCAAGTAGGCTTCATCCCAGGCATGCAAGGGTGGTTCAACATACGGAAATCCATCAAAGTAATCCACCACATAAACAAACTGTAGG
>NW_026588464.1:0-2183 GCF_907164565.1 Psammomys obesus | reverse complement strand
CAGACACACACACAGACACACACACACACAGACACACACGGCACAGAGACAGGTCACATCTGCCTCCCTGTAGCCCAGGCTGGCCCGTCCGTCCCCGTCCCCCCCTGCCGCCCTGTATGTAGCCCAGGCTGCCCCGTCCGTCCCCGTCCATCCCCGTCCCCCCCTGCAGCCCAGGCTGGCCCGTCCCTCCCCGTCCCCCTGGCCGCCCTGTATGTAGCCCAGGCTGGCCCTCGGGCTCACCTGGCCGAGGGGGCGGCGAGGGCTCGGGGATGGGGGTGGGGGTGGAGGGGGGCGGGGGGCGCGGGGGCCCCGCCCGCTGCGGCGTCCGGAAGGGCCCCGAGGTGGGGACGGGGGGTCCCGGCCCCGCCCCCCCACGGTCCCACGGGGGCGCCTCCGCCGACAGCTCCTCGAACCAGCGCAGGCTCCGTGCACCCAGGGCTGCGGGGGGAGGAGGAAGAGGAAGGGGAAAAGGAAGAGGAAGGGGAAGGGGAAGAGGGAGAGGAAGGGGAAGAAGAGGGGGAGGGGAAGGGGAAGGGGAAGAGGAAGAAGGGGAAGAGGAAGGGGAAGGAGAAAGGGAAGAGGAAGGGGAAGGAGAGCGGGACAGGAAGAGGAAGAAGAAGGGGAAGAGGAAGGAGAAGGAGAAGGGGAAGAGGAAGGGGAAGAGGAACAGGAAGGGGAAAGAGGGGGAGAGGAAGAGGAACAGGAAGGGGAAGGAGAGGGGAAGAGGAAGGGGAAGAGGAGGGGAAGGGGGAAAAGAAAAATCGGGAAGGGGAAGAGGGGGAGGGGAGGGGGAGAGGAAGAGGAAAAGGGAGGGGAAGAGCAAGGGGAAGAGGAGGGGAAGAGGAAGGGGAGAGAAAGAGGGGGAGGAAGAGGAAGGGCAAGAGGAAGAGGAAGAAGAGGGGAAGAGGAAGGGGGAAGGGGAAGAGGGGGAGGGGAGGGGAGAGGAAGAGGAAGGGGGAGAGGAAGAGCAAGAAAAAGGGAAACAGGAAGAGGGAGAGGAAAAGGAAGGGGAAGAGGAGGAAGAGGGGAAGAGGAAGAGCAAGGAAAAGGGGGAGAGGAAGAGGGGGAGGAAGAGGAGGAAGAGGAGGAAGAGGAAGGGGGAAGGGTAAGAGGGGGAGGGGTGGGGAAGAGGAACAGGAAGGGGAAAGGAAGAGGCAGAGGAAGAGGAGAGGAAGGAAGGGAAAGGGAGAGAGAGGAAGAGGAAGGAAAAGGGAAAGAGGGTGAGAAAGGGGAAGGGAAGAGGAAGGGGGAGAAGAAGGGAAAGGGAAATAGGGAGAAGAAGGGAAAGGGAGAAGGGGAGAGGAAGAGGAAGGGGAAGAGGAGGAAGAGGGGAAGAGAAAGAGAGAAGGAAGAGGAAAAGGAAGAGGAAAAGGAAGAGGAAAGGGAAGAGGAAGAACAAAGGAGAAGGAAGACAAAGGAAAAGGGGGAGAGGAAGGGGAAGGTAGAGAGGAAGAGGAAGGAAAAGGGAGAGAAAGAGAAAAGGAATGGGAAAGGGCAGAGGAAGAGGAAGGGAAAGGAGGAGAGGAAGAGGAAGAGGAGAAAAAGAGGAAGAGGAAGGGAGAGGGAAAGGGGGAGAGGAAGAGGAAGGGGGAGAGGAGGAAGAGGGGAAGAGGAAGGGAGAAAAAAGAGGAAAAGGAAGAGGAAGAGGAAAGGGAAGAGGGAGAGGAAGAGGAAGGGGAGAGGAAGAGAAAGGAAAAGGGGGAGAGGAAGGGGAAGGTAGAGAGGAAAAGGAAGGGAAAGAAGAGAAAGAGGAAGGGAAAAGGGGAGAAAGAGAAAAGGAATGGGAAAGGGAAGAGGAAGAGGAAGGGAAAGGGGGAGAGGAAGAGGAAGGGGAGAGGAAGAAGGGGGAGGGAAAGGGAAGAGGAAGAGGAAGGGAAAGGGGGAGAGGAAGAGGAGGAAAAGAGGAAGAGGAAGGGAGCGGGAAAGGGGGAGAGGGAGAGACGTCTTAACAAAACAGCAAAAAACAAAACAAAACAAAACACCCACCAGGAGGAGGCTGGCGGCTCCGTGAGTTCGCGCCGGGGCTCGCTCTAATCACGTGTGCTCGGGGCTCTGACTGCACGTGTGTGTGCGCTCGCCGGCAGGGGGCGAACCCGGATCCCGCTCTGCGGACCCGGCTGGCCTCGAACTCGCGGCTGTCCCCCTGCCTCCGCCTCCCGGGTGACGCCCCCCCGCCCCCCCCC
>NW_026588463.1:0-2019 GCF_907164565.1 Psammomys obesus | reverse complement strand
TAGAAGTGAAGCTTTGCAAGGGAAGAAAGTGTAGCAAAGCAAAGTGAAGTGATGCGATGCAAAGAGAAGCGATACAATATGTCCTTTTTTTTTTCTCTCCTGTGGGTGTTTATACTTTCTGAGAATCCACAACAGGATGTTTTCCAACTGGCCAAAACCACAGACTTTGCACTAGACAGTTTGCAGTGGCCAAAGATAAGGAGCCCACTCATGAGTCTGTTTTCAGTAGTGGATAAAGCACTCCCTAATCCCACATTTGGAACCAAAAGGAAAAACATATTTAGATAACACAACTGAGTTTTTTTTTAAATTTTTTAAAATTTTTATTGATTACAGTTTATTCACTTTGTATTCTCCCTGTAGCTCCCTCCCACCTACCCTCCTTCCCTCTTCTCACCCATGTCCCTCCCCAAGTCCACTGATAGGGGAGATCCTCTTCTCCTTCCTTATTATTCTAGTCTATCAGGTCTCTTCAGGAGTGGCTGCATTGTCTTACTCTGTGGCCTGGATACAAAGAAAGACACACATGGTATATACTCACTCATATAGACCTATAAGATATGATTAACAGAATGAAATATATACACCTAAAGAAGATAAGGAGGATAAACAAGAAGGAGGACCCTGGGTAAGATGATCAATCCTCACTTAGAAAGACAAATGGGATGTGTATTAGATGTAAGAGAAAACAAGTAACAGGACAGGAGCCTACCGCAGAGGGCCTCTGAAAGACTCTACCTAGCAGAGTATCAAAGCAGATACTAAGACTCATAAGCAAACCTTTGGCAGAGTGCAGGGAATCATATGAAAGAAGGGGGAGTTAGTATGACGTGGAAAGAATAGGAGCTCCAAAGGACCAAATCTATTTGGGCACAGAGGTCTTTTCTGAGACTGACACTACACAAAGGTCCATGTATGGATATAACCTAGAACCTCTGCTCAGATGTAGCCTGTGGTAGCTCAGTAACCAATTGATTTCCCATACTAAGGGGAACAGGGACTGTTTCTGACAGGAACTCAATGGCAGGCTCTTTGACCTCCCCACTCCGCAAGGAAGGAGAAGTCCTCCTAGGCTACAGAGGAAGACTTTGCAGCCAGTCCTGAAGTTTCCCAATAAAACAGGGTCAGATAAAAGGGGAGGAGGTCCTTCCCAATCAGTGGACTTGGAAAGGAGCAAGGAGGAGATGAGTGATGGGAGGGAATGAGGGAGCGGGATACAGTTGGGATACAGAGTTAATAAAATTTAACTAATAATAAAAAATAAAATAAAAAATACAGTACAATTAGCTCTTTCTTTTTTTTTGCTTTTTTTGTATTATTTTTTTCTTTTTAGTTACATTTTGTTAACTCTGTGTCCCAGCTGTATCCCGCTCCCTCATTCCCTCCCCAACCCCACACTCCCTCCCTGGTCTCCTCCCTGCCCCTTTCCAAGTCCACTGATGGGGAGGACCTCCTCCCCTTTCATCTGACCCTGTTTTATCAGGTATCTTCAGGGCTGGCTGCAAAGTCCTCCTCTGTGGCCTAACAGACTGCTCCTCCCCGGGGGGGTGGTCAAACAGCCTGCCCTTGAAATCCTGTTAGAAATAGTCCGTGTTCCCCTTACTTTGGAAAACTACTTGGTTACTGAGCTACCATGGGCCACATCCGAGCAGAAGTTCTAGGTTATAGAAACAGAAAGGAGGATCAATGGAATCACATAGAAGACCCAGAAATAAACCCACACACCTATGAATACTCAATATTTGACAAAGAAGCCAAATCCATTCAATGGAAAAAAGACAGCATCTTCAACAAATGGTGCTGGACCAACTGGATGTCTACATGCAGAAAAATGAAAATAGATCCATATTTATCACCCTGCACAAAACTAAAGTCCAAGTGGATCAAGGACCTCAACATAAAACCAGATACTCTAAATCAGTTGGAAAAAAAAAGTGGGAAACAGCCTAGAACTCATTGGCACAGGAGACAACTTCCTGAACAGAACACCAACAGCACAGGCTCTAAGAGCAACAATCA
>NW_026588462.1:0-2275 GCF_907164565.1 Psammomys obesus | reverse complement strand
AACTAACTAACTAACTAACTAACTAACTAACTAACTAACTAACTAACTAACGTGTTTTCTGGACTAAACTGTCATGTCTAGTTAGGAATGTGCGTGCTTATGTCTTAGATGTGTCTCCTTAAACCATGTACTCATTGATTGAAAACTTTTATTATCAGAATGTTTTTCCCTTGGTGGAAATAAGCATTGTACTTATCTTTGTGAATCTCTTGGCACTTTCTAGCATCAATTCTTTTTTCAATAATTTTCTGATTCCAAATTTGTCAGGGAAATGAAGTGTGAGGCTCACACCTCTTCTCTCCTGTATCCCATTTTCCCGTGTCCCCACTCCCACCCTCATAGCATCACTTCTCACCTGCATCTTTTTCCAGACACCTCCTGCAAAGTTGGCAGGATCTCTTGGAACCTCCTTTCACCTTGGCTGTAGATGGAAGTAGAGAGAGAGAGAGAGAAGGAGGAGAGAAGTCAGGGACAGTGACTCTGCTATAAACAGGGGAACAGTAGCCTCAGAGCAGTTTAGAGGTGTAGTTCAGACTTCAGGGGCTCTTTAGGAGGCAGAGGTGAAGAAGAAATTAAGAGGCCACAACTATGAGAGGGCAGAAAGAAAAGAACCTGTCAAGAGTGTGAAGGAGTTGGGAAGACAGAGCACTGCATTTCAATGACTAGGTCAACTTTTAAAAGTGGGAAGAAACACTGCTTTAGACAGATGTTGAAGGTTTTAATGTAACTGCCTATTGCTGTGGCCACTAAGTTGGAAAACATATGGTTCCCAAATATGTGAAAGCTTTTGAGAGCTGGAAGTAGGCAGTAAAACTGATTACTGGTTTAAAAAAAAAAAAATTTAAACATCTTCCTAGTCATCAAAATGTCACAAGCTTAGGAAAACCATCTAAGACTGTTTTGTAAAAAAAAAAAAATGTTTTTATCACTTTTACTTTGTTTTCATTTTTGTAGCATTTGTATGACTCAAAGTCCATATGTCACGTGTGTGTGTGTAGATACCTGTTTCTATAACTATGTTTATATATGTGTATTTATATCTGCCTCTCCTGCCAGAGAGGACATAGACATTTTATTTACTATTGTAGTTTCAAGACTTAGCAAAATCCAATCACTCACTAAAAACACAATGTGTTCTTGCTAGATAAATGGACTGAATGCTTAGTATTGGTCAATCTCAAATAAACTCAGTACTCATATACGTTTCCCTGAAGTCAAAATGAACCCTTACTCCCTTGGGCTGCTTTTTGTCACACATATGAAAAAGTAAGCAATACTGATGCTCTGTCATCCATGTTGAGGGATTGAGTCCATCATGGCTGGGAATTTGTGGCATAAATCACACAACCAGTAGTTAGGAAGCAGGGAGATATGCTGCGCTCTACTTGGTTTCTCCTTTTCATCCATTCGGGAACCCTAGCCTCTTGAATGGTACTGTCTGCATTCAGAATGAGTCTTCAGGTAAACTTCATTGAGAGCAACCTCAACAGGCACAGAGAGATGTGTTTCCTAGAAAATTCTACCCTAGTTCGGTTGATACGGAAGAATGACCATCATAGAATCCAAGGCTTACCCCAAGATGGTGCCCTTCTTATTTCTAACTAAGCTTGAAGCCATTGTAGTAAATAGAATGAAAGGAACTCTGTGGCTGTGGTAACTGGCCATGAGCAAGAAGACATAGCCACTGCCAAGCCCACAGGAACAGGCTGAGAGCTGTAAGAATTACAGCTGTTCTCTTCTGCCTTCCCACTCCTGGTAACACCCTAGCATTGGACTGGACTCAGAAAGAAACCAAAGGAAAGGTTAGGGTGGTGTGGTTCACAGCTGTCAGCCTCTAGACACAGCATAAGATGAGGAGTCGGGCAGGGTTGGTTCAGAGTTGCCACTCGTTCCCACCTAGCTCCAGGCAGGTCCCTCCAGGACAAGCTTCTTTCTTCCTTCCCTTCCCTTCCCTTCCCTTCCCTTCCCTTCCCTTCCCTTCCCTTCCCTTCCCTTCCCTTCCCTTCCCTTCCCTTCCCTTCCCTTCCCTTCCCTTCCCTTCCCCTTCCTTCCCTTTCCTTTCCCCTTCCCTTCCCTTCCCCTTCCCTTCCCCTTCATTTCCTTTCCCTTCCCCTTCCCTTCCCTTCCCTTCCCCTTCCCTTCCCCTTCCTTTCCTTTCCCCTTCCCCTTCCCTTCCTTTCCCTTCCCTTCCCCTTCCTTTCCTTTCCCTTTCCCCTTCCCTTCCTTTCCCCTTCCCCTTCCCTTTCTTTCCCCTTCCCCTTCCCTTCCTTTCCTC
>NW_026588461.1:0-6249 GCF_907164565.1 Psammomys obesus | reverse complement strand
CCAGGTTACCCAGACATCCCCTGGAAAAGACTCGGGTTCCGCGGGTGCCCCAGGAGCCAGCCCGGACCCAGAGCCGGGAGGGACAAAGGCGCCTGCCTGCACAGAGCCCTGCCTGCGCGCGTGATTCGCCGCCTCAGATAGAATTGTGGGCACCAGGGCAACAGGGCACAAGACTGCGTGTCTCTGGCAGGAGGAAACCCCCAGCGGAGGGGGTCAGCAGCTCTAACGCTTAGGACACCCAGCACCAAAACACTTCCTGGACTCACACAGACTCTAGTGCAGGCAGAAGCGCTGTGCTCTGCCGCCATTGTTGCGTTCCCCTGGGGCACTGGGACACACAGCTGCATCCTCGGACCTGCAGGAGCCGAAGAGCCATTACAGCAGCCCTCAGATACTGTGCCAGGGATCGGCCAGTTGTCCCTGGCTGGACTGCCAAAACTGTAGGAATCCCTGATCCTTCAGGGGGGCTGCACCCACAGCGTCTGGACCAGAGTGGTGCCTACAGCCGCCATCCCAGACAGAGACACACAGCTTCTGTTCCAGAGTGAGGCACCCAGCCTCCAGACCAGAACAGTGCCCCCAGGCGCCAACTCAACCTAGGTGCACATTCTCCAGGTCCAGAGCAGAGCAATCAGCCTCTGGCCCAGAGACTTGCTGAGTGCACCTCCCACTTTCCCAGACAGAACTGTGTGCCCCAGGATAACAGACTGAGTTTCCCTGTTGGGAGAAAACCCCACAGCTAGGGAATCAGCAGTTTCTTCAAGAGGACTGTACATGGATATTTAGTGAGCAGCAGCACACTAAATTTATAACAAGAAACCCAGCAGTGGGGCAGCTGTCTTGAGAAATTTTATGGGTAAGAGGAGATCCCCCCCTGCCTAACATAGACCACAGCTACTACTCAGGGCTATAAACCTGAGGTGAGCAGTGGCAACTCCTGAGAAACACTGGCCATACAGTGACCATAACCAAAAAGCAGAGAAGGACTCCTTCAGGAAAAATCATCTTCCGGCCAAGGGGATACTCCCTACCTCAGGACTCCAGGAAGCACAGAAACTAACAGCCAACACCTAAATCAGCCCAATGGGTAGAGGTCAGCGTAAAGGCTCAACCAACAAAAGACAGAGCAATATGGCATCTCCAGAACCCAGCCATCCAGGGGCGAACAGCCCTGAACAATGCAGCATAATAGAAAATCAAGAAGATGACCTTACATCTATGTTGATGAAGAGGATAATAGAGGAAACAAATAAAATACGTAAAGAATTAGAGGAAGATAAAACCAAACAGATCATGGCTATCCGTAAAGAAATGGAGGAAGATAAAGACAAGCAAATTAGGGCCATCCGTGAAGAAATACGGGAAGATGCAGCCAAACAGCTTGTGGCCTTCAGAGAAGAAATAATTAAATCACTGAAAGAAATCAAAGAGACAGAGTTGAAGGAACTAAAAGAAAAAGAGGAAAATACAAGCAGACAGGTGAAGGAAGTAAACAAAACAACTCAAGACCTGAAGATAGAACTAGAAAAATTAAAGAAAACACAAATGGAGGAAATAATGGAGAGGAAGAATTTAGGGAAGAAAACAGGAACTACAGAGGTAAGCATAACCAACAGAATACAAGAAATGGAAGAAAGAATCTCAGGTGTAGAAGATACAATGGAAGAAATCGATGTATCTGTCAAAGAAAATGTTAAATCCAAAAAATTCCTGACACAGACCGTCCAAGAAATCCAAGACAATATGAAAAGACAAAACCTAAGAATAATAGGAATAGAGGAAAAAGAAGACTCCCTTCTCCAAGGCCCAGAAAATATTTTCAACAAAATCATTGAAGAAAATTTCCCCAAGTTAAAGGAGAAGCCAATAAGGATACATGAGGCCTACAGAACACCCAACAAATTTGACCAGAAAAGAAAATCCTCCCGCCACATAATAATCAAAACAGGAAGTATACAGAACAAAGAAAAAATACTAAAAGCTGCAACGGAAAAAGGCCAAGTAACATATAATGGCAAACCCATTAGAATCACACCTGACTTTTCAACAGAAACTATGAAAGCCAGAAGGGCCTGGACAGATATCATGCAGACCCTAAGAGAACACAGATGTCAACCCAGGCTACTATACCCTGCAAAACTCTCAGTCCTCATAGACGGAGAAAACAAGATATTCAATGACAAAAACAAATTTCAACAATACCTACACACAAATCCAGCATTACAGAAGACACTGGAAGGGAAAATACAACCCAAGAAAATTAGCTTCTGTCAAGAAAACACAGGAAATAATTAACCTTACTACAGCAAAACAAAAAGCAACCAAGCACACAAACTTATGACCACAGCCAACATCAAAATCAAAGGATCTAACAGCCACTGGTCATTAATCTCTCTCAACATCAATGGACTCAACTCTCCAGTAAAAAGACACAGATTAACAGAATGGATACGTAAACAAAACCCAGCAATCTGTTGCATACAAGAAACACACCTAAGACACAAAGTAGACATTACCTGAGGGTAAAAGGTTGGAAGATGACTTTCCAAGCAAATGGACCCAAGAAACAAGCAGGAGTAGCCATTCTAATATCTGATAAAATAGACTTTCAACCAAAATTAATAAAAAGAGATGAGGAAGGACACTTCATACTCCTCAAGGGAAAATTCCACCAGGAAGACATCACAATCCTGAACATCTATTCCCCAAATACAAGAGCACCCACATTTGTAAAAGAAACATTGATAAAATTTAAACCACATATAGATCCCCACACATTAATAGTGGGAGACTTCAACACCCCACTCTCAACAAAGGACAGGTCAACAAAACAGAAATTAAACAAAGAAACAATATCTCTGACAGAGGTCATGAATCAAATGGACCTCACAGACATCTACAGAACTTTACACCCAAACACAAAAGAATTTACCTTCTTCTCAGCACCTCATGGAACCGTCTCCAAAATAGACCATATAGTTGGTCACAAAGCAAGCCTCAACAGATAAAAGAAGACTGAAATAATCCCTTGTATCCTGTCTGATCACCATGGAATAAAGCTGGACTTCAACAACAACAGAAATAGCAAAAAGCCTACACACTCATGGAAACTGAACAACTTGTTACTAAATGACAGCTGGGTCAGGGAAGAAATAAAGAAAGAAATTAAAGCCTTTCTAGAACTCAATGAAAATGAAGACACAACATACCCTAACTTGTGGGACACAATGAAAGCAGTGCTAAGAGGAAAGTTCATAGCACTAAGTGCCTTCAAGAAGAAATTCGAGACAGCTCATTCAAGCAACTTAATGGCCCACTTAAAAACCCTAGAAAAAGAAGAATCAGACACACCAAAAAGGAGTAGACGGCTGGAAATAATCAAACTCAGGGCTGAAATCAATCAATTAGAAACAAATAAAACAATTCATAGAATCAATGAAACCAAGAGCTGGTTCTTTGAGAAAATCAACAAGATAGACAAACCCTTAGTCAAGCTAACTAAAAGGCAGAGAGACACCACCCAAATCAACAAAATCAGAAATGAAAGGGGGGACATAACTACAGACACTGAGGAAATCCAAACAATCATTAGGACTTACTTCAAAAGTCTATATGCCACAAAATTTGAAAATCTAAATGAAATGGACAATTTTCTTGATCGATTTGACTCACCAAAGCTGAATCAGGACCAGGTAAATCAACTAAATAGTCCTATATCCCCCAAAGAAATAGAAGCAGTCATCAAAAGTCTCCCATCCAAAAAAAGCCCAGGACCAGATTGCTTCAGTGCAGAATTCTACCAGACCTTCAAAGAAGAGCTAACTCCAATTCTCTTCAAACTATTCCACAAAATAGGAACAGAAGGAACATTACCAACCTCATTCTATGAAGCCACAATCACCTTGGTACCTAAACCTCACAAAGACTCAACAAAGAAAGATAATTTCAGGCCAATCTCCCTTATGAACATTGATGCAAAAATACTTAACAAAATACTTGCAAACCAGATCCAAGAACACATCAAAGATATTATCCACTATGACCAAGTAGGCTATATCCCAGGTATGCAGGGGTGGTTCAATATACGGAAATCCATCAATGTGATCCACCATATTAACAAACTGAAAGAAAAAAACCACATGATAATCTCCCTAGATGCTGAAAAAGCATTTAACAAAATCCAACATCCATTCATGTTTAAAGTACTGGAGAGATCAGGGATACAAGGCACATATCTAAACACAGTAAAGGCGATATACAGCAAGCCTATAGCCAACATCAAACTGAATGGAGAGAAAGTTAAAGCAATCCCTCTGAAATCAGGGACAAGACAAGGCTGCCCACTGTCTCCATATCTCTTCAACATAGTGCTGGAAGTCCTTGCTAGAGCAATAAGACAGTCGAAGGAGATCAAGGGGATACAGATGGGAAAAGAAGAAGTCAAATTATCACTATTTGCAGATGATATGATAGTATATATGAATGACCCCAAAAACTCTACCAGGGAACTCCTACAGCTGATAAACACCTTCAGCAAAGTGGCCGGATATAAAATTAACTCAAAAAAATCAGTAGCACTCCTGTATACAAAAGACAAAAGGGCTGAGAAAGAAATTAGAGAAAAAACACCATTCACAATAGCCACAAATGACATAAAGTACCTTGGCGTAACCCTAACCAAGCAAGTCAAAGACTATATGAAAAAAATTTCAAGTCTCTGAAGAAAGAATTAGAGGAAGATATGAGAAGATGGAAAGATCTCCCATGCTCATGGCTTGGCAGGATTAACATAGTAAAAATGGCCATCTTACCAAAAGCAATCTACAGATTTAATGCAATTCCCATCAAATTGCCAACACAATTCTTTACAGACCTGGAAAGAAAAATTCTCAACTTCGTATGGAATAACAAGAAACCGAGAATTGCTAAAACAATCCTCTACAATAAAAGATCTTCTGGAGGTATCTCCATCCCTGATCTCAAGCTGTACTATAGAGCAACAGTTATAAAAACTGCATGGTACTGGCATAGAAACAGAATGGTGGATCAATGGAATCGAACAGAAGACCCAGAAATAAACCCACACACTTACGGACACCTGATTTTTGACAAAGATGCCAAAACCATACAATGGAAAAAAGATAGCATCTTTAACAAATGGTGCTGGTCCAACTGGATGTCTACATGTAGAAAAATGCAAATAGATCCATACTTATCACCCTGCACAAAACTGAAGTCCAAGTGGATCAAAGACCTCAACATAAAACCAGACACATTAAATCGGCTAGAAAAAAAAGTGGGGAATACCCTAGAACTCATTGGTACAGGAGAAAACTTCCTGAACAGAACACCAACAGCACAGGCTCTAAGAGCAACAATCAATAAATGGGACCTCATGAAATTGAAAAGCTTCTGTAAAGCAAAGGACACCGTCATCAAAACAAAGCGACTGCCTACAGATTGGGAAAGAATCATCACCAACCCTCTATCTGACAGAGGACTCATATCCAATATATATAAAGAACTAAACAAGCTGAAAAGCAACAAACCAAGTAATCCACTTAAAAAATGGGGAACAGAGCTAAAGAGAGAATTCTCTGCAGAGGAATATCGAATGGCAGAGAAGCACTTAAAGAAATGCTCAACCTCATTAGCCATTAGGGAAATGCAAATCAAAACAACCCTGAGATTTCACCTTACACCCATCAGAATGGCCAAGATGAAAATCTCAAGGGACAACACATGCTGGAGAGGTTGTGGAGAAAGGGGAACCCTTCTCCACTGCTGGTGGGAATGTAAACTGATACAACCACTCTGGAAATCAATCTGGCACTTTCTCAGACAACTAGGAATAGCGCTTCCTCAAGATCCAGCCATACCACTCCTAGGCATATACCCAAAAGAGGCGCAAGTACACAAAAAGGACATTTGCTCAACCATGTTTGTAGCAGCTTTATTTGTAATAGCCAGAAGCTGGAAACAACCCAGATGCCCCTCAACTGAAGAATGGATGCAGAAACTGTGGTACATCTATACAATGGAGTATTACTCAGCAATGAAAAATAAGGAAATCATGAAATTTGCAGGTAAATGGTGGGACCTGGAAAGGATCATCCTGAGTGAGTTGACCCAGAAGGAAAAAGACACTCACGGTATATACTCACTCATATAAACATACAATATAGAATAAACCCACTAAAATCTGTACATCTAAACAAACTAAGCAAAAGAGAGGACCCTAACTAAAAT
>NW_026588460.1:0-1406 GCF_907164565.1 Psammomys obesus | reverse complement strand
TAATTTAACTTTAGACTTCCCAGAGTTCACAACTGTGAAAAGTAAAACCTTTCTTTATAAATCATTTGCCACTTATCCCCAACAGACTAAAACAAACAGTAACAATCCAGTCCACTACAGAAGGCACATAAATCATGAATCCATATTGATGTAAGTGTATGGCTAATGCATTAACATTCTGAAGAGGACCAAGACACAGAGTGTCAAGGATACTCAGGGGGTGCAGGTATTAACACTGTAGTAGAAAACCTGGAAAACACTGATTACAAGTAATCAAAGTGAAAGTATGTACCACCTGACAGGACACAGTGTGTTACACTTTTGTGATACCCTGGTCCGAGTTTATGTATTGATCCATGAGTACACCGAGAACTTAGAGAGTCTACAAAAATAACCAACCTGAGATATTAGCCATATTGTACAGGATAACCGTGGTACAACCCACAGATTTAAATAAACTAAGTAACATGGAAGGTTGAAGAGAGGATTATTGAATCCCACTAAGAAGGGGACAGACATGGGAAGTGGATCGAGAGAGGAAGTGGGTGGGAGACAGGGGTGTGAAGAGAGGAACAGGAGGGGGATCAGATGTGGGTAAAGTGGGAATGGGGGTGAGAGGGCTAGGAGAGAAGGGAAATTGGTGTTGAGACATCTCTGAGACAAGATGAAGACCTGGAATTTTGGAGGTGCCTGGGAAGATATGGGGGTGACCCTGGCTGAGACTCCTAGCAGCAGGGATATTGAAACTGAAGTAGACACATCCTGTAGATAGAGGAGGGAGGGGGACACCAAACAACACATAAAACCTTCGACCCAAATTTGTCACCTACAAGATATACAGGAATAAAAGATGGAACAGAGATTGAGGAAATGGCCAACCAATGACTGGCACAACTTGAGACCCAACCCATGGAAAAGATTCAACTTCTGACACTATTAATAATACTCTGATATGCTTGTAGACAGTGGACTAGCATAATTATCATCTGAGAGGCTTCATCCAACAGATAATGGAAACAGTTGCAGAAACACACAGCCAAACAAACATAATGCAGAATTTGGACAGTCTTGTGGAAGAGTTAAAGGAAAGATTTAGGGAGCTGAGAGGGGGGGTAGTACACCACAAGACTTACATAGCCAGCTCACCTGGGACCATGGGGCCTCATAGAGCCTGAACCACCAAATAAAGAACATGACTGGAATAGTCCTAGGCCTCCTACACAAATGAAACTCAAGTGGGTCCCCTAACAACTAAAGCAGGGGCTGTCCATGACTTGGACTCTGTTGCTTCCCTCTGGATCCCATTTCCCTAGTAGGGCTGCCTTGTCTTGCCTTAGTGAAAGAGGAAGTATTTAATCTTGATGTAACTTGATGTGCCAGGGTGGGTTGGTTGGGGGCTATCTGGG
>NW_026588459.1:0-1121 GCF_907164565.1 Psammomys obesus | reverse complement strand
TCTAGGTTTTTCAGTTGGGCCATTAAGTTGTTTGTATGTGATGTTACAGATTTCTTCTTGTAGGCACTTAATGCTATAAATTTTCCTCTGAGCACTGCTTTCAATGTGTCCCATAAATTTGGGTATGTTGTGCCTTCATTTTCATTGAATTCTAGAAAGTCTTTAATTTCTTTCTTTATTTCTTCCTTGACCCAGCTGTCATTGAGTAGTAAGTTGTCAGTTTCCATGTGCGTGTCGGCTTTTTGTTGTTTCTGTTGTTGTTGATGTCCAGCTTTAGTCCATGGTGGTCAGATAGTATACAAGGGATTATTTCAATCCTTTTGTATCTGTTGAGGCTTGCTTTGTGACCAACTATATGGTCTATTTTGGAGAAGGTTCCATGCGGTGCTGAAAAGAAGGTGTACTCTTTTGAGTTTGGGTGAAAAGATCTGTAGACATCTGTTAGGTCCATTTGATTTAGGAATTCTGTGAGTGCTTTTATTTCCCTATTTGGTGTCTGTCTGGTTGATCTGTCCCTTGATGAGAGTGGGGTGTTGAAGTCTCCCACTATTAAGGTATTAGGATCAATGTATGATTTAAGCTTTAATATTGTTTCATTTACGAATGTAGGTGCTCTTGTATTGGGGGCATAGATATTCAAAATTGTGATGTCCTCTTGTTGAATTTTTCCTTTGATGAGAATATAGTGGCCATCCTTATCTTTTTTGATTAACTTTGGATGAAAGTCTATTTTATTAGATATTAGGATGGCTACTCCCGCTTGTTTTCTGGAACCATTTGCTTGAAAAACATTTTTCCAGCCCTTTACTCTGAGGTAGTGTTTATCTTTGTTGCATAGGTGTGTTTCTTGGATGCAACAGAATGTTGGGTCCTGTTTCCGTAACCATTCTGTTAGCCTGTGTCTTTTTATTGGTGAGTTGAGTCCATTAATATTGATAGATAATATTGACCAATGCATGTTAGTTCCTTTTGTAATGGAGTCGATGATCTTACCTTGTTTCATTGCTTGTTTTCTTTTCATTTTTGTTGGGATATTATCTGTATGCCCTGTTTTCTTGGGTGAATTTGTTTTCGTTGGATTGGAGTTTTCCTTCTAGTATCTTCTGTAGGGTTGGTTTGCT
>NW_026588458.1:0-5467 GCF_907164565.1 Psammomys obesus | reverse complement strand
TTTTTGGTTATGGTCACTGTATGGCCAGTGTTTCTCCGGAGATGCCACTGCTCACCTCAGGTTTATAGCCCTGAGTAGTAGCTGTGGTCTATGTTAGGCAGGGGGGGATCTCCTCTTACCCATAAAATTTCTCAAGACAGCTGCCCCACTGCTGGGTTTCTTGTTATAAATTTAGTGTGCTGCTGCTCACTAAATTTCCATGTACAGTCCTCTTGAAGAAACTGCTGATTCCCTAGCTATGGGGTTTTCTCCCAACAGGGAAACTCAGTCTGTTATCCTGGGGCGCACAGTTCTGTCTGAGAAAGTGGGAGGTGCACTCAGCAACTCTCTGGGCCAAAGGCTGATTGCTCTGCTCTGGACCTGGAGAATGTGCACCTAGGTTGATTTGGCACCTGGGGGCACTGTTCTGGTCTGGAGGCTGGGTGCCTCACTCTGGACCAGAAGCTGTGTGTCTCTGTCTGGGATGGCGGCTACAGGCACTGCTCTGGTCCAGACGCTGTGGGTGCAGCCCCCCTGAAGGATCAGGGATTCCTACAGTTTTGGCAGTCCAGCCAGGGACAACTGGCCGATCCCTGGCACAGTATCTGAGGGCTGCTGTAATAGCTCTTCGACTCCTGCAGGTCCGAGGATGCAGCTGTGTGTCCCAGTGCCCCAGGGGAACGCAACAATGGCGGCAGAGCACAGCGCTTCTGCCTGCACTAGAGTCTGCGTGAGTCCAGGAAGTGTTTTGGTGCTGGGTGTCCTAAGCGTTAGAGCTGCTGACCCCTTCCGCTGGGGGTTTCCTCCTGCCAGAGACACGCAGTCTGGTGCCCTGTTGCCCTGGTGCCCACAGTTCTATCTGAGGCGGCGAATCACACGCGCAGGCAGGGCTCTGTGCAGGCAGGCGCCTTTGTCCCTCCCGGCTCTGGGTCCGGGCTGGCTCCTGGGGCACCCGCAGAACCTGAGTCTTTTCCAGGGGATGTCTGGGTAACCTGGGGTCGGTCCCAATTGTTTCCTGCTCTGTGGGGTTATCTCTCGACTGGGAGATCCAGTCTATGGTGTTGTGGGCCCACAGTTCAGTCTGGGACCGTGACCAGATCGCGCTGGCGGGTAGCTCTGGGCTGGCGACCAAGCGCCTGGCGGAACGGGGATCTCTTCCGCGGTTTTGCCGGGTGAGTTAAAGCTGATCGAATCCCCCACCGTGGGGTATCCTCTCACCTGAGAAACACAACCACTTGTGTTTTATGGCCGCGAGTTCTGATTGCTGGTCACTGTGCCAATCCTGCTGTGCTGCTCCTCAGAATGAGAGTCCTCCCGGCGCTGCCATCTTGCCCCGCCTCTGATTATCTTTTTAAGGTGTATAGATTTTATTATGTTTATCATATCTTATAGGTCTATGTAAGTGAGTATATACCGTGTTTGTCTTTCTCATTCTGGGATATTCCACTCAGAATGATCTTTTCTAGATCCCACCATTTGCCTGCAAATTTCATGATTTCCTTTTTTTTTTTGATTGCTGAGTAGTATTCCATTGTGTAAAAATACCACAATTTCTGTACCCATTCCTCCGTTGATGGACATCTGGGTTGTTTCCAGGTTCTGGCTATTACAAATAAAGCTGCTATAAACATGGTTGAGCAAGTACCACTTTTGTGTACTTGAGCAAAGATTGGGTATATACCTAGCAGTGGTATAGCTGGGTCTTGAGGAAGCACTGTTCCTAATTGTCTTAGAAAGTGCCAGATAGATTTCCAGAGTGGTTGTATCAGTTTATATTCCCACCAGCAGTGGAGGAGGGTTCCTCTTTCTCCACAACCTCCCCAGCATGTGTTGTCCCTTGAATTTTTCATCTTGGCCATTCTGATGGGTGTAAGGTGAAATCTCAGGGTCGTTTTGATTTGCATTTCCCTAATGGCTAATGAGGTTGAACATTTCTTTAAGTGTTTCTCTGCCATTCGGTATTCCTCTACAGAGAATTCTCTCTTTAGCTCTGTTCCCCAATTTTTAATTGGATTACTTGGTTTGCTGCTTTTCAGCTTCTTTAGTTCTTTATATTAACTGGATATTAGTCCTCTGTCAGATAAAGGGTTAGTGAAGATTCTTTCCCAATCTGTAGGCAGGCGTTTTGTTTTGATGATGGTGTCCTTTGCTTTACAGAAGCTTTTCAGTTTCATGAGGTCCCATTTACTGATTGTTGTTCTTAGAGCCTGTGCTGTTGGTGTTCTGTTCAGGAAGTTGTCTCCTGTGCCAATGAGGTCTAGGCTGTTCACCAATTTTTCTTCTAACAGATTTAAATTATCTGGTTTTATGTTGAGGTTTTGATCCACTTGGACTTTAGTTTTGTGCAGGGTGATAAATATGGATCTATTTTCATTTTTCTGCACGTAGACATCCAGTTGGACCAGCACCATTTGTTGAAGATGCTATCTTTTTTCCTTTGAATGGTTTTGGCTTCTTTGTCAAAAATCGAGTATTCATAGGTGTGTGGATTTATTTCTGGGTCTTCTATGCAGTTCCATTGATCCTCCTTTCTGTTTCTATGCCAATACCATGCAGTTTTTATTACTATTGCTCTGTAGTACAACTTGAGATCGGGGATGGAGATATCTCCAGATGATCTGTTGTACAGGATTGTTTTGGAGATTCTGGGTTTTTTGTTTCTCCATATGAAGCTGAGAATCTTTTTTTCAAGGTCTGTATAGAATTGAGTTGGTATTTTAATGGGAATTGCATTGAATCTGTAGATTGCTTTTGGCAGGATGGCCATTTTCCCAAAGTTAATCCTACCAATCCATGAGCACGGGAGTTCATTCCATCTTCTGTTATCTTCTTCAAATTCTTTCTTCAGAGACTTGAAGTTTTTCTCAATCAGGTCTTTCAGTTGCTTGGTTAGTGTCACCCCAAGGTACTTTATGTGGTTAGTGGCTATTGTGAAGGGTGTTGTTTCCCTAAATTCTTTCTCAGCCCTTTTGTCTTTGGTATACAGGAGGGCTTCTGATTTTTTTGAGTTGATTTTGTATCCTGCCACTTTGCTGAAGGTGTTTATCAGCTGAAGCAGTTTTCTGCCTGAATTTTTAGGGTCGCTCATGTGTACTATCATATCATCTGCAAATAGTGACACTTTGACTTCTTCATTTCCAATTTGTATCTCCTTGATCTCCTTTCATTGTCTTATTGCTCTGGCTAGGACTTCAAGTACTATGTTGAAGAGTTATGGAGAGAGTGGGCAGCCTTGTCTTGTCCCTGATTTCAGTGGGATTGATTTAACTTTCTCTCCATTGAGTTTGATGTTGGCTATAGGCTTGCTGTATATTGCCTTTACTATGTTTAGATATGTGCCTTGTGTTCCTGATCTTTCCAAGAGTTTAAACATGAATGGATGTTGGACTTTGTCAAATGCTTTTTCAGCATCTAAGGAGATGATCATGTGGTTTTTCTCCTTCAGTTTGTTTATGTGGTGGATTACATTGATGGATTTCCTTATGTTGAACCTCTCTTGCATGCCTGGGATGAAGCCTACTTGGTCATGGTGGATGATATCTTTGATGTGTTCTTATATTTGGTTTGCAAGTATTTTATTGAGTATTTTAGTGTTAATGTTCATAAAAGAGATAGGTCAGAAGTTTTCTTTTTTTGTTGGGTCTTTTTGTGTTTTAGGTACCAGGGTGACTTTCCCTTAATAGAATGAATTTGGTAATGTACCTTCTGTTTCTATTTTGTGGAATAGTTTGAGGAGGATTGGTGTTAGCACTTCCTTGAAGGTCTGGTAGAATTCCACACTGAAACCATTTGGGCTAGGGCTTTTTTTGGAGGGGAGACTGTGAATGACTGCTTCAATTTCCTTGGGGATATAGGGCTATTCAGTCTTTCTACCTGATCTTGACTTAATGTTGGAAGATGGAATCTATCAAGATAATTGTCCATTTCACTTAGGTTTTCAAATTTTGTGGCATATAGGCTTTTGTAGTATGACCTAATGATTATTTGAATTTCCTCAGTGTCTATAGTTATGTCATCCTTTTCATTTCTGATTTTGCTGATTTGGATAGATTCTCTCTGCTTTTTAGTTAGTTTGGCTAAGGGTTTGTCTATCTTGTTGATTTTCTCAAAGAACAAGCTTTTTGTTTCATTGATTCTTTGAATAGTTTTATTTGTTTCTAATTGATTGATTTCAGCCCTGAGTTTGATTATTTCCAGCCTTCTGCTCCTCTTGGGTGTATCTGCTTCTTTTTTTTCTAGGTTTTTCAGTTGGGCCATTAAAGTTGTTTGTATGTGATGTTACGAATTTCTTCTTGCAGGCACTTAGCGCTATAAATTTTCCCCTGAGCACTGCTTTCAATGTGTCCCATAAATTTGGGTATGTTGTGCCTTCATTTTCTTTGAATTCTAGGAAGTCTTTAATTTCTTTCTTTATTTCTTCCTAACCCAGCTGACATTGAGTAACAAGTTGTTCAGTTTTCATGTCCATGTAGGATGTTTGTTATTTCTGTTGTTGTTGATGTCCAGCTTTAGTCCATGGTGGTCAGATAGAATACAAAGGATTATTTCAATCTTTTTGTATCTGTCGATGCTTGCTTTATGACCAACTATATGGTCTATTTTGGAGAAGGTTCCATGTGGTGCTGAAAAGAAGGTATACTCTTTTGAGTTTGGATGAAAAGATCTGTAGACGTATATTAGGTCCATTTGATTTAGGGACTCTGTTAGTGTTTTTATTTCCCTATTTGTTTTCTGTCTAGTTGATCTGTCCCTTGGTGAGAGTGGAGTGTTGAAGTCTTCCACTATTAAGGTATTAGGATCAATGTGTGATTTAAGGTTTAGTATTGTTGCAATTACGAATGTAGGTGCTCTTGTATTTGGGGCATAGATATTCAAAATTGTTATGTCCTCTTGGTGGATTTTTCCTTTGATGAGATTATAGTGGTCCTCCTTTTCTTTTTTGATTAACTTGGGTTGAAAGTCTATTCTCTTAGATATTAGGATGGCTACTCCAGCTTGTTTTCTGGAACCATTTGCTTGAAAAAACATTTTTCCAGCCCTTTACTCTGAGGTAGCGTTTATCTTTGTTGCATAGGTGTGTTTCTTGGATGCAACAGAATCTTGGATCTTGTTTCCGCAATTATTCTGTTAGTCTGGATCTTTTTATTGGGGAGTTGAGTCCGTTGATGTTGATAGATACTAGTGACCAATAATTTTTACTTACTTTTGATGTGGGGTTGGTGGTGTCACTGAGTTTCATTGCTTGTAGTCTTTTGATTTTTTTTTTTTGTTGTTGTTGTTGTGTAGTTATCTATTTCCTCTGTTTCCTTGGATGTAGTTGTTTTCTTTGGTTTGGAGTTTCCCTTCTAGTAACTTCTGTAGAGCTGGGTTACTATGTAGATATTGTTTAAATTTGGTTTTGTCTTGGAATATTTTGAATTCTCCATCTATGTTGATTGAATGTTTTGCTGGGTATAGTAGTCTGGGTTGGAATCTGTGGTCCCTTAAG
>NW_026588457.1:0-1904 GCF_907164565.1 Psammomys obesus | reverse complement strand
ACATAGTAAAGGCAATATACAGCAAGCCGATAGCCAACATCAAACTCAATGGAGAGAAACTTAAATCAATCCCACTGAAATCAGGGACAAGACAAGGCTGCCCACTCTCTCCCTACCTCTTCAACATAGTACTTGAAGTCCTAGCCAGAGCAATAAGACAACTAAAGGAGATCAAGGGGATACAGATCGGAAAGGAAGAGGTCAAAGTGTCACTATTCGCAGATGATATGATAGTATATATGAGCGACCCCAAGAATTCAACCAGAGAACTCCTCCAGTTGATAAACACCTTCAGCAAAGTGGCAGGATACAAAATCAACTCAAAAAAAAAAAAAGAAGCCCTCCTGTATACCAAAGACAAAATGGCCAAGAAAGAAATTAGGGAAACAACACCCTTCACAATAGCCACTAACCACATAAAGTACCTCGGGGTGACACTAACCAAGCAAGTGAAAGACCTGTTTGAGAAAAACTTCAAGTCTCTGAAGAAAGAAATTGAAGAAGATCTCAGAAGATGGAAAGATCTCCCGTGCTCATGGATTGGTAGGATTAACATTGTGAAAATGGCCATCCTGCCAAAAGCAATCTACAGATTCAATGCAATCCCCATCAAAATACCAACTCAATTCTTTACAGTCCTTGAAAAAAAGATTCTCAGCTTCATATGGAGAAACAAAAAACCCAGAATCTCCAAAACAATCCTGTACAACAACAGATCATCTGGAGGTATCTCCATCCCCAATCTCAAGTTGTACTACAAAGCAATAGTAATAAAAACTGCATGGTATTGGCATAAAAACAGAAAGGAGGATCAATAGAACCGCATAGAAGACCCAGAAATGAATGTGTAGATTTTTAAAGTTAAATATTACAACTTTTCTTACGGTTTTATCTTTGTGTTTTAACTAAAGCATCATCAATTATTTTTAAAAATCCATGCCATATAAAGAAGATGTTGTGGATATGATTCTGGTAGTGCTATTTTGGCTTCTCTTTAAGTTATTTGAATGGAAATACAGTAGCTTATTTTTTATTCATTACAGATTTTTTTAAACTTAATAAAAATATAATTTCAAAAAAAAAAAAAGAAGACCCAGAAATAAACCCACACACCTATGAATACTTGATATTTGACAAAGAAGCCAAAACCATTCAATGGAAAAAAGACAGCATCTTCAACAAATGGTGCTGGTCCAACTGGATGTCCACATGCAGAAAAATGAAAATAGATCTGTATTTATCACCCTGCACAAAACTAAAGTCCAAGTGGATCAAAGACCTCAACATAAAACCAGATACTCTAAATCTGTTAGAAGAAAAAGTGGGGAACAGCCTAGAACTCCTTGGCACAGGAGATAACTTCCTGAACAGAACACCAACAGCACAGGCTCTAAGAGCAACAATCAATAAATGGGACCTCATGAAACTGAACAGCTTCTGTAAAGCAAAGGACACTGTCATCAAAACAAAACGCCTGCCTACAGATTGGGAAAGAATCTTCACTAACCCTTTATCTGACAGAGGACTAATATCGAGTATATACAAAAAACTAAAGAAGCTGAAAAGCAGCAAACAAAGTAATCCAATTAAAAAATGGGAAACAGAGCTAAACAGAGAATTCTCAACAGAGGAATATCGAATGGCAGAGAAACACTTAAAGAAATGCTCATCCTCATTAGCCATCAGGGAAATGCAAATCAAAACGACCCTGAGATATCATCTTACACCCATCAGAATGGCCAAAATGAAAAACTCAAGGGACAACACATGCTGGAGAGGTTGTGGAGAAAGGGGAACCCTCCTCCACTGCTGGTGGGAATGTAAACTGGTACAACCACTCTGGAAATCTATCTGGCACTTTCTAAGACAATTAGGAATAGTGCTTCCTCAAGACCCAGCTATAC
>NW_026588456.1:0-6308 GCF_907164565.1 Psammomys obesus | reverse complement strand
GGAGCGGGATACAGCTGGGACACAGAGTTAACAAAATGTAACTAAAAGGAAGAAAATAATAAAAAAATAAAAAAATTAAATTAAATTAAAAAAAAAAGAAAAAAAACCTCAAGAGACAAAACATGCTGCAGAGATTGTGGAAAAGGGGGAACCCTCCTCCATTGCTGGTGGGAATGTAAACTTGCACAACCACTCTGGAAAGCAATCTGGCACTTTCTCAGACATCTAGGAATAGTGCTTCCTCAAGATTCAGTGATACCACTCCTAGGCATATACCCAAAAGAGCCCCAAGTACACAATAAGGACATTTGCTCAACCATATTTGTAGCAGCCTTATTTGTAATAGCCAGAAGCTGGAAACAGCCCAGATTCCCCTCAGTGGAGGAATGGATGCACAAATTGTGCTCAATCTACACAATGGATTATTACTCAGCAATAAAAAAAAACAAGGAAATCATGAAATTTGCAGGTAAATGGTGGGACCTGGAAGGGATCATCCTGAGTGAGCTATCCCAGAAGCAGAAAGATGCACACAGTATATACTCACTCATATAGACATATAATATAGGATAAACCTACTAAAATCTGTACACCTAAAGAAACTAATCAAGAGGGAGGACTCTTGTTAAAATGCTCAATTCTTATTCAGAAAGGCAGAGGCTAGACATCAGAAGAAGGAGAAAAGAGGGAACAAGTCAGGAGCCTGACACAGAGGACCTCTGAAAAGCTCTGCCCTGCAGACTACCAATGCAGATGCTGAGACTTATGGGCAACCTTTGGACAGAGTGCAGGGAATCTTGTGAAAGAAGTGGGAAACAGTAAGATCTGGAGAGGACAGGAACTCCACAAGGAAAGCAACAGAACCAAAAAATCTGAGTACAGGGGTCTTTCCTGAGACTGATACTCCAACCAAGGACTATGCATAGAGATAACCTAAGACCCCATGCACAGTTGTAGCCCATGGCAGTTCAGTATCCAAGTGGGTTCCATTGTAATAGGAACAGGGACTGTCTCTGACATGAACTGATTGGCCTGCTCTTTAATTACCTCCCCCTGAGGGGGAAGCAGCATTACCAGGCCACAGAAGAAGACCTGATGAGACCTAATTGCCTAGGATCAGAAGGAAGGAAAAGACCTCCCCAATCAGTGGACTTGGGGAGGGGCATACATGCAGAGGGTGGAGGAACGGAGGGATTGGGATGAGAGGATGGAGGGAGTCACAGGGGGGGATACAAAGTGAATAAAGTGTAATTAATAAAGAAAAAATTAAAAAAATATTCATTGCATTTGTTTTCAAAATATAATGTATTGTAAAATAAACAGTTTTCTTTAACCAAAATCTTCATTAAAGCTTTTATTATTCATGTAAAATAATAAATTTTATAAATAATTTTTATCAAAATAATCTTAAGTTTTCTACTTTAGGGTAAAGTTTTGCTATCCTTTTATTTTTGACTGACAAAATAAGTTGGAATTCTTAAAAATTTTACTTTTTAATCCAATTTTTCCAACATTTCTGAAAAAGTTTCTATCATTACAAATATAAAGCAGTCTTTTCAAACTTGAATTTAACTATCTGGGTTTCTTATTAAATTCAGTGTCTAAGTGGGTTCCATTGTAATGGGATCAGGGACTGTCTCTGACATGAACTGATTGGCCTGCTTTTTGATCACCTCTCCCTAAGGGGGAACCAGCCTTACCAGGCCACAGATGAAGACAATGCAGCCACTCCTGATGAGACCTAATAGAGTAGAATCAGAAGGAAGGAAAAGAAGACCTCCCCTATCAGTGGACTTGGGGAGGGGCATGTGTGGAGAAGAGGGAGAATGGGAAGGATTGGGAGGGGAAGAGGGAGGGAGTTACAGTAAGAATACAAAGTGAATAAAGTGTAATTAAAAAAAATTAAAAAATGTAAAAAAAGAAAAACATTCTCTATTTGTACTTATATCAAATACATAATTCATTTTTACTGTCACTTTTTACTGCACTGTTTATACCTACCATCATCTTAAAATTATTATGCAAATTGGTTCTCGTATAATTTTATGAGTTCAATTATTTTTATATCTGTACTTTTCATTTTGTTCTTTATTTTATTCATGTTTTATTTATAAATATATCTCAATGAGCTGTTAAGTTTATCTTTTAGACTTCATTTCACTATTAGATTTATTTATTATTTCATAAGTTCCTTCACTTAAGTTTATTATTTCCCTATTGATGTTTATTTAAGTTTTGCTACTGGTGTTTTTTTTCCAATTTTTTGAATTGCACAATCACTCCAGCTGCTTCTAAAAGTCCCAATAGTTACTATCGCACAGCTCTCCTTTTATAATTTTGTCAAGAAAGTCTTGAATGACTGTTAGGTTCCAAATATTTCCAAATTACTATTTTTTTTGTCCTTAATGCTCCAGTCACAGTTTGCATTAAGGAAGGCACCAAGACCGTGCAAAGGAGCTTTGAAAGAGGACTGTGACAGTGAGTTAGCAGTCTTGCAGATCTTGTTAATGACCTCTTCCCTGAAGGAAAACAGGACCTTCAGCATCATTGGTAGGGTATCAAGTTATGCTATTAATATGCATGCCTGGTCTGTGTGCTATGCTTGACAGAGGCAAGATTTTAATACGCCATGTAGCAACTACACTGGGGCACAATGGTGATTACAAATTATGATTTGAAATGACAACTCTGAAACTAATGCGCAAAACTATCAGGTCAGATTGGATGTCATAATCAGGATACTTTGGATTGGTGCTATATATATAAAGCAACTACAAGAAAAATATGCCTAAAAATCACATGTAACCATTAATGTAAAACCATTAATTGAAACTTGGGTGTGGGTAGTGGAAATGAGGGTGAATTCTTCACGATGTATACGACCTCACCAGAAGAACTAGCCACCTATGAGAATGAGATCTGACTTCCATGTGCATTTATTTATTTATTTATTTACAAGGTATCTTGTCAAGATGACTTTATCACCCACTGCTGTCTTCAGACCTAGAATCTGTGTAAGATGCAAGCATCCCCATGGCATAAATGACTACACATATATTTGCACAGTTACTATATGTCTTCAGTATTATAGAGGGGACTGAAAATAGGGGTGAGAATAGATGAATGCCAATGGAGAATGCAGTAGGGAATTTCTTAGGCATGGATTATAAAAACTTCCTGATCCTGGAGTCTTCTAGGTTCCACATATTAGCTACATCATGTATTTCACGGGCTTTAGTATGACAGCAAGAAGAAAAGAGAAATATTTCAGAACTTTACCTCCAATCAAAGAATAAGTGAAAGAATGCCATGCTTCTGAGATAAATACAGAGATGTGTGCCAACATAAGTCCCTATATGGCACATGCAGGTTATTTTTCTTCCATCCTCCTTTGGCTTTCATGCCGACTTGATCAGGAAGGCAAAGTATTTTGAGAATGTGAATTTACTTAAATGTCATGTAGGGACTTTAACTGCAGTTCCTATTTCAGCTACACTGTCTTCACTGGACCAAAGCTGCAAAGGCCTCTGGCACTTGCTATGTAGTGTGATAGGTTTAGGAAATGCTCTAACTCAGCACCATTGTTTAAACATTATCAATTACAGTTTTCTAGCAGGAACATTAGTGCACACCCACAGGGTTATACTATTTTGTAGTTTTCTATCTTAATCTAGTCTGCCATTCATGAGACTGTCCTGTGGTTTCTGAAGATTGGCTTTCTGTATCTAAGTAAGAAGCATTTACCTTCTATATCTAAATCAGTTAAGTGCATTTCAGAGGATGGCTAATAAGCAGCCAAAACTTAAAACATTGTTTTGTTGCTCAGGAATGCACTGTAATGTGTAGGAGTATTAGGATTGGTGTTGTAGAATCAGAATAAAATACCTTTTCATTGTCAGAGTATTCTGGTTTCCTTTTTTTAAAATTTTAATTTTATTTTATTAATTATACTTTATTCACTTTGTATCCCCCCATAAGACCCTCCCTCCTCCTCTCCCAGTCCCATCCTCCCTCCCTTTCTTCACGCATGCCCCTCCCCAAGTCCACTGATAGGGGAGGTCCTCCTCTCCTTCCTTTTGATCTTAGTCTATCAGATTACATCAGGAGTGGCTGCATTGTCATCTTCTGTGGCCTGGTAAGGCTGCTCCCCACCAGGGGGAGGTGATCAAAGAGCAGGCCAATCAGATTATGTCAGCAGCAGTCCCTCTTCCCATTAGTATGAAACTGACTTGGACACTAAAGTTCCATGGACTACAACTGTGTAGGGGTTCTCGGTTATCTCCATGCCTGGTACTTGGTTGGCGTATGAGTCTTTGGGAAGACCCCTGTGTTCAAATTTCTGATTCTCTTGCTCTCATTGTGGGGTTCCTGTCCTGTCCATAACCTACTACTTCCCACTTCTTACATAAGATTCCATGCACTCTGCCCAACAGTTGGCCATAAGTCTCAGCATCTGCTTTGATAGTCTGCAGGGCAGAGCCTTTCAGAGGCCCTCTGTGGCAGGTTCCTAGGTTGTTTCCTGTTTTCTTCTTCTTCTGATGTCCATCCTCTTTGCCTTTCGGGATGGGAATTGAGCGTTTTAGTCAGGGTACTCTCTTGATTAGCTACTTTAGATGTACAGATTTTTGTAGGTTTATCCTCTGTTATATGTCTATTTGAGTGAGTATATACCCTGTGTGTCTTTCTGCTTCTGGGACAGCTCACTTAGAATGATACTTTCAAGTCCCACCATTTACCTGCAAATTTCATGATTTCCTTATTTTTTCATTGCTGAGTAATGTTCCATTGTGTAGATGTACCACAATTTCTGCATCCATTCTTCAGTTGAGGGGCATCTGGGTTGTTTCCAGCTTCTGGCTATTACAAAAAAGCTGCTACAAACATGGTTGAGCAAATGTCCTTATTGTGTACTTGAGCCCCTTTTGGATATATTCCTAGGAGTGGTATGGCTGGATCTTGAGGAAGCGCTTTTCCTAATTGTCTGAGAAAGTGCGAGATTGCTTTTCAAAATGGTTGTACAAGTTTACATTCCCACCAGCAGTATAGGAGGGTTGCCCTTTCTCCACAACCTCTCAAGCATGTGTTGTCACTTGAGTTTTTCATCTTGGCCATACTGATGGGTGTAAGGTGAAATTTCTGGGTCGTTTTGATTTGCATTTCCCTAATGGTTAATGAGGTTGAGCATTTCTTTAAGTGTTTCTCTGCCATTTGATATTCCTCTACAGAGAGTTCTCTGTTTAGCTCTGTTCCCCAGTTTTTAATTGGATTACTTGGTTTGCTGCTTTTCAGCTTTTTTAGTTCTTTAAATATACTGGATATTAGCCCTTGGTCAGATAAAGGGTTGGTGAAGATTCTTTTCCAATCTGTAGTCAGTCTTTTTGTTTTGAAGATGGTGTCCTCTGCTTTACAGAATCTTTTCAGTTTCATGAGGTCCCATTTATTGATTGTTGCTCTTAGAGCCTGTGCTGTTGGTGTTCTATTCAGGAAGTTGTCTCCTGTGCCAATAAGTTCAAGGGCATTCCCCACTTTTTTTTTTCTAACTGATTTAATGTGTCTGGTTTTATGTTGAGGTCTTTGATCCACTTGGACTTCAGTTTTGTGCAGGGTGATAAGTATGGATCTATTTGTATTTTTCTACATGTAGACATCCAGTTAGACCAGCACCATTTGTTGAAGATGCTATCTTTTTTCCATTGTATGGTTTTGGCATCTTTGACAAAGATCATTTGTCCATAGGTGTCTGGGTTATTGCTGGGGCTTCTGTTTGGTTCCATTCATCCACCATTCTGTTTCTATGCCAGTACCATGCAGTTTTTATAACTGTTCCTCTATAGTACAATTTAAGATCAAGGATGGAGATACCTCCAGAAGATCTTTTATTGTAGAGGATTGATTTAGCAATTCTGGGTTTCTTGTTATTCCATATGAAGTTGAGAATTTTTCTTTCCAGGTCTGTAAGGAATTGTGTTGGTAAATTGATGGGAATTGCATTGAATCTGCAGATTGCTTTGGGTAAGATGGCCATTTTTACTCTGTTAATCCTGCCAAGCCATGAGCATGGGAGATCTTTCCATCTTCTCATATCTTCTTCTAATTCTTTTTTCAGAAACTTGAAATATTTTTTATACAAGTCTTTGACTTGCTTGGTTAGGGTTACTCCAAGGTACTTTATGTTCTTTGTTGCTATTGTGAAGGCTGTTGTTTCCCTAATTTCTTTCTCAGCCCTTTTGTCTTTTTTTTTTTATTTTATTTTATTTTTCTTTTTAGTTACATTTTGTTAACTCTGTGTCCCAGCTGTATCCCGCTCC
>NW_026588455.1:0-1704 GCF_907164565.1 Psammomys obesus | reverse complement strand
CACTGCTTTCAATGTGTCCCATAAATTTGGGTATGTTGTGCCTTCATTTTCATTGAATTCTAGAAAGTCTTTAATTTCTTTCTTTATTTCTTCCTTGACCCAGCTGTCATTGAGTAGTAAGTTGTTCAGTTTCCATGTGCGTGTCGGCTTTTTGTTGTTTCTGTTGTTGTTGATGTCCAGCTTTAGTCCATGGTGGTCAGATAGTATACAAGGGATTATTTCAATCCTTTTGTATCTGTTGAGGCTTGCTTTGTGACCAACTATATGGTCTATTTTGGAGAAGGTTCCATGTGGTGCTGAAAAGAAGGTGTACTCTTTTGAGTTTGGGTGAAAAGATCTGTAGACATCTATTAGGTCCATTTGATTTAGGGATTCTGTGAGTGCTTTTATTTCCCTATTTGGTGTCTGTCTGGTTGATATGTCCCTTGATGAGAGTGGGGTGTTGAAGTCTCCCACTATTAAGGTATTAGGATCAATGTATGATTTAAGCTTTAATATTGTTTCATTTACGAATGTAGGTGCTCTTGTATTTGGGGCATAGATATTCAAAATTGTGATGTCCTCTTGTTGGATTTTTCCTTTGATGAGAATATAGTGGCCCTCCTTATCTTTTTTGATTAACTTGGGTTGAAAGTCTATTTTATTAGATATTAGCATGGCTACTCCAGCTTCTTTTCTGGAACCATTTGCTTGAAAAACATTTTTCCAGCCCTTTACTCTGAGGTAGTTTTTATCTTTGTTGCATAGGTGTGTTTCTTGGATGCAACAGAATGTTGGGTCCTGTTTCTGTAACCATTCTGTTAGCCTGTGTCTTTTTATTGGTGAGTTGAGTCCATTAATATTGATAGATAATATTGACCAATGCATGTTAGTTTCTTGTGTAATGGAGTCGATGATCTTACCTTGTTTCATTGCTTGTTTTCTTTTCATTTTTGTTGGGATATTATCTGTATGCCCTGTTTTCTTGGGTGAATTCGTTTTCGTTGGATTGGAGTTTTCCTTCTAGTATCTTCTGTAGGGTTGGTTTGCTGTGTAGATATTGCATAAATTTAGTTTTGTCATGGAATATTTTGTTTTCTCCATCTATGTTGATTGAAAGCTTTGCAGGGTATAGTAGTCTGGGTTGACATTTGTGATCTCTTAGAGTCTCCATGATGCTTGCCCAGGCCCTTCTGGCTTTCATAGTTTCTGATGAGAAGTCTGGTGTGATTCTGATAGGTCTACCTTCATATGTTACTTGGCCTTTTTCCCTTGCTGCTTTTAATATCTTTTCTTTGTTCTGTAGATTTAGTGTTTTGACTATGATGTGACGTGATGTGTTTCTTTTCTGGTCTAGTCTATTTGGTGTTCTGTAGGCCTCTTGTATATTTATGGACATCTCTTTCTTTAAGTTGGGAAAATTTTCTTCTATGATTTTTTTGAAAATATTTTCTGGACCTTGGAGCCTGGAGTCTTCTTTTTCATCAATTCCTATTATTCTTAGATTTTGTCTTTTCATAGCATCCTTGATTTCTTGGATATTTTGTGATTGGAATTTTTCTGATTTTACTTTTTCTTTGAGAGAAGTATCAATTTCTGCAAGTGTGTCTTCAGCTCCAGAGATTCTCTCTTCCATCTCTTGTATTCTGTTGGTGATGCTTACTTTTGTGGTTCCTGATCTTTTCTCCAAGTTCTCCAGCTCAAGAGTTTTCTCATTTTGTGTTT
>NW_026588454.1:0-1226 GCF_907164565.1 Psammomys obesus | reverse complement strand
GAATGGCTACTCCTGCTTGTTTCTTGGGTCCATTTGCTTGGAAAGTCATCTTCCAACCTTTTACCCTCAGGTAATGTCTATCTTTGTGTCTTAGGTGTGTTTCTTGTATGCAACAGATTGCTGGGTTTTGTTTACGTATCCATTCTGTTAATCTGTGTCTTTTTACTGGAGAGTTGAGTCCATTGATTTTGAGAGAGATTAATGACCAGTGGCTGTTAGATCCTTTGATTTTGATGTTGGCTGTGTTCATAAGTTTGTGTGCTTGGTTGCTTATTGTTTTGCTGTAGTATGGTTAATTATTTCCTGTGTTTTCTTGACAGAAGCTAATTTTCTTGGGTTGTATTTTCCCTTCCAGTGTCTTCTGTAATGCTGGATTTGTGTGTAGGTATTGTTGAAATTTGTTTTTGTCATTGAATATCTTGTTTTCTCCGTCTATGAGGACTGAGAGTTTTGCAGGGTATAGTAGCCTGGGTTGACATTTGTGTTCTCTTAGCGTCTGCATGATATCTGTCCAGGCCCTTCTGGCTTTCATAGTTTCTGTTGAAAAGTCAGGTGTGATTCTAATGGGTTTGCCATTATATATTACTTGGTCTTTTTCCCTTGCAGCTTTTAGTATTTTTTCTTTGTTCTGTATACTTACTGTTTTGATTATTATGTGGTGGGAGGATTTTCTTTTCTGGTCAAATTTGTTGGGTGTTCTGTAGGCCTCATGTATCCTTATTGGTTTCTCCTTTAACTTGGGGAAATTTTCTTCAATGATTTTGTTGAAAATATTTTCTGGACCTTGGAGAAGGGAATCTTCTTTTTCCTCTATTCCTATTATTCTTAGGTTTTGTCTTTTCATATTGTCTTGTATTTCTTGGACGGTCTGTGTCAGGAATTTTTTGGATTTAACATTTTTCTTTGACAGATACATCGATTTCTTCCATTGTATCTTCTACACCTGAGATTCTTTCTTCCATTTCTTGTATTCTGTTGGTTATGCTTTCCTCTGTAGTTTCTGTTTTCTTCCCTAAATTCTTCCTCTCCATTATTTCCTCCATTTGTGTTTTTTTTAATTTTTCCAGTTCTATCTTCAGGTCTTGAGTTGTTTTGTTTACTTCCTTCACCTGTCTGCTTGTATTTTCCTCTTTTTCTTTTAGTTCCTTCAACTCTGTCTCTTTGATTTCTTTCAGTGATTTAATTATTTCTTCTCTGAAGGCCACAAGCTGTTTGGCTGCATCTTC
>NW_026588453.1:0-1848 GCF_907164565.1 Psammomys obesus | reverse complement strand
CAAAATTGTACCTTAGTATAGAGGACTGGGAAAGTGCATTATTGTTAGAATGTCTTTGTAGAATGCAAAAATCTCCAACTCTTGATTCTTCGAATTTAATATATATAATTACATTTCAAATATAATTATTTTTTTAATTTAATTTATTTTTTTTTTACTCTGGGAATAGGATTTTATTTTATTTTATTTTTCTTATCAGTTACATTTTATTAACTCTGTATCCCAGCCGCGTCCCGATCCCTCATTCCCTCCCAGTCCCTCCCTCCCTCCTTCCCTCCCTCATCTTCACAGTGCCCCTTCCCAAGTCCACTGATAGGGGGGACCTCCTCCCCATTCATCTGATCCTGTTTTATCTGGTATCTTCAGGACTGGCTGCAAAGCTCTCCTCTGTGGCCTAACAGGACTGCTCCTCCCTTGAGGGGTGGGGAGGTCAAAGAGCCAGTCATTGAGTTCCTGTTAGAAATAGTCCTTGTTCCCCTCACTATGGGAAACCAATTGGTTACTGAGCTACCACAGGCTACATCTGAGCAGAGGATTTAGGTTACATTCATACATGGTCCTTGGTTGCATGTCAGTCTCAGAAAAGACCCTGTGCCCAGAAAGGTTTGGTCCTTGTGGAGCTCCTATCCTTTCCTCATCAGACTAACTCCCCTTCTTTCTTATGATTCCCTGTATTCTGCCAAAGGTTTGGTCTTGAGTCTTTGCTTTGAAAACACTGATAGTTAGAGTTTTTCGAATGCGCTCAGTAGACTCCTGTCAATGTGCATCCCATCTGTCTTTCAAAACGAGGATTGATAATCTTACCCCATGTCTGCTCTCTTGATTATCTTTTTTAGGTGTATAGATTTCATTATGCTTATAATATCTTATAGGCTTATATAAGTGAGTATATACCGTGTTTGTCTTTCTCCTTCTGGGATATTTCACTCAGGATGATCTTTTCTAGGTCCCACCATTTGCCTGAAAATTTCATGATTTCCTCCTTTTTGATTGCTGAGTAGTATTCCATTGTGAAAAATACCACAATTTCTGTATCCATTCCTCCGTTGATGGACATCTGGGTTGTTTCCAGGTTCTGGCTATTAAAAATAAAGCTGCTATAAACATGGTTGAGCAAATATCTCTTTTGTGTACTTGAGCAAACTTTGGGTATATACCTAGCAGTGGTATAGCTGGGTCTTGAGGAAGCACTATTCCTAATTGTCTTAGAAAGCGCCAGATAGATTTCCAGAGTGGTTGAACCAGTTTACATTCCCACCAGCAGTGGAGGAGGGTTCCCCTTTCTCCACAACCTCTCCAGCATGTGTTGTCCCTTGAGTTTTTCATTTTGGCCATTCTGATGGGTGTAAGGTGATATCTCAGGGTCGTTTTGATTTGCATTTCCCTGATGGCTAATGAGGATGAGCATTTCTTTAAGTGTTTCTCTGCCATTCGATATTCCTCTGTCGAGAATTCTCTGTTTAGCTCTGTTCCCCATTTTTTAAGTGGATTACTTGCTTTGCTGCTTTTCAGCTTCTTTAGTTCTTTGTATATACTCGATATTAGTCCTCTGTTAGATAAAGGGTTAGTGAAGATCCTTTCCCAATCTGTAGGCAGGCGTTTTGTTTTGATGACAGTGTATTTGGCTTTACAGAAGCTTTTCAGTTTCATGAGGTCCCATTTATTGATTGTTGCTCTTAGAGCCTGTGCTGTTGGTGTTCTGTTCAGGAAGTTGTCTCCTGTGCCAATGAGTTCTAGGCTGTTCCCCACTTTTTCTTCTAACAGATTTAGAGTATCTGGTTTTATGTTGAGGTCTTTGATCCACTTGGACTTTAGTTTTGTGCAGGGTGATAAATATAGATCTATTTT
>NW_026588452.1:0-11015 GCF_907164565.1 Psammomys obesus | reverse complement strand
TTTTGTTTCTCCATATGAAGCTGAGAATCTTTTTTTCAAGGTCTGTAAAGAATTGAGTTGGTATTTTGATGGGAATTGCATTGAATCTGTAGATTGCTTTTGGCAGGATGGCCATTTTCACAATGTTAATCCTACCAATCCATGAGCACGGGAGATCTTTCCATCTTCTGAGGTCTTCTTCAATTTCTTTCTTCAGAGACTTGAAGTTTTTCTCAAACAGGTCTTTCACTTGCTTGGTTAGAGTCACCCCAAGGTACTTTATGTGGTTAGTGGCTATTGTGAAGGGTGTTGTTTCCCTAATTTCTTTCTCAGCCATTTTGTCTTTGGTATACAGGAGGGCTTCTGATTTTTTTGAGTTGATTTTGTATCCTGCCACTTTGCTGAAGGTGTTTATCAACTGGAGGAGTTCTCTGGTTGAATTCTTGGGGTCACTCATATATACTATCATATCATCTGCGAATAGTGACACTTTGACCTCTTCCTTTCCGATCTGTATCCCCTTGATCTCCTTTAGTTGTCTTATTGCTCTGGCTATTACTTCAAGTACTATGTTGAAGAGGTAGGGAGAGAGTGGGCAGCCTTGTCTTGTCCCTGATTTCAGTGGGATTGATTTAAGTTTCTCTCCATTGAGTTTGATGTTGGCTATAGGCTTGTTGTATATTGCCTTTACTGTTTTTAGGTATGTGCCTTGTATTCCTGATCTCTCCAAGACTTTGAACATGAATGGGTGTTGGACTTTGTCAAATGCTTTTTCAGCATCTAAGGAGATGATCATGTGGTTTTTCTCCTTCAGTTTGTTTATGTGGTGGATTACATTGATGGATTTCCGTATGTTGAACCACCCTTGCATGCCTGGGATGAAGCCTACTTGGTCGTGGTGGATGAGATCTTTGATGTGTTCTTGGATTCGGTTTGCAAGTATTTTATTGAGTATTTTTGCGTCAATGTTCATAAGAGAGATAGGTCTGAAGTTCTCTTTTTTTGTTGGGTCTTTGTGTGGTTTAGGTATCAGGGTGACTGTTGCTTCATAGAATGAGTTTGGTAATGTACCTTCTGTTTCTATTTTGTGGAATAATTTGAGGAGAATTGGTGTGAGCACTTCTTTGAAGGTCTGGTAGAATTCCGTGCTGAAACCATCTGGCCCAGGGCTTTTTTTGGAGGGGAGACTTGAATGACTGCTTCAATTTCCTTGGGGGATATTGGGCTGTTCAGTCTTTCTACCTGATCTTGACTCAATGTTGGAAGATGGAATCTATCAAGAAAATTGTCCATTTCATTTAGATTTTCAAATTTTGTGGCATATAGGCTTTTGTAGTATGACCTAATGATTGTTTGAATTTCCTCTTTGTCTGTAGTTATGTCACCCTTTTCATTTCTGATTTTGTTGATTTGGATAGATTCTCTCTGCTTTTTAGTTAGTTTGGCTAAGGGTTTGTCTATCTTGTTGATTTTCTCAAAGAACCAGCTTTTTGTTTCATTGATTCTTTGAATAGTTTTATTTGTTTCTAATTGATTGATTTCAGCCCTGAGTTTGATTATTTCCAGCCTTCTGCTCCTCTTGGGTATATCTGCTTCTATTTTTTCTAGGGTTTTCAGTTGGGCCATTAAGTTATTTGTATGTGATGTTACAAATTTCTTCTTGCAGGTACTTAGTACTATAAATTTTCCCCTGAGCACTGCTTTCAATGTGTCCCATGAATTTGGGTATGTTGTGCCTTCATTTTCATTGAATTCTAGGAAGTCTTTAATGTCTTTCTTTATTTCTTCCTTAACCCAGCTGTCGGTGAGTAACAGGTTATTCAGTTTCCATGTGCGTGTAGGCTTTTTGTTATTTCTGTTGTTGTTGAGGTCCAGCTTAAGTCCATGGTGGTCAGATAGAATAAAAGGGATTAGTTTAATCTTTTTGTATCTGTTAAGGCTTTCTTTATGACCAATTATATGGTCTATTTTGGAGAAGGTTTCATGCGGTGCTGAAAAGAAGGTATACTCTTTTGAGTTTGGATGAAAAGATCTGTAGACGTCTATTAGGTCCATTTGATTTAGGGTCTCTGTAAGTGTTTTTATTTCCCTATTTGTTTTCTGTCTAGTTGATCTGTCCCTTGGTGAGAGTGGAGTGTTGAAGTCTCCCACTATTAGGGTTTTAGGATCAATGTGTGATTTAAGCTTTAATATTGTTTCATTTACGAATGTAGGTGCTCTTGTATTTGGGCATAGATATTCAAAATTGTGATGTCCTCTTGGTGGATTTTTCCTTTGATGAGAATATAGTGGCCATCTTTATCTTTTTTGATTAACTTGGGTTGAAAGTCTATTTTATTAGATATTAGGATGGCTACTCCCGCTTGTTTTCTGGAACCATTTCTTTGAGAGCTTTGTGCATTTCTTCTTTTTTTGCCTCAATTTTCGTGGTCATTTCTCTGAGTGCACGATTTGTTTCCTCTTGGTTAGTCTCGATTTCTTTGGTTATTTCTCTGAGGGCTTTGTTCATTTCATCTCTATGGGCCTCTAATAGCTGGAGAAACATAGTTTTGAGGTCATTTTCTTGTATATCTAGTGAATTGAAGTGTCCATTTTTTTGTGGGGTTGCTGGTGAGATCATTATGTCCTGATTTTTGTTGGGAGTGTTCTTACGTCTGCCTCTAGCCATCTGGTTATTTATAATCCTAACTGGTTGTTCCTCGAGATTGTAGTTTGGGCTATGATCCTCTCTTTCTGTTTTCTGGACTGTTTTTTCAGGAAGATGAGAGAGGTTCACTGCTTTGGGGGTGTGCACTGTGTTTTCAGTTTTGCCTAAGTAAAGAATGTGACGCTGGCGCTATTCGCGTGCGCTTTTAGCGGGCGGAGTGTGCATGCGCGGATTGTCTGACTATTGCAGTGGCCTGCAAGCCACTATTACGTAGTTCTGACTGAGATCCAGGGATTGTTTGCCTGGATGACCCTGGTGGACCTGCAAGGCAGAGGCTTCAATGTCGCTATCCCAAGAATCCCTCTGGTGCCCACACTAGGAGTGTGGGTGGCAGGGATCTTGTCTGGTTGCTTCTGTGGAGAGGCCCTGGGTCTGGGGCAAACTCTCCCTAGAAGGCTCACTCACTCTCTTGCAGGACCAGTTGGAATGCACAGGGGTTCCCCTTGATCACTACTCTCAGTTTTGGTCTTGCTGCAGAAGTGCACGGGTAGGGTAACAGTCAGCTCTGTGACACTGTGGCCGCAGGACTTGGTGTCCACCTTTCCTGTGTGCTACCTCTTTGTTCTTTCCCTCTGCCAGGAGGGGTTGTGTTGACTGGTCCCTGGGTGGCGCGGGAAAGAGTTCAGGTGAGTGTATTCAATCCCAGATCCCTGGCCCAGATCTCTCTGCCAGAAGCAGCCTAGCAGTAGAATCTATGTTTGCTGATCCCAAGAGAGTACCGGGTAGGGTTGAGTGTCCTCAGATCCAGAGCTTGGGTTTCTCTGCTAGGGGCCGCTGGAGAGAGTGTGCTGTGTCCTTGGCAGGCTGCCTCTCTGTCCTTCCCCTCTGACCTTCTCCTCTGCTAGGGAGAGCTTATGGAGGTGCTCTCAGGGGAGTGCCAGTAGGGGTTGGGGCTTCTCAGTGGGATCCTGAGCCCTGAGCTGGCAGCGTTTCTCTGCGGGGGGGGGGGTGCCGGTGATAGAACTTGCTGCTAGATCTTATTGTGCTGGCCCCAGGAGAATCTCAGGACGCGTAGGATGACCACAGTCCCAGATCCCGAGCTGTAGTTTGTTTGCTAGGAGCGGCCGGCAGCACTGGAGTTCCAGCACTGTGAAGCTGCTGTGCGCCTCTTTATCCTTCTGCTCTGCTGCGGCAGGGTGATGGCGGCGTTTGGGGGAGTGCCCGAAAGGATTGGGTTTTCTCAGCCTAATCCTTTCGGGGTTGGGGTACAGACAATGTGGTCTGTGGCAGATTCTGGTGGGCACCTCCTGCCTCCGAAGAGGGAGTAGGGATTTTGAGCTGGGCACGCAGCTGCTATCCGCCCGCGGCGGGAGCTCAGTTGTGATGGCGGCAGGTACCTGCTGTGGTCGGAGAGACCTTCCAGGGAAAGACTAGGTGACCCGTGACAAGTCTGGCAACTTTCCTTCCCCGTGGGTTTATTTTTGCGACTGGGACTCGCAGCCTTAGTCCCCCTTGTGCCCACCAATCAGCCTGGGAAATTGATCGTGATAAGCAGGCTTGAGGCACCAGCCCGGAGACCCAAAACCCGCGTTGCCGGGTTCTCTTTCGGGTTCTGGCTGGGCAGTCGAGAGTGGACCCGACCGCTTCCCACGCAGTGGGAGCCTCCCCTCACCTGGGAAACACGGTCGATCGCTGTTGTTTTAGGGCCCAGAGTTCAGTCTCCTGGTCGCTGCACGGAGTGTGTTGTTCTGCTTCTCAGACAGGGTGTTCTCCAGGTGCTGCCATCTTGGCCCCTCCCTTCACCACAAATTTTTATGGTTAAATGACAAGGCACAGATTTTTTTTTTCATGTTACCTCCTTTTCTACATCTAGATTATACATTTTTTATTTCACACATGTAGAGTATGTGTAGTGCATGTATGCATGCTGACAGATGTGTGGGTACACCTGTGTGGTAAGATTGTGTATGCATGTGGACATGCGTGTTGAGGCCCCGAGTTGACATTGGGAGTCTTTTCTTGATTGATCCCCACCTTCTTCATTGAGGTTGGCATCTTTCAGCTAACTTAGAAATTGCCAGTATGGGCTGCTCCAGCTAATCAGTTTGTTCCAGGGATCCCTGATATCTGCCTCTCATGTGCTGGAATTATAGATGAGTTTCCATGTCTCTCTGGCCTTGTTCCGTGGATTCAAGCTCTTGTCCTCATGCTTGTGTGGCAAGTGCTTTATTAAATGAGTCATTGCCTCAGCCCTTAGTGAATGGTTCTCAACCTTCTTAATACTGTGACCCCCTTTAAGGAAGCTCCTCATGTTGTGGTGACCCCTAACCATAAAATTATTTTCATTGCTATTTCATAGCTGTAATTGAGCTCCTGTTATGAATCTTAATGTAAATACCTGTGTTTCCCAATGGTCTTAGGTGATCCCTGTGAAATAGTTATTTGACTCACAGAGGAGTTGCAGTCTATAGGTTGAGAACCACTGTCTTAGACAATGCAAGGCACAGATTTTTAAAGTACATTTCAATTTCCCGAAGACAGCATTAGGCAAAATAAAGATACTTATATTCACATTTGAAACACTAGTACAATATTTTAGGGTCTTTTTGTTTGAACAAATATGTTACTTTGTACTCAAAAGAACAATAATAATATGGTTTTTATTATTAATAATAAAATGCATTTTATTATTCATTTTACATCGTAGTCATAGCTCCGTCCCTCCTCTCCTTCTGGTCCCACCATCCCTTCCTGTTTTCCTGTCTCTACTCCTCTAAATCTTCTTCCCCTGTGGCCATATAATTTAAAATTGTTTTTGACTTTGTGTGTGTGTGTGTGTGTGTGTGTGTGTGTGTGTGTGTACTGTGGTGTGTACATGGGCGCACATGCCTATGGCTATCTGTACTGATCTATGAGAAGGAGCCAGGGGATAATGACAGTTGTTTAGCTCCATTAGTCTCAGTCTTAATCCCTTGAGATGGTCTCTAAGTGAACACGCAGCTCACTGTGTCTTGGCTATACAAGCTGTACAGCCAGCCCCAGGAGCCTTCTGTCGTCAGTCGCTCACTTGTCGGCCTGGAAGCTGAGCTTATGGCTGTAGAGCCCAGTCACCTTTCTCTGTGTGCAAAGTTCAAAACTTGGATCTTTCGGCTTGCACATCAAGTAATCTTACCTAAGTAACGGTCTGAACAGTTCGTAATTTTTACCTGGTATTATCTCCACAGACTTTAGGAAACAATAATAATTAATCTTACAACCTCAATATGCGATATTAATATATATATGTCATATTTTAAATAAGAAAATATAACATATATTCAATTCAACAAATTGATATGAGTTAATGTAGATTAATCAGTGGCTTATTCCCATGATATTTGAGAAGAACTTCAAATGGAAAAAATAATGCCAACTTATTGACATTATACACAGAATCTGTGACACAATCTTCATCCTGAAGCCTATAAAAATTGGTGAGGACATCTGCAAGAAAAACATAAAAGTCAAAATATGAAACTCACCCAGAGATTTCACCTTACACCAGTCAGAATGGCTAAGATCAAAAACTCAAGTGACAATACCTGCTAGAGAAGATGTGGAGAAAGGGGAACCCTCCTCCATGCCTGTTGGGAATATAAACTTGTACAACCACTTTGGAAATCAACCTGGCACATTCTCAGACAATTAGAATTAGTGCTTCCTCAAGATCCAGCTATACCACCCCTACGGATATATCCAAAATATACCCAAGTACACAACAAGGACATTTGCTTGACCGTAGTCATACCATATTCATAGCCAGAACTTGGAAACAACCCAGATGTCCCTCAACGGAGGAATGGATACAGAAACTGTGGTACATTTACAGAATGGAATACTACTCAGCAATTAAAAACAAGGGAATCATGAAATCATGCAGGCAAATGGTGAGATCTAGAAAAGATCGTCCTAAGTGAGGTATCCCAGAAGCAGAAAAACACACATGGTATATACTCACTTATAAGTGGATATTAGACATGATATAGAATAATCATACTAAAATCTGTTCAACTAAATAAGCTAAGCAAGAGAGAGGAGCCTGGATAATATGATCAATCCTCAATCAGAATGGCAAATTGGACAGACTTCAGAAGAGGGAATAAACAGAGAACAGGACAGGAACCTACCAGAGTGGGCCTCTGAAAGACTCTACCCAGGAGGGTATCAAAGCAGATGCTGAGGCTCATAACTAAACTTTGGGCAGAGTACAGGGAAGCCTATGAAAGGACAGGGAGATAGAAAGACCTGGAGGGGACAAGAGCTCCACAAGAACACAAAACCAAAACATCTGGGCATAGGTTTCTTTTCTGAGGCTGATACTCCATCCAAGGACCATGCATGGAGATAACCTTGAACCCTTGTACAGATGTAGCCCATGGTAGCTCAGTATCCAAGTGAGTTCCCTAGTAAGGGGAAGAGGGACTGTCTCTCACAGGAACTCAGTAGTTGGCTCCTTGATCACCTCCCCCTGAGGGGGGATCAGTCTTACCAGGCCACAGAGGCAGACAATGCAGTCAGTCCTCATGAGACCTGATAGGCTAGGGTCAGAAGAAAGGGGAGGAGGACCTCCCCTATCAGTGGACTTGGAGAGGGGCATGAGAGAATATGAAGGATGGAGGGTGGAATTGGAAGGTAATGAGGGAGGAAGCTACAGCTGAGATACAAAGTGAATAAACTGTAATTAGAAAATTAAAATTTAAATTAAAAAAAACCAACTTTGGGAATTAAAACATTAAATGTGATTTTGTTTTAATAATGTCTTAGAATAAAATAGGATGCACATGCAGAATGAGTTTTTGAGAAATATGAGACTTCAGAATAACTAATCATGTACCGACAGAATTGAAAAATTAAGGGGTGTCTATTATTTATTTACATCACTGAGTATGAACAATAACAGCCAATTGCCTTTAGTTATGTTTAAAATATACATAGTTATTTTCAGATATATCTTTGATTTATAATGAAGTATTAACTGATGTTTTATAAGTTAAATGATAATAATTTTCTTCCAAATAAATTGGACAATAGAAAGCAGAAGGCGTAATATATTGCACAGTGCAGCAGTAAAATTAGCAGCATTCACACAGGAACAGCAGAGTGTGAGGAAATCTAGACATTGATTCCCTTATGAGAAACACAGTGCGCATCAGGCAACATCCATATACAGCCACAGGGATGTCTTCATTTTCTATAATAGAAGTTTCAAACCATAGTTTTATTTTATTAATTTTATTTATAAAATAAAATGCTGTTACTAATAGAGAATTATTAATGATCTTGTATTTGATAAATCAAAAATAATTGATTTTCCCTTGTAAATGTTTTCTCGTTGTTGTTATTGTTTGGAATAGAGTAAAACAAAAAAAATCACTATCACTCTTTTTCTAGAAAGAGATTTAGTATGCAATTCTGGATCATGTTTTCCAAAAATATTTCATGATTTTTTTCAAATATATAAGTAAAATTAAGCTTTCCCTTTAGACAAACCACTCAGAAATGAAAAAAAAAACAACAAAAAAAAAACAGCTGAGCATGTATATTATTTACTTTTATTTATTATTGCTGCTACAAAATGACTAACAACACAACAGAAGGAGAGAGTGTATCTTGTTTTAAATCTCACAGTATGTGGGTTCAGTCCATTATGGCTCAGAACAAAGTTACAAAAATGTGAAGCAATGATTGTATTGCACCTGCATTAGGAAGCAGAAAAAGGAATACAGGTGTTCAAAATCCCTTCTCGTTTGTAATCATTCTAAGACCCAAGGCCATAGAGTACTGCTCTATGGACTTAAGGTAGGTCTTACTACCTCAGTCCAGTTTAGAGAGTCCTTCAGATGCCACAGATGCTTCCTAGGTGGTTCTTGGTCCTAAGTCGCTTATGGTCAGCGTTAATCATGTGGTTTACTTTAGGCATACCACTTGCAAACATAGAAACAGAAAGGTTTGTCATAACTTTTGTAGTCTGTCTTAAGAGCAGCACTGAGCTACCAATGAGTTAGATCAGTAGGTAAAGGTACCTCCTGCCACAAAGAGCAACCTAAGTTTTGACACAAATTGATCTCTGATCTCATTTGTGATACATGTGTGTACCAATTTCAGAGGAACACACAAAATACCATTTTAAAGTATAAAATTTGCGTCAATGTACACAGGGTTTATCTAGTGGAGAAAGTTGAATGTCCTCCCTCCAACTGTGGTCAATGGCAAATACTCTCTTCAAAGCCAAAACAGGGGATACTGCAGAGACTGATTCATCAACCAAAGACCATGCATAGGGAGGACCTAGACCTTCTGTAAGATGTACCCAATAGGCAGTTCAATCTCCATGTGGGTTCTCTAGTAAGAGGAGATGAGACAGTCTCTGACATGAACTTGGTTGCCTGCTCCTTGATCACTTCTCCCTGGTGGGGCCACCTAGGCAGCCCACAGAAGAAGAGGATTCAGGCAGTCCTGATGGGACTTGATTGGCTAGGGTAGACAGTAGGGGAGAAGGACTTTCCCTATCAGTAGACTAGGGGAGAGGGATAGGGGAGGAAGAGGGAGGGAGAATGGGACCGACCAGGAGGAGATGAAGGAGTGGGTTACAACCCAATACAAAGCGAATAAATTGTAAATGATATTAATAATATCATTATTATCAGTAATAATAATAATTAGTAATAATTATGGATAAATGAGTTTGGAATTAACATTGACATCCTCCTCCCAATACTGGGAATTTGTCTAATTTGTTTTTTTGTTTGTTTGTTTCGGTTAATATTTCTTGTTTTTTTTTATTTTTTCCATTTTGTTTTTTTATTTTTATTATTAGTTACATTTTATTAACTCTGTATCCCACCTGTATCCCACTCCCTCATTCCCTCCCAATTCCACCCTCCCTCCCTCATCTTCACCCTGCCCCTTTCCAAGTCCACTGATGGGGGAGGACCTCCTCCCCTTTCCTCTGACCCTGTGAAGTCTTGTGCATACTGTCCCCACCTCTGTGCGTCCATATGTGTAGTAGTCCTGTAGTCAGGCACATGCTGTTTCCTTGGACCAACAGCACCAAAAAAATCTGCTCCCAGGGGGCCTGCTGAGAGTCCAACCAAAGACCATGCATGGAGAGGACCTAGACTCCCTGCTCAGATGAAGCCCACAGGCTACTAATTTTCCAAGTGGGTTCCCTAGTTAGCAGATCAGGGGCTGTCTCTGATATGAATTCAGTGGCAGGCTCTCTGATCACACACACACCCCCTACTCCCAGGGCATGTACAGTTTTCCCAGGGTACAGAGGAAGATGATGCAGCCAGCCCTGATGAGACCTGATAGACTAGCTTCAGATAGAAGGGGAGGAGGACCTCCACTATATAATTTGTTTTTATACCCATATTTTTTTTGTTTCCCCCTTTGTATATTAAAGATAGTAACTATCTGTAAGATGTTTAATAGAGAATTTTCCCCATTTCGAATTCTGCTTTTTTGCTCAACTGATTATGTTCTCTCTTCTGTAGTATTTTTTTTGGTCTACTAGGTCTCACTTATTAGGTGTTATTGCCTGGTATAGTGATATTTTGTTTAGAAAATCATTTCCTCGACCAGGGAGTTCAAGCTTATCCCCTACTTTCTCTGCTTTTAGATTAAGTTTATAGGTTTTTTTTTTGTTTGTTTGTTTTGTTTTTTTGTTGATGTCTTTGTCTATGTGGAGTTGAGTTTTTCAGCAAGGTGATAAATATGGGTATGTTTCCATTCTTCTACACACAGTCATCCAGGTTGACCAGCATAATCATATTTTGAAGTTGCTCTCTTTTGCCCAGTGGTTTGTTATTTTTGTAAGAAAAAAACTGGTGTCCGTGGGTATGTGACACATGTCTGAGTCTTCAGTTCTATTTCACTTTCTAGATCACAGTTTTACGTCAATGACATGCCATTTAATTTTTATCACTATATCTTTGCAAAACAACAATCTGGGATGGAATACCTTCAGCAGCCCTTTTATTATTCAGGATTGCTATAACTATCAGGAAATTGGTGTTTCTTTGAAAATATTATTAGTATTTTCTGCTTTCTCTGAAGCATTCCACTGTTAATGGAAATTATATGGACTCTGCAGAATGCTTTTGGTAGGATGGCCATTTTCACAACATTAATACTACCTATTCATGAGTGTTAGATGTCTTTATATCTTCTGATGTAGCCTTTGAATTATTTTCCCATTGTAGAATTTTATTATACAAGTCTTAGAGTTTAGTGTTATAGCAACATATTTCGAGTCTACTGTGAAAGGTATCGTTTTCCTGGTTTATTTATCAACATATTTCTCCTTTGTATACAGAAAAGCTTCTAATTTTGGGGTGTTTATTTTCTA
>NW_026588451.1:0-5940 GCF_907164565.1 Psammomys obesus | reverse complement strand
AGGTCCGGGGACTCACGTTTACAAAGGTTCGGTGACTCAGGTCTCACGGCAATCGTAGGCAGGCCTAGGCCATTTCTGGTGCAATGGGAAGAATCCCTCAGAGTGCAAGGCCCTAGGTATATTAGCCGTCTTGATTATGTGAGAAAAATTATTTGTCACGAACGGCACAAACGGGGTCTGAGTCTGTTAGAAGAGTGATGCTGGACCCTTACCCGTCATTGGATCGGCCTCCTCTGGGTGAGGTCGTCCTATCTTAGGTGGGCGGAGACTTGCCAGACCACTCACTTTGTGGTAGTGTAACGTGTTTGTTTTCCCGATAGGACCTATTTATCGCTTGGTTTTTAAGCAATTATATAAAACGAGCCAATCATTGCGCCAATTAATGAGAGTCAAAAAAACCCAGGTCTAACTGGAAGAGCGGCCCCAGAACTTCCATCTCGGGCCAGGAGATACTAGGGTGGAGAAATCAAGGGGGCAGGAGGCCGGGGCATCAGGTGGAAGCTCCACGGCAGATTCTTCTTCCCCAGCCAAACGATGGTAGTGGACTCCAACAGGCTTGCTTGCGGAGCTCACCTGGTTCTTAACAAAGTTTGTGAGACGATTAAAGGCCCAGGGGCCAAAAGAGAGAAGCAAAAGGATACCTACAAAAGGTCCTAGCAGACTGGGAAGCAGAGTGGTTAGCCATGGGGATGTGGAAAACCAATTTTGATACCAGGACTCTTGTATCTCTCTGTTCCATTTTCATTCCTCCAAACTGGAGTGAACCTTATTGATACTGCTTTGCACTAAACCTGTTTTGTCAGTGTAAAAGCAGCATTCTTCCTTGAGCGCAGCGCAGAGTCCACCTTCCTGGAGAGAAACCAAATCTAGACCGCGCCTGTTTTGTAAAACTACCTCAGATAAGGACACCATAGAATCTTTTAGGTCCTGTAAGCCTTTTTGCAAATCTTGTAGGTCTTTGTCCACTGCTAGGGAGAGTTGATTAAATTGTTGCTGGGAGGTAATTAGGGAGGCTATGCCTGTACCAGCTCCAGCGGCTCCAAGCCCTAGAATTACAGTTGGAGTAATGGCAGTTAAGGGCTCACGTTTAACTCGAGATGGACGTACCCCTTTTTCCCAAAACCGAAGGAACTCATCCTTAGAATGTATAGTCAGCCTTGGGAAAAGCCGTACAAGGATGCAGTAATCTCTATGGACTAAAATGGTGGAGCTTACAAGATTAGGAGTAAGACCAGTGGAGCAGGCAAAATAAGTGCCATTAGGTGCAGCAATATATGTAAAGCCACCGGGGGAAGCATAGAAGGTCCCGATAGGCACGTTCCAATTCCGGACACCTGTGTGACTGTAAGGCTGACTCCCTCTGGGTGCTGCCACTGTAAGGCATTAGAATTATTAGTTGTAATTACTTCTAAGGGTAAGGCTATGCCCTCGTAGAAGGGTGGCCGTGGTGAGTAACACACCCAGCATTCCTGAAAATCAGTGGCGTTAATTTGATGTATGGCCTCTTCATTGAAGGGCAGACGCAGAAGGAATGTAATTGACTTTGGCAGGGTTACTAAGTGACTAGAAATCACAGGATGGCCCACCAAGATGTGTTAATAATGATAATTTGAAAGTTCTTCAGAAGAGTTACTTAGGGAGCCCTGAGGGAAATTAGGATTTAAGGTATTTCAGGAAGATGATCTTATCGAAAGCTCCAGGTCAGCCAGGAATGCACTATTGTATCTGGGCAGTAGTCCGGTCAAGCCAGATGCCAAAATTTAGGGGGCAGCAAGGTGCCAGAAGGTCCCCCTTTATTTTATTTTTACAAGGCCATAATTGTATTGAAAAGAACAGGTCCTATTGAAAGAATTATCAATAAGATAAGCAGGGGACCAAGGAAAGGAAGGAGATAGGGAAGGAGCCCATTCCTGTGCTGCTTAAGTCCACCATGAACCTATATCAGCTGGAGGCAAAGAATCACAGTTGTTTTTTTTTTTCTTCATCATTTCTGTAAAGAGATATAAAAGGAATATGTTCTCAGGGTAATTCTTTTACCCTGGACTGATGAGTGTTATTATTATTATCTATATGCTTTACTAATCATTCTGGCAACCATCTGGCTGCATCTATCTCTTTAGGATTGATGCAAACTGCTTCTCTGCCCTGTATCAGGACAGGATCTGGACCATGCCATTTGTTGTCCAAAGGATCTTTCCATAGGACAGTAGCAAACTCTCTTTCTGTATCCATATGCCAGAAACATTTCACAGCTGAATGTCCATATTTTCGAGTTTCTGGCCCTTGTTAATTAAAGTGTTAATTAAAGCCTCACAGTACTTTTCCAGAGTACGGAGGAATGTAACCGCCCCAGACTCTGGTCCTCTGCTTGGGCAGAGATAAGGAAGTGAGCAAGCAAAGACCTCCACTCTGCAAAGAATGACCAGATCTATGCTTGAGAGATAACATCACCTAGCAATCAACCCAAATGGAGTCAATTCTTCTGAAGAGCCCCTGACCTTCTCTCAGGCTTGCTCCTCAGAGAAGACACAGGTTGAAGCTAATTGCTCTTTCATCTTTGGCTGTAGCCACATCCCCACTAGCAGGAGGTTCTGAACGTGAATTAAAGATCAGATATTCCTCAGGTATCTGGCCAGGACTGACCAGACCTGAAAGTCAGCTACCCAATCCCTCATCCAATTATGAGTAGCCAGGACGGCAACCCCTGAACTTCCCTGTGCCTCATCTCCTAACAACCTGAGGCTTATGTCTCTGGGGGCCCACTCTTAAAATTTTTAAAAACATATTTCCAACATAGCCAGGGATATTATCTGTTTTACGTTGTGTTGGAAGTTTTAATATAGCAATTGCTGACAGCATATGAGCAATAACATTTTTTCCAGCTTTACCAGTTTGGAGTGTGGAAAATATAAACCCACTACAAGTGTCAACAAAAACATGAACATATTTTAAATTACCAAACTTAGGAATATGTGTAACATCCACTTGCCAAATAACATTAGGTACAAGGCCACAGGGATTGACCCCAAGATGGGAAGTAGGCAAAAGGACAACACAAGAAGGACATTGTTTAAACAAGTCAGCTTTATAATTACCTTAGTTAAAGGTCCTGGAAGGTTAGAATGAGCTTGTAAATGTCCAGTGTAAAAGGAAAAGTTTTTTTTTAATATCAAATTTTGAATTTGTAAAAATAATTTTAGCAGGAGAAGATGTTTAAATTTAATTTGCAGTCTCTAACCTAGGCAAAGACTAAGCTACATAGGCACTATCTGTAAAAATGTTTAAAGACTGTTTATTGAAACTTTAAAACACAGCCAATACTGCAGGTAACTGTTATTTGCACAGATGTGCTAGACACTTGAAAAGATGCATCAACAGGTTGGACTTTGTCATAATAAGCTTATGTATGTTAAAATGCCATATTTATTAGATCTCTGACAAGCTTGAGGGCCAGCATATTTGAGTTACTCTTTATCTTTATCGTCTGCTCTAAACTGTGTAAAAAAAAAAAAACTAAACAAAGACACTAGGTATAGCTTAACATCTTAACCAACTGTAGTTGTTAGCATAACTTTAAATCTGTTCTTTTTGAACTAAAATTAAAGCAAACCTTTTAATCAGATACAGTTCATAGAGAAGCTAGCAAATCTTGCTGGTCCTACCGCTTGCATTAAAATTGAACAGTAAAAAGCTTTGCATTTAGCACTAATCAGATGACTGAACATAACTCAGAGACATAAACAAAATGGTGGAAAACTCATAGCTCCACCCTCTTTATCTCCGGACCAGCATGGCGGCTGGCCACGTGTAACTGAACTCAGCTGTAAGCCCGAAACAAACATGGCAGCAAAACTACAGCTCCACACACTCTCTATCCCTGAACGATCATGGCGGCTAACCACGTGTTAGGCTACCACAGACCGACAATACCAAACATAGCCATTAGGTGCTGATGATGATACAGCAAACACTGTGGAGCATCCACAACCTAACTCTCTGGCTTTTTATAATATATTTACTAACCTTTTGCAACATTCTGTATACCTTCAGGTTCCTAGCTTTCTTTTTCTGGCTTAACTAGACATTCTTACTTTTTTGCTCTTTTTCTCTTGCTTTTCAGACAACACAAAAACTCTCATCAAAATCCTTTCCATCCTAACATGATCCTGCTGGAGCCCAGTGTCTACGATTTGCTTTTTAAAGGCAAAGCCAAAACAAGTTACATTATTACAAAAGGTTCTGAAACTGCCAATTTTTTCTATAAACAAAGCAGTTTAACAAACAGCTCTCCACAAGATACATTTTAAAAACTGCGATTTTCTCAATTAGCACAAACAATACGGCAGGGTTTCATTTAGTAAAATTGATAAAATAAATACTCAAAATCATTGTCATACCCAAATGCCTGATAAACTTTAAGCATTTTATAGCCTTAAACATTTAAACATTTTTTAAAACCCGTTTTTGCAATATCAAAACAAAGTACCCCTTTTGTAGGAGAGAAGTCACAAGGCATAATCATAACCCTAACAAAACCAGAATTTACCAATGTAAACAACTTAATTTTTAAAACCAATGCCAATTTAAAATAACTCATTCTTTTAACCTAGAAGGAAATGAGAATTATTTGACCAAGGTTCCTTTTTTTTGTTTTTACCCATACCAAGATGGCGGTGAGGCACTGAGGTACCTCATACACCCATACACCACGTGGTAACCTATGCGTTCATAGATCTAATGAACACATAGGCACACATTTTAAACAAGTTTTGTGAGGCCCTTTAGAACAGAAAACAGAAGGTACAAATACTGCACAGAGACATTGAGACAAAAAGAAACATTAACCAGCTGGCCAAATTTATTGAAAATACTGATGAAGTTAGGGGCGTCCCCCTGAACTTCGGCAGCTGTGACCACCTCGATCATGTCTTGCTACCCAGATACAGGCACCTCGAGCTCTGAGGAATTTTTAGAACAGAGAACAGAAGGTACTACACGCACAAACATTGCACAGAAACATTTAGACACGGCTGGCATACAAGAACAAAACACAGAGACAAAGACAAAAACAACCGTGGTACCTGCTTTTTAAACATTTAAATATATATACACAGCATAACCATGATTTTAAGTCAGAACTAGAAAAATTCAGAATTTATCAATGAACACAATTTAATCTTTAAAACTAGAAGTGGCTCCATCTTTCTGGTTTCTGTTCAAAAGCTGGCTGAAGCTGACACTGGCTGAAGCCGGGAGGGGGCTGAGTAAATTGCAGTCCTGCTGAGCTCTGCAGCTGGCAGAGGCAGGTCTTAGGCCTCTGAGGGTTTAGGCGTTCTCATCCACCCAGTTCTCCACAAGCCTGGCCCTCGGTAGGGGAGTGGGAAGGAGAAAAGTAGAGTCCCAGTTCCTCCTGCTCACCGTGCTACAGCTACGGCTCCGGCTCCGATCCATGCCCTTTGCCCCAGCCCACTTAGGGGCCTTCTTTGGAAAAAAACGGGGAAAGCTAGGGAATTAACAGTAGTAACAGGGGGACAATTATTATCTTATCTTGACCTCTTTCTCTAAGGTCCTCGAGAGGGCAGGCTCCAACCTGATCCCACTTTTTGGCATATCTCTGGCCCATTAATAACAAACCATGGACAAATGTCCGACACAAAAACCAAGAACTTAATTAAGTCTTTTTTTTCTTAACCCGAATTCCTCTCTCTCTGAGGGAAGTCTTTAATTCTTTAACGAATGATTGCCCCATCTTGAATTTAGATGGAAATGTAAAGCATTTACTTACCAGACTCTTGTCGTCCCACGGGTGATGGAACGGGAGCCTCTAATCTTGCCTTGGCCGAGGTCTTCACTTCAGGGTCCATCCGGAGAGACCCGTACTTCGAGCCCTCACGTTGGGCGCCACTCTGTCCCGCCCCGCGGGACTCAGTTATTCGTGGG
>NW_026588450.1:0-1834 GCF_907164565.1 Psammomys obesus | reverse complement strand
GGGATACTTCATTCAGAATGATTTTTTCTAGATTCCACCATTTGCCTACAAATTTCATCATTTCCTCTCTTTTAATTTCTGAGTAGTATTCCATTGTGTAAAAATACAACAATTTCTGTATCCATTCCTCTGTTGATAGATATCTGGCTTGTTTCCAAGTTCTGGCTATTACAAATAAAGCTGCTACAAACATGGTTGAACAAATGTCCTTGTTGTGTACTTGAGCAAATTTTGGGTATATGCCTAGGAGTGGTATAGCTGTGTCTTGAGGTAGCACTACTCCTAATTGTCTGAGAAAGTGCCAGATAGATTTCCAGAGTGGTTGTACCAGTTTACATTACCACCAGCAATGGAGGAGGGTTCCCCTTTCACCACAACCTCTCCAGCATGTGTTGTCACTTGAGTTTTTCATCTTGGCCATTCTGATGGGTGTAAGGTGAAATCTCAGGGTTGTTTTGATTTCCATTTCCCTAATGGCTAATGAGGTTGAGCATTTCTTTAAGTGTTTCTCTGCCATTTGATGTTCCTCTTTTGAAAATTCTCTGTTTAATTCCGTTCCCCATTTTTTAATGGGATTACTTGGTTTGTTGCTTTTCTGCTTCTTTAGTTCTTTATATATACGGGATATTAGCCCTCTGTCAGATAAAGGGTTGGTGAAGATTCTTTCCCAATCTGTAGGCAGTCGTTTTGTTTTGATGACTGTGTCTTTTGCTTTAGAGAAGCTTTTTAGTTTCATGTGGTCCCATTTATTGATTGTTGCTCTTACAGCCTGTGCTGTTGGTGTTCTGTTCAGGAAGTTGTCTCCTGTGCCAATGAGTTCTAGGCTGTTCCTCACTTTTTTTTCCAACTGATTTAGAGTATCTGGTTTTATGTTGAGGTCTTTGATCCACTTGGACTTTAGTTTTGTGCAGGGTGGTAAATATGGGTCTATTTTCATTTTTCTACATGTAGACATCCAGTTGGACCAGCACCATTTGTTGAATATACTGTCTGTTTTCCATTGAATGGATTTGGCTTCTTTGTCAAATACCGTGTATTCATAGGTGTGTGGGTTTATTTCTGGGTCTTCTATGCAGTTCCATTGATCCTCCTTTCTGTTTCTATGCCAGTACCATGCAGTTTTTATTACTGTTGCCCTGTAGTACAGCTTGAGATTGGGGATGGAGATACCTCCAGATGATCTGTTGTTGTACAGGATCGTTTTGGAGATTCTGGGTTTTTTGTTTCTCCATATGAAGCTGAGAATCTTTTTTTTTCAAGTTCTGTAAAGAATTGAGTTGGTATTTGATGGGAATTGCATTGAATCTGTAGATTGCTTTTGGCAGGATGGCCATTTTAAAAATGTTAATCCTACCAATCCATGAGCACGGGAGATCTTTCCATCTTCGGATATCTTCTTAGATTTCTTTCTTCAGAGACTTGACGTTTTTCTCAAACAGGTCTTTCAATTGCTTGGTTAGTGTCACACCAAGGTACTTTATGTTTTTAGTGGCTATTGTGAAGGGTGTTGTTTCCCTAATTTCTTCAGCAGAAGGTTTCATTCTGAACCCAGATTACAAGAGAGGCCCTCTCAACTTGACAAATTATGTCATTTTTACGAACATACTCTCCAGACATTTCTCCGCTTCTTTTCTCCATGAAAGCAGCTCTCAGTTCTGTTCATAAGTATTTACATACAACTTCATACAAAGAGGTTTTGACCAATTCAAAATTGCCAACAGTATAGTATCAGTTTTTGTAGTTTTTGTCTTTGATACAGACACATTTCTTATTTGTTCCCTTTGTCATTGTTTTGACATTTTTATTTAATATTTGTACATGGATTAAATGTGTT
>NW_026588449.1:0-5143 GCF_907164565.1 Psammomys obesus | reverse complement strand
GTTTTTTCATGTTTACATTTTATGACTTCTTTGAATGGTCTAGATATAACTCTGTCTGTTGGAAAAGATGTTTCCCATTTTTTAAGCTGCTTCACCACCTAAAAGAATGGATTTTAAAAGCATTTTAGTTTCATGTTGTAAGACCTGGAGTCTCACTGCTCAAGAGCTCAGGATTGTGCCCTTTTCAGGAACACTCATAGACCACAACTCGATGCAAAAGCAAGAGTTTCATTCCAATTGCGATAGGGTCTCCCCTCCAAAGACAGGAGATGGCCCTGAATATGCAAAGCACAGTGTTTTATACCTGAAATTCAAACCACTTTTGCTCTATACATTGATTGATTAGCAAGAATAGCATGAAGAGAGTTTATACCTGGTTTTAGATAGTATACAGCTGCTTGTAGATAGTTTACAGCTGGTTGTAGATACTTTACAGGTAGTTGTAGATAGTTGTTCTCAGAACAGTTGACCCTTCCTTTCAAGAGTTATCTACACCTGACTTAAATTCAAATAATCACAGTTGTTTTTCTCATTCCCAGGTGGTCCCTTACCCCCCCCCCTTTTTGCCTCAATTTTAACCCTAAAATTGTGGATCAACCTCATGGAGAGGTTGATACTCTTTCTGGAGCATCAGGACCTGAATTGCAATTATACGTTCCCTGACAAAGGCGAGTTCAGGTCGGAGAGTTTATTGTCCATGATGAGTTTCAGTTTCAGCGGGTGGCTGGAGTCTTGGACTTTCCAGGTGTTGCAGGTTGATGAAAAGCAGGCTTAACATGTGATATGTAGATACAAGCTGTGATGCCCTTTACTTTGGTGGCAGGTGGCATGGTGAGGAAGATGTAATAAGGACCCTTCCACCGAGGTTCCAGATTCTGGCTGCCATGTCACTGCACATATACCAGATCTTCAACGTGGTACTGATGGGGCACCTAAAAGGACCCAGGCACATATGCATTGCCAACCTTGCTCCAAATTTCTTTCTGAATAAGCTGCAGTTCTTTCAGCCTGGACAATTCAGAGTTACCACTAGTTATGTCAAGGGGGTCCCCAAGAAGAGTCAGGGAACAGCAATCCATATAGTAGTTTGAAGGGAGTTAAGCCTAGTAGGGAGGGAGTATTTCTGACTCTAAAGAGGGCAAAGGGAAGGAGCACCACCCTGTCACCGCCAGTTTCCATGTTCAATTTGATGAGAGTCTCTTTGAGAGTTCCATTCATTCTCTCTACCTGTTCTGAACTTTTAGGTCTATAAGCACAATGTAACTTCCAATCAAGCCCCAGAAACCTGGCCACCTCCTGGCTTACCTGAACAACAAAGGTTGGTCCATTGTTTGACCCAATTACCTTTGGAATACCAAACCAAGGAAAATGTCTTCCAGAATCTTTTTGGCCATGACCAGGGAGGTTTCTTTCTTTGTGGGAAAAGCTTCTGCCCATCCTGAGAAAGTGTCCACAAAAACCAGGATATATTTATTGCCATACCTGGATAGTTTAATTTCAGTGAAATATACTTTCTAATGCATTCCAGGTCTAGTTCTTTGTAACAGACTAGCAGTGACACCTGAATACCACCAGAGAGAGGGCTGGGAGAGAGAGAGAGAGACAGGGTGACACAGAGAAGGACATCAAGTCTACATACTGATCCAGGTGTCGATTTAATGGACGTTAGGTTAACACTTAAGTAGGCAAAAAAGTACAAGCAGATTCTCATGTTGGAGCTTTACTTGGTCAAAACATAGGAGAGCTCACTCAAGGTTACACAGAGCCTGCTGTCTGGTTACTATGGTTGCACACAGTTTCTCAGGGTCAGAGCAGTCTGCTGTAGAACCACCAAGGTCAGTTTATAAGAAGCTGGACTTTAGAAAAGAGCCAAAGTCAATAGGCCAGATTCCACTGCTCTGATGCCATTAACTCTAAATTTGCCATTAACTCCAAAAAGGCTGCCACAGTTCCTCTCAGCCGCTTCCCTGGGCTCTGGAAAATCTCACCTATGTTTACCCTCTGGCAAGGTTCACACGCTCTAGTCACTCACTCAGTCAAGGTGGTAAGGTTTAGTATTCGTTACTAGGATTGGCGGGCAACTTCAGCCAATTTCTTTGACCTCAAGTGAGTCCATTTATGCCTCTGAGTTATTAATCACTCAGCATTTTCCTGTGGTAGAATGATCTTACCTTTGGAGTCAATCCATGCCCCCACGTTGGTGTCAAATATTTCCTATTTTTGCCATATTAACTTTAAGTCACTTTCTGAGTAGTTTAGTCATTCTTCTCTGGGAAGTTCAGCAGTTAGTACCACTGGGACAGAGTTTCCTCTAGCAGCTGCTTTAGCCTCCTGATCAGCCATGTTATTCCCCTTTGCTGCCTTGGAAGTTCCCTTCGGCTGTCCCGGGCAATGAATAATGCTTACCTTGTCGGGTAGCAACAAGGCATTGAGCAAAGCCAAAATCTTGTTTTTATTTTTTATCTCTTTATTGGCTGATGTTAGCAGGCCTCTCTGCTGATAGATGGCCCCGTGCTCATGGGCTGTTGGTAAGGTGTAGCAACTATCAGTGTAGATGTTTATCTTTTCACACTTTTCCAGAGTTAATGCCTGGGTTAAAGCAATCAATTCAGCTCTCAGAACAGATGTGCCCTCCATCAACACCTTGGCCCATATTACCTTATGTCCCTCTACCACTGCTGCCCATGCCTTTCTCTTCCTGTTCTCAAAAAACTGCTCCCATCCGTATAGTATGTTACCTCAGCATCAGGCAGAGGCTCATCTTTCAAGCCCTTTTGCAATCCCTGTTCCTTTGCTAGAACCTGCAAACAATCATGCTCCAGGGGCTGGATTTCTGGATCCTGCAATAAGGTGGCAGGGTTTAGCCCCATAGCCAGGGCAAAGGTGACTCTATCATTATTCAAGAGCAAGGCCTGGTAATGTTTCATGTGGGCATACATGAGCCAGCAATCTGGTGGCTGCCTTATGACACTCTCAAGGGCATGAGGAGCATAGATGGTGAGGTCCTGTCCCAGAGTCAGTTTGTCTGCATCTTTTACTAGTGCCGCCAATGTTGCTATTATTTGCAGGCAGGTTGGCCATCCTGCTGCTACTGAATCAAGCTTTTTGGATAGATAGGCTACCGGTCTCTTCCAGGGTCCAATTTTCTGTGTTGACACCCCTTTGCCTATTCCCCTAATTTTTGGCCAACTAGAGATGGAAGAGCTTAGTCACATTAGGGAATCCCAATGCTGGGGCTGACATTAAAGCTTGTTTGATATTATCAAATGCAGCTTGTTCATCCTTTCCCCAGATGAAAGAGTCATTGCCCTTTGTAAAGGCATACAGAGGGGCTGCCATCTCAGCACATCCCGGAATCCACAGCCAGGCTGTCGAGATAGGGTTGCACCTCCAAATACAGGACATGACCCTGAACATGCAAAGCACAGGGTTTTTATGCCTGAAAATCAGATCACTTTTGCTCTATACTTTACAGCTGGTTGTTTCTCAGAACAGTTCACCCCACCCTTCAAGACCTATCTGCACCTGGCTTCAATTCAAATAATCACAGTTGTTTTCTTCATTCCCAGGTGGTCCCTCATTTATTCTGATGATGAAGTCACTGAATAATGTCATGTTGCAGTGTTAAGAATGCAGGGATCTCTTTAGGAGCCTGTGCAAAACAACCATCTCATTCACTAAGGTAATTCAAGGCCCTGGAGAAGAGTTCACCAACTTCATACAGAGAATGGGTTCAGCTCTACAGAGGGCAGTACCAGACTGACACCAGATAAGCACTGATGCCATTCTTGGCACGTGATACTGCAAATACCACATATAGGAGAGCATTTAGAGCATGAAAAGGAGGAGCAGCCCCAAGAGATGAATGATTAAGAGAGACAAGTGCTATTGGCTCTCAGGAGCATCATGCCGACCTCACAGGACAAGCTACAGCTAGAGTTCCCAGTTCTCAAAACACCCGGTGTGCTAATTTGGGTGAATCCTGGAATTTACCAAAAAACTGTGAGGTTAAAATCTCTAGAACACAAAATAGGAGGTGTGTTAACACAAAGGCAAGTGGTCCCTTTTCTCACAGAAGTGAACAAGCAGATTCTGGCTCCAAGGGAATGCAAAGGTTCCCAGGGTTTCAGGATATCTGTGGCAAGGGAAAGCACTGGTCTAGAGATCACTGCCCTGAGAGGGACATACAGGCTAACCTCTTGCCATCAGGAAACCAACAGAGGGGCCTGTCAGGCTTAGGCCCCTCATGGAACAATACGAGCTGTCTCCCATCAGGCAGCCATGAGGTACTAGACAGGTAGGAAAATCTCAACTGAGGATTTCAGGTTTGATACACACCACTGCATACAGCAGTGCAGCTTTGCATCTGGCTGCAGATAATCCTTTGACCCTATCTGCAAGGGTTCTATGTCACAAAAGAAATACAGCTGTTTATGGACCTGTGTATTCAGGAATGGTAAAGAGGATCTCTGGAAGAAGCAGAATAACTTCTACAGGATCTATTGTACACCCAGGTACTGGAGATGGGGTCTGCAAGGAAAAAGTTAAACTGTTCAACTGTTCCTTGAAATGCAGGAGATGACTTCAGTATCCTCTCCCAAAAGTCTTGGGATCCGCAATGTGTGCTTCTGAAGGTTCATACAGTTTCTAGGAATCTAAAATTTCTCCAGTAGGACAAAGTGTATGATGGATTAAATAGGTGGAACCAGAGGGGCCAAGAGGGAACTTGACACCTTCTGTGGCCTGCAACTGAAGGAGAAATTCAGAAATCATTCCAGGAGTCTTTCTGCAGGATAAATCTACTCTCTGCCCAAATGGTTAGACTTGCAGTTTCCTAACCATATTTAGATTGTTGAAATCATACACCGGGAGACTGGAGCTGAAAGGAACTTAAGGCAGACAGCACAGGCAGAATGCAAGACCTGTTCTAGCCACGTTCCTCCTTGAGCATCAGCCAGAGCTGAATGATTGACCTCGTTAAAGTAGGCAAAGACTGCTCCTGGCTTATGCCTGTTTTCCTTGCCTGATCATCAGAAGCCGTGCCTTAGACTCTCCCCTCAAACTCCTTGTGAGCCAACACAGGTGCATACTGTGATCTAAGCAGTGGAATTAGGGCAGAGCACAAGGCCACCTGTTTCTGGAA
>NW_026588448.1:0-1195 GCF_907164565.1 Psammomys obesus | reverse complement strand
AAGGCACAGTCCCCTCTCCTTCCCGCAGGACGGTTGAGTTGACAGGCGTCCTCCTCTGCTTCATTGACAAGAGCTACAGGACACTTCCCCTGTGGGACACAGGGCTAGAAGCAACAGCTGCCTGACCAGGCGCCTCCCCCGGGTCCTCATCCTCCTCCTAATCCTCCTCCTCCTTCTCGGGCCTCAGCTTATCCCGGGTTCATCCATTGCCTGGAGGATCTCCCCAGATTGGCAGTCCAACTCTGCAGTGGGCACATGGATCCTGGCATTGTCCAGCAGCCGCCTGAAGATGGCCAGGTCCGGGACCCCAGAGAAATCCTGGAGGAATTTCTGCAGCCACTGGGACAAGAACGAGAAGATGGCACTGTGGGTGAGAGCAGGGCAGAGACACGTGGTCTGGAGCCTGGCCTAGCTTTGGGGCTGCGAGGGGGGCATTGGTATCCCCCAGGGCCCTTCCTTTCCTGTCCCTCCCTCTGCTGCTCAAAACCCAGGAGCCTGGTGGGAAACCTCTGTCCTCTACCAGCAGGTGAGGTCGCAGGGACAGTCCCTAGGGAGAGAACTCCAAAGGTGAGGCTCCTGGCCAAAATTGGCCCTCCACCCTGGCCCCAAACGCCCCTCCCCGCTCACTTCCCCATCCATCCCAAGCCCATTCATGTCTTTGTCTGCTGGTCCACCTGAAGGATCTATACCTGTGACAGTCCACGGGGGTGTCACCCCTAAGGCCCCGTGTCTCCAACCCACCGAGACATCCAGAAGGAACTATCAAAATCTTCCCAAGGAGGGGGTTGAGGGTGCTGGGGCCTCCATTCATCTCAAACACCACAGATGAGGTCCAGAATCCTTTACACAAACAGAGAAAGGATGCTCAGGGCGTGAGAAAGGGTGGTGTGTGACACTCCCTTGGGAAGAGAAATGGCACCTGGTAGAGCCCCACACATGCCCCAATGGCCCATGCTCGGCCATATCATTTTAAAGGGCCAGGCCCGGGCCCAGGATGCTGGGACTCAATGGCCCAAGTTATGTGAGGACACAAGCCCTGGGAAACAGCAGGAGGAGGTCTGTTTGGATCCCTGGGGGAGCCACTTGCCTGCCTTTTCAGAATCAGTACCAGAATCACCCCATTGGTCGCAAACTTTGGATAAAGGGCCAGAAAGAGCAGTGGGCAAATAGGAGATCATCTGCTCCATGAAGTTCA
>NW_026588447.1:0-3915 GCF_907164565.1 Psammomys obesus | reverse complement strand
TGAGTGCACCTCCCACTTTCTCAGACAGAACTGTGCGCCCCAGGATAGCAGACTGAGTTTCCCTGTTGGGAGAAAACCCCATAGCTAGGGAATCAGCAGTTTCTTCAAGAGGACTGTACATGGAAATTTAGTGAGCAGCAGCACACTAAATTTATAACAAGAAACCCAGCAGTGGGGCAGCTGTCTTGAGAAATTTTATGGGTAAGAGGAGATCCCCCCCTGCCTAACATAGACCACAGCTACTACTCAGGGCTATAAACCTGAGGTGAGCAGTGGCATCTCCGGAGAAACACTGGCCATACAGTGACCATAACCAAAAATCAGAGAAGGACTCCTTCAGGAAAAATCATCTTCCGGCCAAGGGGATACTCCCTACCTCAGGACTCCAGGAAGCACAGAAACTAACAGCCAAAACCTAAATCAGCCCAATGGGTAGAGGTCAGCGTAAAGGCTCAACCAACAAAAGACAGAGCAATATGGCATCTCCAGAACCCAGCCATCCAGGGGCGAACAGCCCTGAACAATGCAGCATAATAGAAAATCAAGAAGAGGACCTTACATCTATGTTAATGAAGAGGATAATAGAGGAGACAAATAAAATACGTAAAGAATTAGAGGAAGATAAAACCAAACAGATCATGGCTATCCGTAAAGAAATGGAGGAAGATAAAGACAAGCAAATTAGGGCCATCCGTGAAGAAATACGGGAAGATGCAGCCAAACAGCTTGTGGCCTTCAGAGAAGAAATAATTAAATCACTGAAAGAAATCAAAGAGACAGAGTTGAAGGAACTAAAAGAAAAAGAGGAAAATACAAGCAGACAGGTGAAGGAAGTAAACAAAACAACTCAAGACCTGAAGATAGAACTAGAAAAATTAAAGAAAACACAAATGGAGGAAATAATGGAGAGGAAGAATTTAGGGAAGAAAACAGGAACTACAGAGGTAAGCATAACCAACAGAATACAAGAAATGGAAGAAAGAATCTCAGGTGTAGAAGATACAATGGAAGAAATCGATGTATCTGTCAAAGAAAATGTGAAATCCAAAAAATTCCTGACACAGACCGTCCAAGAAATCCAAGACAATATGAAAAGACAAAATTTGAGAATAATAGGAATAGAGGAAAAAGAAGACTCCCTTCTCCAAGGCCCAGAAAATATTTTCAACAAAATCATTGAAGAAAATTTCCCCAAGTTAAAGGAGAAGCCAATAAGAATACATGAGGCCTACAGAACACCCAACAAATTTGACCAGAAAAGAAAATCCTCCCGCCACATAATAATCAAAACAGGAAGTATACAGAACAAAGAAAAAATACTAAAAGCTGCAAGGGAAAAAGGCCAAGTAACATATAATGGCAAACCCATTAGAATCACACCTGACTTTTCAACAGAAACTATGAAAGCCAGAAGGGCCTGGACAGATATCATGCAGACCCTAAGAGAACACAGATGTCAACCCAGGCTACTATACCCTGCAAAACTCTCAGTCCTCATAGACGGAGAAAACAAGATATTCAATGACAAAAACAAATTTCAACAATACCTACACACAAATCCAGCATTACAGAAGACACTGGAAGGGAAAATACAACCCAAGAAAATTAGCTTCTGTCAAGAAAACACAGGAAATAATTAACCTTACTACAGCAAAACAAAAAGCAACCAAGCACACAAACTTATGAACACAGCCAACATCAAAATCAAAGGATCTAACAGCCACTGGTCATTAATCTCTCTCAACATCAATGGACTCAACTCTCCAGTAAAAAGACACAGATTAACAGAATGGATACGTAAACAAAACCCAGCAATCTGTTGCATACAAGAAACACACCTAAGACACAAAGATAGACATTACCTGAGGGTAAAAGGTTGGAAGATGACTTTCCAAGCAAATGGACCCAAGAAACAAGCAGGAGTAGCCATCTAATATCTGATAAAATAGACTTTCAACCAAAAATAATAAAAAGAGATGAGGAAGGACACTTCATACTCATCAAGGGAAAATTCCACCAGGAAGACATCACAATCCTGAACATCTATGCCCCAAATACAAGAGCACCCACATTTGTAAAAGAAACATTGATAAAATTTAAACCACATATAGATCCCCACACATTAATAGTGGGAGACTTCAACACCCCACTCTCAACAAAGGACAGGTCAACAAAACAGAAATTAAACAAAGAAACAATATCTCTGACAGAGGTCATGAATCAAATGGACCTCACAGACATTTACAGAACTTTACACCCAAACACAAAAGAATTTACCTTCTTCTCAGCACCTCATGGAACCTTCTCCAAAATAGACCATATAGTTGGTCACAAAGCAAGCCTCAACAGATACAAGAAGACTGAAATAATCCCTTGTATCCTGTCTGATCACCATGGAATAAAGCTGGACTTCAACAACAACAGAAATAGCAAAAAGCCTACACACTCATGGAAACTGAACAACTTGTTACTAAATGACAGCTGGGTCAGGGAAGAAATAAAGAAAGAAATTAAAGCCTTTCTAGAACTCAATGAAAATGAAGACACAACATACCCAAACTTGTGGGACACAATGAAAGCAGTGCTAAGAGGAAAGTTCATAGCACTAAGTGCCTTCAAGAAGAAATTCGAGACAGCTCATTCAAGCAACTTAATGGCCCACTTAAAAACCCTAGAAAAAGAAGAAGCAGACACACCAAAAAGGAGTAGATGGCTGGAAATAATCAAACTCAGGGCTGAAATCAATCAATTAGAAACAAATAAAACAATTCAAAGAATCAATGAAACCAAGAGCTGGTTCTTTGAGAAAATCAACAAGATAGACAAACCCTTAGCCAAGCTAACTAAAAGGCAGAGAGACACCACCCAAATCAACAAAATCAGAAATGAAAAGGGGGACATAACTACAGACACTGAGGAAATCCAAACAATCATTAGGACTTACTTCAAAAGTCTATATGCCACAAAATTTGAAAATCTAAATGAAATGGACAATTTTCTTGATCGATTTGACTCACCAAAGCTGAATCAGGACCAGGTAAATCAACTAAATAGTCCTATATCCCCCAAAGAAATAGAAGCAGTCATCAAAAGTCTCCCATCCAAAAAAAGCCCAGGACCAGATGGCTTCACTACAGAATTCTACCAGACCTTCAAAGAAGAGCTAACTCCAATTCTCTTCAAACTATTCCACAAAATAGAAACAGAAGGAACATTACCAAACTCATTCTATGAAGCCACAATCACCTTGGTACCTAAACCTCACAAAGACTCAACAAAGAAAGAGAATTTCAGGCCAATCTCCCTTATGAACATTGATGCAAAAATACTTAACAAAATACTTGCAAACCGGATCCAAGAACACATCAAAGATATTATCCACTATGACCAAGTAGGCTTCATCCCAGGTATGCAGGGGTGGTTCAATATACGGAAATCCATCAATGTGATCCACCATATTAACAAACTGAAAGAAAAAAACCACATGATAATCTCCCTAGATGCTGAAAAAGCATTTGACAAAATCCAACATCCATTCATGTTTAAAGTACTGGAGAGATCAGGGATACAAGGCACATATCTAAACATAGTAAAGGCGATATACAGCAAGCCTATAGCCAACATCAAACTAAACGGAGAGAAACTTAAAGCAATCCCACTGAAATCAGGGACAAGACAAGGCTGCCCACTCTCTCCATATCTCTTCAACATAGTGCTGGAAGTCCTTGCTAGAGCAATAAGACAGTCGAAGGAGATCAAGGGGATACAGATGGGAAAGGAAGAAGTCAAATTATCACTATTTGCAGATGATATGATAGTATATATGAGTGACCCCAAAAACTCTACCAGGGAACTCCTACAGCTGATAAACACCTTCAGCAAAGTGGCCGGATATAAAATTAACTCAAAAAAATC
>NW_026588446.1:0-1645 GCF_907164565.1 Psammomys obesus | reverse complement strand
ATTCTTTATATTCTAAGATCTAATGCTATCATGGGCCAAATTCCATGGAGAGTGACACGTGACTTCAATTCTTATATTAAAAAAAATATGAAGAGAGCAGGCAGTCTTGCTTTGTCCCTGATTTCAGTGGGATTGATTTGAGTTTCTCTCTGTTTAGGTTAATGTTGGCTATAGGGTTTCTGTATATTTACTTTACTATGTTTAGGTATGTGCTTTGTGTACTTGATCTTTCCAAAATTTTATATATGAACATATGTTGGATATTTGGCTTCTATAAAAATGATCATGTGGTTCTTTTACTTCTCTTTGTTGATGTGGTAGATTAAATTAATGGGATTCTATAGACTGAACCACTCCTGCATGCCTGGGATAAGTCGTATGTGATAGTGGTGGATAATATCTTTTATGTGTTCTTGTATTTGGTTTGTGAGTATTTCACTGAGTATTTTTGTATCAGTGTTCATGACGAAAATTGGTCTGAAGTTCATGTCTTTCTTCGGTCTTGACTGTGACATAACTGTGGCTTCATATAATCAATTTGTTAATGTTCCTTCTGTTTCTTTTTTGTGGGATAGTTTAAAGAGTATTGGTATTTACTCTTCTTTGAAGGTCTGGTAGAATTCTGAGCTGAAACCATCTGACCCTGGGCTTTTTTGGTTGAGGACTTTTGATGACTTCCTCTATTTCCTTAGGGAAGATAGGACATTTTATTTACCTGATCTTGATGTAACTTTGGTAAGTGGAATCTATCAAGAAAGTTGTACATTTTATATAGATATTAAATTTATGTGGTGTATAAGCTTTTGAAGTAAGACCTAATGATCCATTTGTTTTGCACGGTTTCTGTCTTTCTATCACCCTTTTTGTTTTTTATTTTGTTTATTTGGATAGTGTCTTTCTGCCTTTTAGTTACTTTGGCTAAGAGTTTGTCTCTCTGGTTGATATTCTCAAAGAACCAGCTCTTGGTTTTGTTGATTCTTTGAATCATTTCATTTCTAGTATGTTGATTTCAGCACTGAATTTGGTTATTTCCAGCCCTCTACTCCTTTTGGCCCTGTCTGCGTCTTGTTTTATTCTAGGTCTTTCAGTTGTGTCATTAGATTGCTTGTAAGAGATGTCTCAAATTTCTATATGAAGGTACTTAGTGCTATGACTTTTCCTCTCAGTACTGTGTTCGTTGTGTCCCATAAGTTTGGGTATGTTGTTCCTTAATTTTCATTGAATTCTAGGAAATCTTTAATTACTTTCTTTATTTCTTCCATGACACCTGTCATTGAGTAGAATTGTACAGGTTCCATGTGTATGTGTAGGCCTTTTGCTCTTTCTGTCATTGTTGACATCCAGATTTAGAACATGGTTGTGTACTTGGATCGAAGGGATTATTTCAGTCTTATTGTATGTGTTAAGACTTGCTTTTTGCCTGAATATATGTTCAATTTTGGAGAAAGTTCCTTGATTTGCAGAGAAGAAGGCAAATTTTGTCTGGGTGACAATTCTATTAGGTATTTGATTCATAAGCTATATAAGCTTCATTATTTCAGTGTTTACATTCTGTGAGAATGATCTGTCACTTGGTGAGAGTGAGGTGATGAAGCTTCCCATTATTACTGTGTTGGGACTGATGTATGATTGAAGTTTTAATAAT
>NW_026588445.1:0-6564 GCF_907164565.1 Psammomys obesus | reverse complement strand
TTCTTAGAGCCTGTGCTGTTGGTGTTCTGTTCAGGAAGTTGTCTCCTGTGCCAATGAGTTCTAGGCTGTTCCCCACTTTTTCTTCTAACAGATTTAGAGTATCTGGTTTTATGTTGAGGTCTTTGATCCATTTGGACTTTAGTTTTGTGCAGGGTGATAAATATAGATCTATTTTCATTTTTCTGCATGTGGACATCCAGTTGGACCAGCACCATTTGTTGAAGATGCTGTCTTTTTTCCATTGAATGGTTTTGGCTTCTTTGTCAAAAATCGAGTATTCATAGGTGTGTGGGTTTATTTCTGGGTCTTCTATGCGGTTCCATTGATCCTCCTTTCTGTTTTTATGCCAATACCATGCAGTTTTTATTACTATTGCTCTGTAGTACAACTTGAGATCGGGGATGGAGATACCTCCAAATGATCTGTTGTTGTACAGGATTGTTTTGGAGATTCTGGGTTTTTTATTTCTCCATATGAAGCTGAGAATCTTTTTTTCAAGGTCTGTAAAGAATTGAGTTGGTATTTTGATGGGAATTGCATTGAATCTGTAGATTGCTTTTGGCAGGATGGCCATTTTCACAATGTTAATCCTACCAATCCATGAGCACAGGAGATCTTTCCATCTTCTGAGATCTTCTTCAATTTCTTTCTTCAGAGACTTGAAGTTTTTCTCAAACAGGTCATTCACTTACTTGGTTAGTGTCACCCCAAGGTACTTTATGTGGTTAGTGGCTATTGTGAAGGGTGTTGTTTCCCTAATTTCTTTCTCGGCCATTTTGTCTTTGGTATACAGGAGGGCTTCTGATTTTTTTGAGTTGATTTTGTATCCTGCCACTTTGCTGAAGGTGTTTATCAACTGGAGGAGTTCTCTGGTTGAATTCTTGGGGTCGCTCATATATACTATCATATCATCTGCGAATACTGACACTTTGACCTCTTCCTTTTCGATTTGTATCCCCTTGATCTCCTTTAGTTGTCTTATTGCTCTGGCTAGGACTTCAAGTACTATGTTGAAGAGGTAGGGAGAGAGTGGGCAGCCTTGTCTTGTCCCTGATTTCAGTGGGATTGATTTAAGTTTCTCTCCATTGAGTTTGATGTTGGCTATAGGCTTGCTGTATATTGCCTTTACTATGTTTAGGTATGTGCCTTGTATTCCTGATCTCTCCAAGACTTTAAACATGAATGGGTGTTGGACTTTGTCAAATGCTTTTTCAGCATCTAAGGAGATGATCATGTGGTTTTTCTCCTTCAGTTTGTTTATGTGGTGGATTACATTGATGGATTTCCGTATGTTGAACCACCCTTGCATGCCTGGGATGAAGCCTACTTGGTCGTGGTGGATGATATCTTTGATGTGTTCTTGGATTCGGTTTGCAAGTATTTTATTGAGTATTTTGCGTCAATGTTCATAAGAAAGATAGGTCTGAAGTTCTCTTTTTTTGTTGGGTCTTTGTGTGGTTTAGGTATCAGGGTGACTGTTGCTTCATAGAATGAGTTTGATAATGTACCTTCTGTTTCTATTTTGTGGAGTAGTTTGAGGAGAATTGGTGTGAGCACTTCTTTGAAGGTCTGGTAGAATTCCGCGCTGAAACCATCTGGCCCAGGGCTTTTTTTGGAGGGGAGACTGTGAATGACTGCTTCAATTTCCTTGGAGGATATTGGGCTGTTCAGTCTTTCTACCTGATCTTGACTTAATGTTGGAAGATGCAATCTATCAAGAAAATTGTCCATTTCATTTAGATTTTCAAATTTTCTGGCATATAGGCTTTTGTAGTATGACCTAATGATTGTTTGAATTTCCTCTGTGTCTGTAGTTATGTCACCCTTTTCATCTCTGATTTTGTTGATTTGGATAGATTCTCTCTGCTTTTTAGTTAGTTTGGCTAAGGGTTTGTCTATCTTGTTGATTTTCTCAAAGAACCAGCTTTTTGTTTCATTGATTCTTTGAATAGTTTTATTTGTTTCTAATTGATTGATTTCAGCCCTAAGTTTGATTATTTCCAGCCTTCTGCTCCTCTTGGGTGTATCTGCTTCTTTTTTTTCTAGGTTTTTGAGTTGGGCCATTAAGTTGTTTGTATGTGATATTACGAATTTCTTCTTGCAGGCACTTAGTGCTATAAATTTTCCCCTGAGCACTGCTTTCAATGTGTCCCATAAATTTGGGTATGTGGTGCCTTCATTTTCATTGAATTCTAGGAAGTCTTTAATTTCTTTCTTTATTTCTTCCTTAACCCAGCTGTCGTTGAGTAACAGGTTGTTCAGTTTCCATGTGCGTGTAGGCTGTTTGTTATTTCTGTTGTTGTTGAGGTCAAGCTTAAGTCCATGGTGGTCAGATAGAATACAAGGGGTTATTTCAATCTTTTTGTATCTGTTGAGGCTTTCTTTATGACCAATTATATGGTCTATTTTGGAGAAGGTTCCATGTGGTGCTGAAAAGAAGGTATACTCTTTTGAGTATGGATGAAAAGATCTGTAGACGTCTATTAGGTCCATTTGATTTAGGGTCTCTGTAAGTGTTTTTATTTCACTATTTGTTTTCTGTCTAGTTGATCTGTCCCTTGGTGAGAGTGGAGTGTTGAAGTCTCCCACTATTAGGGTTTTAGGATCAATGTGTGATTTAAGCTTTAATATTGTTTCATTTACGAATGTAGGTGCTCTTGTACTTGGGGCATAGATATTCAAAATTGTGATGTCCTCTTGTTGGATTTTTCCTTTGATGAAAATATAGTGGCCGTCCTTATCTTTTTTGATTAACTTGGGTTGAAAGTCTATTTTATTAGATATTAGGATGGCTACTCCTGCTTGTTTTCTGAAACCATTTGCTTGAAAGACATTTTTCCAGCCCTTTACTCTGAGGTAGTGTTTATCTTTGTTGCATAGGTGTGTTTCTTGGATGCAACAGAATGTTGGACCCTGTTTCCGCAACCATTCTGTTAGTCTATGTCTTTTAATTGGGGAGTTGAGTCCGTTGATGTTGATAGAAACTCGTGACCAACAATTGTTACTTATTTTAGATGTGGTGTTGGTGGTGTCACTGAGTTTCATTGCTTGTCTTCTTTTGGTTTTTTTGTTGTGTAGTTATCTATTTCCTCTGTTTCCTTCGATTTAGTTGTTTTCTTTGGTTTGGAGTTTCCCTTCTAGTAACTTCTGTAAAGCTGGGTTACTATGTAGATATTGTTTAAATTTTGTTTTGTCTTGGAATATCTTGAATTCTCCGTCTATGTTGATTGAAAGTTTTGCTGGGTATAGTAGTCTGGGTTGGAATCTGTGGTCCCTTAAGGACTGTATGATTTCTGTCCAGGCCCTTCTGGCTTTCATAGTTTCTGTTGAGAAATCTGGTGTGATTCTGATAGGTCTACCTTCATATGTTAGTTGGCCTTTTTCCCTTGCTGCTTTTAGAATTTTTTCTTTGTTTTGTAGGTTCAGTGTTTTGACTATGATGTGACGTGAAGAATTTCTTTTCTGGTCTAGTCTACTTGGTGTTCTGTAGGCCTCTTGTATGTTTATGGCCATCTCCTTCTTTAAGTTGGGAAAGTTTTCTTCTATAATTTTCTTGAAAATATTTTCTGGACCTTTGAGCCTGATATCTTCTTTTTCTTCTACTCCTATTATTCTTAGGTTTTGTCTTTTCATGGTCTCCTTGATTTCTTGGATGTTTTGTGTTTGGAACTTTTCTGATTTTATTTTTTCTTTGAGAGACGTGTCAATTTCCGCAAGTGTATCTTCGGCTCCTGAGATTCTTTCTTCCATCTCTTGTATTCTGTTGGTGATGCTTACCTTTGTGGTGCCTGATCTTTTCTCTATGTTCTCCAGCTCCTGGTTTTTCTCTATTTGTGTTTTCTTTATTGATTCTAATTCTGTTTTCATGTCTTGCACCATTTCCTTCATCTGTTTGAATGTGGACTCCTGTTTTTCAATGATAGCTTCTATTTTTTTGTCTGTTTCCTCTCTATGTATCACTAATTGTGCCTCTACTTCTTTGGGTATAATTGCCTGTATTTATATGAGAGCTTTGTTTATTTCTTCTTTATTTGCCTTCATTTGTGTGGACATTTCTTTGAGAGCTTTGTGCATTTCTTCTCTGTTTGCCTCAATTTTCGTGGTCATTTCTCTGAGTGCACGATTTGTTTCCTCTTGGTTAGTCTCATTTCTTTGGTTATTTCTCTGAGGGCTTTGTTCATTTCATCTCTATGGGCCTTTAATAGCTGGAGAAACATAGTTTTGAGGTTGCTTTCTTGTATATCTAGTGAATTGAAGTGTCCATTTTTTTGTGGGGTTGCTGGTGAGATCATTATGTCCTGATTTTTGTTGGGAGTGTTTTTACGTCTGCCTCTAGTCATCTGGTTATTTATAATCCTCACTGGTTGTTCCTCGAGATTGTAGTTTGTGCTATGATCCTCTCTTTCTGTTTTCTGGACTGTTTTTTCAGGAAGATGAGAGAGGTTCACTGCTTTGGGGGTGTGCACTGTGTTTTCAGTTTTGCCTAAGTAAGGAATGTGACGCTGGCGCTATTCGTGTGAGCTTTTAGCGGACGCAGTGTGTATGCGCGGATTCTCTGACTATTGCAGTGGCCTGCAAGCCACTATTATGCAGTTCTGACTGAGATCCAGGGATTGTTTGCCTGGATTACTCTGGTGGACCCGCAAGGCAGAGGCTTCAATGTCGCTATCCCAAGAATCCCTCTGATGCCCACACTAGGAGTGTGGGTGGCAGGGATCTTGTCTGGTTGCTTCTGTGGAGAGGCCCTGGGTCTGGGGCAATCTCTCCCTAGAAGGCTCACTCACTCTCTTGCAGGACCAGTTGGAATGCACAGGGGTTCCCCTTGCTCACTACTCTCAGTTTTGGTCCTGCTGCAGAAGTGCACGGGTAGTGTAACAGTCAGCTCTGTGACACTGTGGCCGCAGGACTCGGTGTCCACCTTTCCTGTGTGCTGCCTCTTTGTTCTTTCCCTCTGCCAGGAGGGGTTGTGTTGACTGGTCCCTGGGTGGCGCGGGAAAGAGTTAGAGTGAGTGTATTCAATCCCAGATCCCGGGCCCAGATCTCTCTGCCAGAAGCAGCCTAGCAGTAGAATCTATGTTTGCTGATCCCAAGAGAGTACCGGGTAGGGTTGAGTGTCCTCAGATCCAGAGCTTGGGCTTCTCTGCTAGGGGCCGCTGGAGAGAGGGTGCTGTGTCCTTGGCAGGCTGCCTCTCTGTCCTTTCCCTCTGACCTTCTCCTCTGCTAGGGCGAGCTTATGGAGGCGCTCTCAGGGGAGTGCCAGCAGGGGTTGGGGCTTCTCAGTGGGATCCTGAGCCCTGAGCAGGTGGTTCTCTGCGGGGGGGGGGGGGGGGGGGCCGCCGGGGGGGGGAAGGGCGCCTGGGTTTTATTGCGCTGGGCCCAGGAGAATCTCAGGACGCGTAGGATGACCACAGTCCCAGATCCCGAGCTGTAGTTTTTTTGCTAGGAGCGGCTGGCAGCACTGGAGTTCCGGCACTGTGAAGCCGCTGTGCGCCTCTTTATCCTTCCACTCCACTGCGGCAGGGTATGGTGGCATTTGGGGGAGTACCCGAAAGGATTGGGTTTTCTCAGCCCCGATCTCGGGTTGGGGTACAGATAATGTGGTCTGTGGCAGATTCTGTTGGGCACCTCCTGCCTCCTCTGAAGAGGGAGTAGGGATTTTGAGCTGGGCGCGCAGCTGCTATCCGCCTGCGGCAGGAGCTCAGTTGTGATGGCGGCAGGTACCCACCTTGGTCGGAGAGACCTTACAGGGAAAGACTAGGTGACCCGTGACCAGTCTGGCAACTTTCCTTCCCCGTGGGTTTTTTTTTGCGACTGGGACTCGCAGCCTTAGGCCCCCTTGTGCCCACCAATCAGCCTGGGAAATTGATCGTGATAAGCAGGCTTGCGGCACCAGCCCGGAGTTATCATATCTTACAGGTCTATATAAGTGAGTATATACCGTGTTTGTCTTTCTCCTTCTGGGATATTTCACTCAGGATGATCTTTTCTAGATCCCACCATTTGCCTGCAAATTTCATGATTTCCTCCTTTTTGATTGCTGAGTAGTATTCCATTGTGTAAAAATACCACAATTTCTGTACCCATTCCTCCGTTGATGGACATCTGGGTTGTTTCCAGGTTCTGGCTATTACAAATAAAGCTGCTATAAACATGATTGAGCAAATATCCCTTTTGTGTACTTGAGCAAACTTTGGGTATATATCTAACAGTGGTATAGCTGGGTCTTGAGGAAGCACTATTCCTAATTGTCTTAGAAAGTGCCAGATAGATTTCCAGAGTGGTTATACCAGTTTACATTCCCACCAGCAGTGGAGGAGGGTTCCCCTTTCTCCACAACCTCTCCAGCATGTGTTGTCCCTTGAGTTTTTCATTTTGGCCATTCTGATGGGTGTAAGGTGATATCTCAGGGTTGTTTTGATTTGCATTTCCCTGATGGCTAATGAGGATGAGCATTTCTTTAAGTGTTTCTCTGCCATTCGATATTCCTCTGTCGAGAATTCTCTGTTTAGCTCTGTTCCCCATTTTTTAATTGGATTACTTTGTTTGCTGCTTTTCAGCTTCTTT
>NW_026588444.1:0-5181 GCF_907164565.1 Psammomys obesus | reverse complement strand
GCAAAGAAAACAAGAGAATCAGCTAAACATTGATGATAAGCTCTAAAGCCACAAACCCAAATAAATCATCTTATCTTTTAAATTATTTCTCTCATCTCACAGTGATAAAAATCCATCTGGCACAATGGGAGAGTCACTTTCCTGAGATGAGTGAAGTAACTATGGTGAATTTTGCCCTGACCCTCTTCTGAGATGTTTCTATATTCCAGTATGTTGCGTAGGAAGATCAGACCATTTTTTACAGAGCTTATCCAAGTGAGTTTTTGTGTGCCAACTTATCTTTTTCTGCAAACATCTTCCTTTCCTTCTTCGAACAATCAGATTTCCTAATTTTTAAAAAGAACTTATTTGACTCCCAGATTAACACAATCACCTATATTTTTTCTACAGCTTAAGATATGTTAGCTATTGAATAGAAATATATATTCTCACAGTGTTACACTCTGCATCCTGGCAAAAGGAAGGGAGAGTCTAACAATGATGTATCCATGCCAACAATATTTAATTTAATTTAATTTAATATCCCAAGGAGCCTTCTCCTTTTCAAGCCTTTAAAATACTGCTATCTGCTGAGAGAAGGAGAATCAGTCTTCCTCAGTGATGAGCCCTCTTATTGGTTATCCAGTACTAAGTAATTAGCCCTAAGATCAAAGACATATCAGCAACATTAAGTGAATTCATCAGGTTATATTTCAATATTTATTCACATTATTATAAGCATATATATGTAAGAATAATAAGGAAACAGAGGGCATAAATGTGAGGAGAAATGGGGAAGGACTTGGGAGGAGGCTGAGAAAGAGGGGCAATTATGTAAACAGGAAAAGAAAAGAATAGTAACGATGGAGAAATGTTATACATATCAAGTTGTAAATGAATGTTGGGTTAAAAATACTCTTCAGGGGGGCGGAGCCAAGATGGCGACTAGCACACACAGTTTCCGAGCGGTGGAGGAGATAAAGTTCTGAGCTGATGTGTGGAAGAACTTCTGAAGCCAGGGAAACAACGGAGAGACTTTCTAAACAACAGGGAACATCGCAGGAGGTGAAAACCTTGGTCTCGGGTCACCCACGGACTTGATTGGGGAAGGTGAGAAACGATCCTTTGATCTCTCGGCACTCCCCTCCCCCAGACCTCCCTCCTCCTCGGCACAGGCACAGCCGGCTCGCCTTTCTCAGCGCAGACCTAACTGCCTGGGGCCTGCAGCCACTGAGGCGGAGCCCCAAGCCCTTTATCGGCAAAGGCCAGCAGTACTGTGTCTCGGAGTCCCAGATTCACTCGCAGCGGCTGCACCATCCTCCCAGGGCCCTAGTCTGCTAGACGCCATACTAGCTCCACAGGAGCGCCATCACTGTTGGTACGGCCCGCCCAATCCCACAGTGACAGAGAATTCGCTATATAATCACCAAAACCAGACAAAAACGCCATACAAGCTAGACACACCAGGCGCTGGGCCTCCGAAGCTTGGAGAGCACAGTAAAGAGACCCCAGGACTTTCCAGAAAGCATCTGGACTAGCAACCCAGTCTCCAGTTACAGCGGGACTTTCTAACCTGGCGGCGGAGCAGCACTGAGCTGGCGGGGCACATCAGCCCTCCAGTTTAAGACTAACCAGGGCCAAACCAGAGAACAGAAAGGCTGATTACCCCGATTCCCACTGACGTGACCACCCTGAAATCTCCAGCTGCAGCAAGACCTCATAACCTGGCAGTGACAGCAGCACGGAACTGGCGGAGCACATCAAAGAAGCAGGGCCAAACCAGAGAACAGAGAGCCCAGATACGCCAATCTCTGCCAAGTGTCCTGCCTGTAAGTGAGTGCACCCTTGAGAATCTGCAGCTCCACTGATCCTGGGTTCTGCTAAAACAGAAGCCAGGCATCGAACCCCCTCCCACCCATATACCCACTTTGGGAAACAGAGGGGCACTTGGAACATTGAAGTTCCTGCTCTGTGGGTCTAATTGAGGAGTTAAGGCAGTTAATGCCAGAAATTGCGCTGCGATCATCACTAGCGCCTGCGACGTATACATTGCAGAGCCCCTCCCACACACTCAAGGGTTCAACATTAGCCATCACTCTGTCCCTCGAGACACACGCCCACACCCACTTACACACACACACACATATACACACACACGCACGCACGCTTGCATTTGCCTCTGTTTGCGCCTGCGTACTTTCCTCCCACAGGTACAGCTAGTCCTCAGCACATGCTAAGGACACGGGACCTCTCTCAACTTCCTGAAGAATTCTCCAGACTCGAGAGAGAGACAGTACCAGTCTGATCGGCAGAATCCAAAAACAAACAGGGAAGGTCTCAGACAAGCCAATGGCCAGGGGTAGGCGAAAGAACACTTCCAACATAAATCAGGACATCATGACTTCACCAGCAAACCCCAAAATCGATGGATACTCCAATTCATCAGAAGCACAGGAAAATGACCTTAAAGCCATGCTTGCTCAATTATTTGAGGCTTATAAGGAGGAAATGAACAAATCTTTCAAAGAGTTGGCCAGTCAATTGGAGGTAAAGAAAGAAGAAATAGACAAAACCCTTAAAGAAACACAGGCAAACATAGCCAAACAAATAGAGGCACAAGTAGAGAAAAAATTAGTGGCATACAAAAAGGAAATGAACAAAGAAATAGAGTCCATCGTAGAGAGACAGGAATCCAAATTCAAACACATAAAAGAAATGATGCAAGGCATGAAAACAGAATTAGAATCAATAAAGAAAACACAAAATGAGAAAACTCTTGAGCTGGAGAACTTGGAGAAAAGATCAGGAACCACAAAAGTAAGCATCACCAACAGAATACAAGAGATGGAAGAGAGAATCTCTGGAGCTGAAGACACACTTGCAGAAATTGATACTTCTCTCAAAGAAAAAGTAAAATCAGAAAAATTCCAATCACAAAATATCCAAGAAATCAAGGATGCTATGAAAAGACAAAATCTAAGAATAATAGGAATTGATGAAAAAGAAGACTCCAGGCTCCAAGGTCCAGAAAATATTTTCAAAAAAATCATAGAAGAAAATTTTCCCAACTTAAAGAAAGAGATGTCCATAAATATACAAGAGGCCTACAGAACACCAAATAGACTAGACCAGAAAAGAAACACATCACGTCACATCATAGTCAAAACACTAAATCTACAGAACAAAGAAAAGATATTAAAAGCAGCAAGGGAAAAAGGCCAAGTAACATATGAAGGTAGAACTATCAGAATCACACCAGACTTCTCATCAGAAACTATGAAAGCCAGAAGGGCCTGGGCAAGCATCATGGAGACTCTAAGAGATCACAAATGTCAACCGAGACTACTATACCCTGCAAAGCTTTCAATCAACATAGATGGAGAAAACAAAATATTCCATGACAAAACTAAATTTACGCAATATCTATACAGCAAACCAACCCTACAGAAGATACTAGAAGGAAAACTCCAATCCAACGAAAACGAATTCACCCAAGAAAACAGGGCATACAGATAACATCCCAACAAAAATGAAAAGAAAACAAGCAATGAAACAAGGTAAGATCATCGACTCCATTACACAAGGAACTAACATGCATTGGTCAATATTATCTATCAATATTAATGGACTCAACTCACCAATAAAAAGACACAGGCTAACAGAATGGTTACGGAAACAGGACCCAACATTCTGTTGCATCCAAGAAACACACCTATGCAACAAAGATAAACACTACCTCAGAGTAAAGGGCTGGAAAAATGTTTTTCAAGCAAATGGTTCCAGAAAACAAGCTGGAGTAGCCATCCTAATATCTAATAAAATAGACTTTCATCCGAAGTTAATCAAAAAAGATAAGGAGGGCCACTATATTCTCATCAAAGGAAAAATCCAACAAGAGGACATCACAATTTTGAATATCTATGCCCCAAATACAAGAGCACCTACATTCGTAAATGAAACAATATTAAAGCTTAAATCATACATTGATCCTAATACCTTAATAGTGGGAGACTTCAACACCCCACTCTCATCAAGGGACAGATCAACCAGACAGACACCAAATAGGGAAATAAAAGCACTCACAGAATCCCTAAATCAAATGGACCTAATAGATGTCTACAGATCTTTTCACCCAAACTCAAAAGAGTACACCTTCTTTTCAGCACCACACGGAACCTTCTCCAAAATAGACCATATAGTTGGTCACAAAGCAAGCCTCAACAGATACAAAAGGATTGAAATAATCCCTTGTATACTATCTGACCACCATGGACTAAAGCTGGACATCAACAACAACAGAAACAACAAAAAGCCGACACGCACATGGAAACTGAACAACTTACTACTCAATGACAGCTGGGTCAAGGAAGAAATAAAGAAAGAAATTAAAGACTTTCTAGAATTCAATGAAAATGAAGGCACAACATACCCAAATTTATGGGACACATTGAAAGCAGTGCTCAGAGGAAAATTTATAGCACTAAGTGCCTACAAGAAGAAATCCGTAACATCACATACAAACAACTTAATGGCCCAACTGAAAAACCTAGAAAAAAAAGAAGCAGATACACCCAAGAGGAGCAGACGGCTGGAAATAATCAAACTAAGGGCAGAAATCAATCAATTAGAAACAAATAAAATTATCCAAAGAATCAATGAAACAAAAAGCTGGTTCTTTGAGAAAATCAACAAGATAGACAAACCGTTAGCCAAACTAACTAAAAAGCAGAGAGAAACCATACAAATCAGCAAATCAGACAGGAAAATGGGGACATAACTACAGACACTGAGGAAATCCAAACGATTATTAGGTCATACTACAAAAGCCTATATGGCACAAAATTTGAAAATCTAAATGAAATGGATAACTTTCTTGACAGATTCCATCTACCAAAATTAAGTCAAGATCAGGTAGAAAGACTGAATAGTCCTATATCTCCCAAGGAAATTGAAGCAGTCATTAACAGTCTCCCCTCCAAAAAAAGCCCTGGACCAGATGGCTTCAGCGCAGAATTCTACAAGACCTTCAAAGAAGTACTAACACCAATTCTCCTCAAACTATTCCATAAAATAGAAACAGAAGGAACACTACCAAACTCATTCTATGAAGCCACAGTCACTTTGATACCTAAACCACACAAAGATCCAACCAAAAAAGAGAACTTCAGACCTATCTCTCTTATGAACATTGATGCAAAAATA
>NW_026588443.1:0-5000 GCF_907164565.1 Psammomys obesus | reverse complement strand
TCTTTCTTTCTTTCTTTCTTTCTTTCTTTTCATGAGATAGGCTTTCTCTATAGCCTTAGCTGTACTGGGATCAGCTGTAGACCAGGTTGGCCTTGAACTCACAGAGACCTATCTGCCTCTGCCTCCTTGAGAGCTGGGATTACAGGCATGCACTACCATTCCCAGCCTAACTACCTGGACCACAAGGTAAAACCGTGTTTCTTCAAAACTAATGTGACTAAGATTTTTAAGGGAGGAGAGATTGCAGTGTGGTCTTTCAGTAAAGACCAAAACCAGGTCTTTAGCACCAGAAGGACATCAGTCTGAATTTCTTCATTGCTAACAAACAGCAGCCAGAGTCAATGACAGGAAAAGACCCTGTTAATGGTCACAATTTCATCCTTATCCTATTAATTCAGAGCTATTGTAGTGCAAAGTAATTATTTCCTATGTAAAAATATAAACACAAGAGTTTTTCTATTGTTTCAAAAATTGATTCAATTTAACATTTCAAACTTTGAAACATTACATTTTAGCTTTCAATAGAAATTGGTGTCTTTTTGCTTCTGGGACAACTCACTCAGGATGATCCTTTCCAGGTCCCAACATTTACCTGCAAATTTGATGATTTCCTTATTTTTCATTGCTGAGTAATACTCCATTGTATAGATGTACCACAGTTTCTGCATCCATTCTTCAGTTGAGGGGCATCTGGGTTGTTTCCAGCTTCTGGCTATTACAAATAAAGCTGCTACAAACATGGTTGAGCAATTGTCCTTTTTGTGTACTTGAGCTTCTTTTAGGTATATGCTTAGGGGTATATGCTCACTCATATAGACATACAATGTAGGACAAACCCACTAAAATCTATGCATCTAAAGAAACCAAGCAAGAGAGAGGACCCTAACTAAAATGTTCAATCCCCACCTGAAAGACAAAGAGGATGGACATCAGAAGAAGAAGAAAACAGGAAACAAACTAGGAACCCACCACAGAGGGCCTCTGAAAGCCTCTGCTCTGCAGACTATCAAAGCAGATGCTGAGCCTGATGGCCAAATGTCGGGCAGAGTGAATGGGATTTTATGTAAGAAGTGGGAAATAGTAAGAGCTGGAGAGGACAGGAACTCCACAAGGAGAGCAACAGAACAAGAAAATTTGAACACAGGGAACTTCGCAGAGACTCATACTCCAACCAAGGACTATTCATGGAGATTACCTCGAACCCCTGCACATATGTAGCCCATGGCAGGTCAGTGTCCAAGTGCGTTACCTAGAAATGGGAAGAGGGACTGCCTCTGACATAATCTGATAGGCCTGCTCTTTGGTCACCTCCCCCTGAGGGGGGAGCAGCCCTACCAGGCCACAGAAGAGGACAATGTAGCCACTTTTGACAAGAACTGACAGACTAAGATCAGAAAGGAGAGGAGAACCTCCCCTATCAGTGGACTTGTGGAGTGGCATGCATGCAGAAAGGGGAGGGAGGGTGGGATCAGGAGGGGAGGAGGGAGGGGCTTATGGGGAGATACAAAATGAATAAAGTGTAATTAATAAAAAATAAAAAAAGTTTAAAAAATAACAAAAAAGAAATTGGTGTCATTTATAAAATGACATTTTAATTTTCTAATATTTTAGTGCTAAAATTATGACTTTGAAGAATAAAAGAATGCAAGACTTATACTTTCAGCTCTAATCTTATATATCTGAATTATATTACATAATGTCAAAGGCTGTGATTGGCAAGAACTTTCTGTATAAAATAAGTTAGTTATATGAGTAACTGAAAGTTTTAAATTTAATTTCATATGAATGTAAAACCTATTTTCATTTCACTTTTGAGGATATTTTGCATGACATTGGTTCCCTGATTCAATCTATGTTGTGCTTCTCAGTTGTATGTGAAAAGGTTACATATATTTGAGTTTTAAATATCTTTTTTTTTAAGGTAAAAAGATAATTGAAAACAATGCGGCATTGGCCCAATATCCACATACAGGGACCTGGATGTTCAGAAGAAAAGGAAAGGCAAAAATTAAAGCTAGTACAACCTGGACCAGGATGACGAAAATCAAAAAGATCATCCACTAAGGAGACCAGGGATCTCATTTTTTTTCATCAATATTTTATTTATTTATTTGTGAAAATTAAAACATATTAAAATATTTATTCCGCATGACTAAGTTTGACCAGTGATGGATATATAAGGTAACTAATCCATTCTCAGGGTCTTAAAGTGTTTAGAGAGAAGTCAAGTGATATGTACAACTTAGTCATCTAATCAAGCTGTATCATGAATTTTCTCCAACTACAAATCTCACCCTTGGTTTCCTTTTGTAAATTAATTTGTTTTTTATTCATTTTACTTCCTGGTTGTAGCCCCATCCCTCATCCCTGATACTTTTTAATGTGTTTGTCAGCTGTAATGACTTTCTGCTGGAGTCTTTTAAGTCTTTTATGTATCTAATCCTATCTTCTGAGAATGAGGATACCTTTTCTTTTCTATTTGCAAACTTTTAACTTTTTCTCTTGTCTTATTATTCTAGTTAAGACTTAAAATGCTATGTTCAGTAGATTGGGAGAGCAGTATGATTTTTTTAAAGTTTTTTAAAATAAATTCTTGATGAGTTTCACATCCTGGACCCCAATCCCATTCATTTCTTCATCCCTTTATATTCTCACTTTGGCCCAATAACCTCCACTCCCCCCTCATGACTTTTTTTCTTTTAACAACAACCATAAAACCAAATAAAGACCCATAACAAAACATTAAAAAAACTCATCATAGAAGCTGTAGTGTCACTAAATATATGTAATATATATAACTGTACATTAGTGCATCTCTCAACTCTAAAAATGGAAGATTCTGTTTGCACAGATGGTGATTAACATTGAGAACCACAACTGGAATAGGAGCAGCGTAGAAAGGAATGAGGACTATTCAGCAATAAATGGGACATCTATATTACATGATCTAATAAAAAAGTTGCATAAGGGGTTGGGAAGATTGTTACTGCCAGATGTGGAAGATGACCACAACAAAACAACGTGTAGGCACAGCAAAGGAGCTGCATGTGAAAACACATTCTGTTTTAACATTATGTGCAAGAGATACTTGAGTTTATGCTAAACTGACTCATAGGAGGAATAACAGATTTTTGTATCTTTAACCTATATTATATGTCTAACAGCCACTTATGAGTGAGTATATACCATGTGTGTCTTTCTGTTTCTGGGTTACCTCACTCAAGATGATCTTTTCTAGTTCCCACTATTTGCCAGCAAATTTCGTGATTCCTTGTTTGTAATTGCTAAGTAGTATTTCACTGTGTAAATATATCACAATTTCTGTATCCATTTCTCCATTGAGGGACATCTAGTTGTTTCCAGATTCTGGCTATTATGAATAAAGCTGCTAAGAACACGGTTTGAGCAAAGGTCCGGTACTTGTTGTATACTTGAGCATCTTTTGGATATATGCCTAGGAGTGGTATAGCTGAATCAGGAGCTAGCACTATTCCTAATTTTCTCAAAAAAACATCAGATTGATTTCCAAAGTGGATGTACAAGTTTACCTTCCCACCATCAATGGAGGAGGGTTCCCCTTTCTCCACAACCTCTCCAACCTATGTTGTAACTTGAGTTTTGATCTTAGCCATTCTGATGGGTGTCAAGTGGGATAAACATACTAAAATCTATACTCCTGAAGAAGCTAAACAACAAAGAAGACCCTAGGGAAGATGTCCAATCTTCATTTAAAAGGGCAATCACAATAGACATTGGAAGCAGAAGAACACAGGGAACAGGACAGGAGCCTACCACAGAGAGCCTCTGAAAGACTCTACTGATTGAGGTATCAAAGCAGAGGGTGAGACTTTGGGAAGAATGCATGGAATTTTATGAAAGAAGGGGGAGTTAGAAAGGCCTGAAGTGGCAGGACCTCCACAAGGAGACCAACAAAGACCAAAAAAAAAAAAAAAAAAATCACCTGGGGCTCCTGATGATACCCCAATCATGAACCATTCATGGAGAGGACCTAAAACCCCAGCTCAGATGTAGCCCATAGACTCAGTCTTCAAGCAGGCTCCCTAATAAAGGGAACAGAGGATGTATCTGACATGAACTCAGGGGCCAGCTCTTAAATCACCTCCCCCTGGGAGGTGCAGCTTTGCCAAGCCACAGTGGAAGACAATGCAACCAGTCCTGATGAGACCTGATAGAGTAGGGTCAGAAAGAAGGGGAGGAGGACCTCCCCTATCAGTGGAATAGGAGACGAACATAGGGGAAGAAGAGAAAAAGAGGGTGGGATTGGGAGGAGACTAGGGCGGTGGCCACAGCAGGGACACAAATTGAATAAATTATAATTAATAATAATAATAATAATAATAAAGAAAAAGAAAAGAAATCAGAGATGGGCATGAAGCCATACCCTTCTGTAAGGAGCAACTGTAATACATAGCTCATGGAAAGACTGTCAGTGTTCTTTACAGTTTAGTCATAGTAAGTCAACAACAATTCAGTGGAAGTTTATATCTCCTGAATATATGGGTTGGACAAACTAGACTCAGTGGGTGACAAAAAAATAGAGGACCCAAATTAAAGTGGATGAATAAGGAGGGAGTAATCTGGAAATAGCTGAGGGAGTAGTCCATATAAGCAGCACAAACACAATTCAAAAAAGACCTAAAAATCAAATTACAAATAAATACAATAAATCTCATTTGTTTTTTTGTTTTGTTTTTGTTTTTTTTTTATTTTTATTTTTAGTTACATTTTGTTAACTCTGTGTCCCAGCTGTATCCCGCTCCCTCATTCCCTCCCCAACCCCACACTCCCTCCCTGGTCTCCTCCCTGCCCCTTTCCAAGTCCCCTGATAGGGGAGGACCTCCTCCCCTTTCATCTGACCCTGTTTTATCAGGTATCTTCAGGGCTGGCTGCAAAGTCCTCCTCTGCGGCCTAACAGACTGCTCCTCCCCTGGGGGGGGGGGTGTCAAACAGCCTGCCCTTGAGATCCTGTTAGAAATACT
>NW_026588442.1:0-1864 GCF_907164565.1 Psammomys obesus | reverse complement strand
CTCGTCCACACAGGGAGACCCTGTCTCCCTATACCGAGACCCCGTCTGTCTACACAGAGAGACCCTGTGTCTATACAGAGAGACCCTCTGCCTACACAGCGAGACCCTGTCTCCCTATACAGAGACCCCGTCTACACAGAGATCCTGTCTCTACAGAGTGACGAGAACCCGTCTTTCTACACAGAGAGACCCTGTGTCTACACAGAGAGACCCCGCCCACAGAGAGAGACCCGGTCTGTCTACACAGAGACCCTGTCTCCCTATACAGAGAGACCCCGTCCACACAGAGACCCTCTGTCTACACAGACCGTTTGCCTACACAGCGAGACCATCTCCCTATAGAGAGACCCCGTCTACACAGAGATCCTGTCTCTCTACACAGAGTGACCCTGTCTATACAGAGACCCCGTCCACACACAGAGACCCCGTCTCTCTAGTGACGAGACCCCATCTGTCTACACAGAGAGACCCTGTGTCTATACAGAGAGACCCTGTCCACACAGAGAGACCAGGTCTGTCTACACAGAAGGACCCTGTTTCCCTACACAGCAAGACCCTGTCCACAGAGAGAGACCCTGTCTCTACACAGACCTGGTCTGTCTACACACAGAGACCCCGTCTCTCTACACAGTGACGAGACCCTGTCTACACTGAGGGACCCTGCCTCTACACAGACCCTGTCTACCCAGAGCGACCCCGTCCACACAGAGAGAGCCGGTCTGTCTACACTGAGGGACCCTGCCTCTACACAGACCCTGTCTACACAGAGCGACCCCGTCTCGGGAAACATGACTTGGCTTCATACGTGTCCTTTTCTTATTGAATTTCCCGCCGAGTTCGAACAGAAGCGAGTTAATGAGACACGGAAACTAGATCGCATTGAGTCCGTTTTTGGTTTTTTTTTCTTTTCAACTGTCGAAGAAGGTGAACCGGCTCGGCCGCCTCAGGAAAGAAAACGAGGAAATGAAGGAGCAGGAAACGGAAGGAGGAAATGAGTGGAGAGGGAAGAGAACAAAATAAATCAATGGGAAATAAACCAGGAAATGAAAGAGGGAAATGAATGAGAAGGAAATAAAGAAATAGGAAATGAAATAAATGGGAAATGAACAAGGAAGTAAAGAAATAGGAAATGAAAGAAGGAAATAAAAAGGAAAAATAGGAACTAAAACAAGGACAGGAATAAACAGGAAATAAAACGAGGAAATGAATAAATAGGAAATGAAAGGAAATAAATGGGAAATGAACAAGGAAGTAAAGAGATAGGAAATAGGAAATGTAATAAGGAAATAAAAAGGAAAAATAGGAAATAAAACAAGGAAATGAACAGGAAATAAAATAAGAAAATGAATAAGAAGGAAATAAATGGGAAATGAACAAGGAAGTAAAAAAATAGGAAATGAAATAAGGAAATGGAAATAAACAAGGAAGTAAAGAAATAGGAAATAGAGAAATAGAAAATGAAATAAGGAAATAAAAAGGAAAAATAGGAAATAAAACAAGGACAGGAATAAACAGAAAATAAAATGAAATGAATAAGTAGGAAATGAAATAAGGAAATAAATGGGAAATAAACAAGGAAGTAAAGAAATAGAAAATGAAATAAGGAAATAAATGGGAAATAAACAAAAAAGTAAAGAAATAGGAAATGAAATAAGGAAATAAAAAGGAAAAATAGGAAATAAAACAAGGACATGAATAAACAGGAAATAAAACGAGGAAATGAACAGGAAATAAAGGAAGAAAATGAATAAGAAGGAAATGAAATAAGGAAATAAATGGGAAATGAACAAGAAAGTAAGGAAATAGGAAATGAAATGAGGAAATAAAAAGGAAAAATAGGAAATAAAACAAGGACAGGAATAAA
>NW_026588441.1:0-1311 GCF_907164565.1 Psammomys obesus | reverse complement strand
ATAACCTTTATATATAACTTAAGTGTGTCTACGGTAATATTTTTTTTTGTGGGCATAGCTGTTGGTAATTAGCCACGAATGAAGCTTGGCCAATTTTTTATATATTTAGTATCTTTTAGTCTCTATCTCTATGTTTATACTGGAAAGTTAGGCAGAAATATATCACTAGCTTTAGTGTTAAACCCTGGATGTTTGATTTTTTTTTAACAAAGTAATTAGAAGGAATAGGTTTAAGATATTTCTGTGTCAAAATCTATCTCAGAAATGGCAGATATTAAGAATATCATATTAAAAGCTATGACTTTTGTGTCAGATATATACATTAAATAGATGTTTTTAACATGACGAGAAGTACCTTTAAGTCTATCTCCAGAAGCCAATCAAAGGAAATTGAAATCTCAACCTGGTGACTGAATAATAAGCAGTCAGTGTTTTATCAACTTATCAGAACTTTATTAATAAATGTCAAAACTCTGAACTTCTGAAATCTTATAACATAAGCACAACAGTAGCAAAGAGGGGGGAGAGATCTAAAGTATCTCTCATTTTTAACATGTTTTAAACTATTTTTATTAACTTAGACACTTTAATTTTTTTTGTATTTATTAACCCTGAAATATTTTTTTAGATATCCTCAGACTCTATATAGGCTCTGTATTTTTTTTTTATCTAGCTATATATCTTAAGACACAGATAACTAACATGAATTCTGTGAGCAAGGCAAACCTGTTTTTTTTTTAAATAAGAGATCTAGTACCTAGTAGTTTTAGCTAATTTAGCTAATGAACTGATCAATGAACTAACAGTGGATCTAATTGTCTTTTTTCTAGCTGTAAAGCTATCGTAAGCTTAGCATAGCCATCAAGGTGTTCAGAGACCTGAGAAGGATAAATTATAAGCTAAATAAATGTTTTAATCTATGTGTCAATCAAAATGACAGAGATGACTACTTAGTCCATCACCTAGGCAGTGTCCCTCGCTCCTGTTTCTCACAGCATCCTGAACAGAGGCTGTCCAGCCAGGCACAGAAGGTGAGAGACTGTTTTTACTGTTTCTGTGGAAAGAGGAACAGAAGAGATTGACCTCACCTTGCCTCTCACAATGTGAGACAATGGCTCTTTAGATGTCTCCAGCTTTGTCCACAGCTTAGGCTGGGCCCTAGCGGTGGGCCAGGTGAGGCAATATTGCCCTGTGGTTAGCATACCACAATCTAGAGTCGCAGTCATCTATCGTTGTGCCCAAATCTTTTCAGAGACCTTGGGGGAGCTATTGTCAGGATTTCAGGACTTTTTGTCACAATAAGCTTATACC
>NW_026588439.1:0-1727 GCF_907164565.1 Psammomys obesus | reverse complement strand
GGCGAGGCGCACGCGCAGTCAACGCGCCGCGCTCCGGACTCGGCGCACGCGCGGTCAGGGCGCGGCGCTCCGGGCGCCACGCATGCGCGGTCGCCGCTCCGCGCTCGCCGCGCGGCGCAGGCGCAGTGAGGGCGCCGCGCAGGCGCGGTTTAGAGCGCTTCGCCCCCACGCGCCCTCCGAGCGCTGCGCGCACGCGCGCGAAGGGCGCCGCGCGTGCGCACACGGGCCGCGCGGGATCCGGCGCCCCCCGCCGGCCGCTGCGGGCACCGCACGCGAGTTCGAGCCCAACCCGGAAGAGAAAGAGAGAGAGAGAGAGAGAGAGCAATGCGGAAGTCGCGGGTTCGAGTCCCGGCTCCGACCCCCCTTCAGGGTAGGTGCAGGCGGGGTGGGGGTGGGGGGGGGAATGAGAAATGAATTAATGAATTAATGAATTGATGAATTAATGAAATGATACGAAACGAATGAATGAACGAAAGGAGAGTAAAAAAAACAACGAAATAATGAATAAAAATTAATGAAAAAAACAAAAATAATCGCATGAAAATCAAGCGAGAAACGATGGAATAAAGTGAAACGAACGCATGAAACGACTAAATCTCCTGAAATCAGACGAAAAACCATGAAATAAAGCGAAACAAACGGATAAAACACGATGGAATTTCGTTGAGACGAAGAACAAAGCAATAAAATGAGGAAATAACGTTAAAATTAAAAAAAAAAAACGAAGCGAAATAAAACGAATAAATAGAGAAATAAAAGGAACAAATAAAGAAATAAAACAAATAAATGAAGAAATAAAACGAATAAATGAAGAAATAAAACGAATAAATAAAGAAATAAAACAAATAAATGAAGAAATAAAATGAAATAAAACGAATAAATAAAGAAATAAAACGAATAAAGAAAGAAATAAAACGAAATAAATGAAGAAATAAAATAAAATAAAACGAATAAATAAAGAAATACAACGAATAAATAAAGAAATAAACAAAGAAAGAAAGAAAGAAAACAAATAAATGAAGAAATAAAACGAAATAGATGAAGAAATAAAACGAACAGATGAAGAAATGAAACGAAAAAATAAAGAAATAAAACGAATAAATAAAGAAATAAACAAATAAGAAATAAACAAATAAATAAAGAAATAAACAAATAAATAAAGAAATAAAACGAAATAAATGAAGAAATAAAATGAAATAAAACGAATAAATAAAGAAATACAGCGAATAAATAAAGAAATAAACAAAGAAAGAAAGAAATAAACAGATAAATAAAGAAATAAAACAAATAAATGAAGAAATAAAACGAAATAAATGAAGAAATAAAACGAACAGATGAAGAAATGAAACGAAAAAATAAAGAAATAAAACGAATAAAGAAATAAACAAATAAATAAAGAAATAAACAAATAAATAAAGAAATAAAACAAATAAATGAAGAAATAAAACGAAATAAATGAAGAAATAAAATGAAATAAAACGAATAAATGAAGTAATACAACGAATAAATAAAGAAATAAACAAAGAAAGAAAGAAACAAATAAATAAAGAAATAAAACAAATAAATGAAGAAATAAAACGAAATAGATGAAGAAATAAAACGAAATAAATGAAGAAATAAAACGAACAGATGAAGAAATGAAACGAAGAAATAAAGAAATAAACAAAGAAAGAAAGAAAGAAAACGAAGAAACAAAACAAATAAATGAAGAAATCAAACGAAATAAA
>NW_026588438.1:0-1533 GCF_907164565.1 Psammomys obesus | reverse complement strand
ACAAAAATAAGTTTATGGTTGGGTCACCACAGCATGAACTGTATTAAAGGGCCGAGCTCCACTCATTCGGGATTCTGCTGTGGCCTCTTAAAGGAGAAAAACAAAACAAACAAACAAACAAACAAAAAAAAAACTTGACTGTTTTCATGGGATACAGGCTCCTTAAGATCTTAAGATCCTTAAGATCTTAGCATTTTTGTTCCCCAAAACCATATGGAGATGATCATTCCCATATCTGGCCGGTGACGTGCCTGCCGTTAGCCTCTGCCCAGGCTTCTTTTCAAGAAAAGTAATTGAATTGAGAGATAGAAAATAAACTTCATGAATTAGATATGTGAGAGTCGGTATGCCCTTGAATTAGGGACGTTCTGAACTTTCTGTTCTTATCCTCATTCATCTTTAGGATTCAGTGGCCTCAGGTGGACTGAACACTGTCTGCCCTGCCCTCAAGGAAGCTATTTGCTCCCCATCCTCGAACCACTCTTCGCTACACCTCTTACCTTTGTTGACGATGCTCCACCACCCCTTATCCCACCTGCCCCTTCTCTTCCTTCTCTTTTTTTTATTTCCGGTGTACTGAGTTCATTATTCTGGCAAGGTGGTTTCTTTTTTAAATATATCCGTGCATGAACTCTCAACAGTGACTTCACTGTTGTAACTAAGTCCTGTGAAACCTACAAGGTCCCCTGTCTGTGGAGAGTGTGTTTGGGGTGGGGGTGACACTAGCCGTAAGAGTGGCTCTTTGCTTTCTTACTAACAAGGATCTCTGAGCTCCTCTGTGGGTTATTTAATGAGTAACTAAAGGTACGTGCCACTTTCAAGGGCCCACACCCCAGTTAACAAGGTGGAGCTCACACAGTCACTGCACAGCATCCACGACCAGCGATGTAGAAAACTCTGTATAGTAATTTGTGTTCCCAGAAGCTTCTGGTCTGCCCCTAAACCCCTTTGTCCTTCTAAGGCAATGGTTCTCAACCTTCCTAATGTTGCCACCCTTAATACAGTTCCTCATGTTGTGGTGACACCAATCATAAAATCATTTTCATTGCTGATTTGTAACTGTAACTTCGCTACTGTTGTGAATCATAATGGAAATATCTATGGTTCTCAATTGTCTAAGGTGACCCCCAGAGGGTCGTGACCCACAGGTTGAGAGCCGCTGCTCTAAGGGATGGGAATAGGAATGAGAAGGAGAAAACAGATAATGAGAGGCACAGTTAAGGTATGAACTTCCTTTCTGAAGGATGGTGACATCAGTGGGAATGGGCTCAAAGCTAAGTGTTGTTCCTGGTGTTTTCTTTGTTTGCCTTTCACAATGCACAGATCCTTGGGGGTGTTCTGATTTGGGCTTGAAAAGAGGCAGATGGTAAAGACAGAGGGCGAGAGAAAGGATGAGGGATTAGCATTCAACAAATACTTGTTGGACTAACAAATTCCTACAATGTAGCCCGACGGGTGATGTTGACATTGACATGAATAAAGCGCACATTCCCACTGAGACACACAGAGTCTGAGAGCAGACAGAAATGGCAT
>NW_026588437.1:0-2437 GCF_907164565.1 Psammomys obesus | reverse complement strand
GGAGGAGAAGGAGGAGGAGGAGAAGAGGACTAGGAGGGTGAGGGGGAAAAGAGGAGGAGGGGCAGAGGAGGACGTGGAGGAGGCAGAGGAGCACCCTCCCCCACCTATGTCGAGAGAAGCCCTTCTTTAGGGCGTCCAAGGCCGTTGTTTTAGGGTACTTCCGGCCAATCGAGGCCACTTCCGGGCCTCGGTTTGGGGTACTTCCGGTCCAGGGCGGCCACTTCCGGTTGGAGACAGGAAGTCCTGTCCCCCGAGAAGGGCTCTGGGGCTCTAATGGCGTTGAAAGTCGTCGTTTGAGGGTACTTCCGGCCCAGAGAGGCCACTTCCGGGCCGAGCGAGACCAATTCCGGGCGACGACAGGAAGTCGGGGGGTGGGACATCTCCACAGCAGGCCTTTCCTCTTTGAAAGGCTTCAATGTTGTCCAGAGTCGTCGGGTTGTGGTCCTTCCGGTCTAATGACGCAACTTCCGGTCTTGGTTGAGGGTCCTTCTGGGCGAGCGAGGCCACTTGCGGGCCTCGGTTTGGGGTTTTTCCGGTCTAATGAGGCCACTTCCGGTCTCGACCGTTTTTCCGGCCAAGAGAGGCCACTTCCGGGTTAGAGAACGGAAGTCCCGCCCCCCTGGGAGCACTTTAGCGCTTTAATGATGCGCCACGTTGTCCCTGTGGGGTACTTCCGGTCAACTGAGGCCACTTCCGGGCGGGGACGGAAAGTCCCTCCCACGGGGGTTGGGTCGTCTTCCCAGCAGGCCTTTCCTCTTTGAAAGTCTTTAATGGCATCCAGAGCCGTCGGTTGATAGTTTTTCCGGTCGAGCGAGGACACTTCTGGTCTCAGCTGAGGTTTCTTCCCGTCGTGCGAGGCCACTTCCGGTCTCAGCTGAGGCTCCTTCCGGTCCAGAGAATCCACTTTCAGGTTAGAGGCCGGAAGTCCCGCCCCCCTAAGGGAGCTCTAGTGCTTTAATGGTGCGCTAGGTCGTCCCTGTGGGGTACTCCCGGTCAACTGTGGACACTTCTGGGCGGGAACCGGAAGTCCCTCCCCCGGGAGGTGGGGCGTCTCCCCAGCAGGCCTTTCCTCTTTGATAGGCTTTAATGGCGTCCAGAGTCGTCTTCCGGTCCAGGGTGGCCACTTCCGGTTGAAGACAGGAAGTCCCGCCCCCCGGCGAGGACTTTAGGGATTTAATGGTGTCCACAGCCATCGGTTCAAGGTCCTTCAGGATCAAGTGAGGCCACTTCCGGTCTCGGTTTTGGGTACTTCCGGTCGTGCGAGGACACTTCCGGTCTCACCTGAGGGTCCTTCTGGTCCAGAGAATCCACTTTTGGGTTGGTGACCGGAAGTCCCACCCCCCTAAGAGAGCTCTAGCGCTTTAATGGTGCGCAAGGTCGTCCCTGTGGGGTCCATCCGGTCCAGAGAGGCCACTCCCCCGGGACCGGAAGTCCCTCCCCCGGGGTTTGGTCGTCTCCCCAGCAGGTCTTTCCTCTTTGAAAGGCTTTAATGTTGTCAGAGGTCGTCGATTTGGAGTTTTTTCGGTCCACGGCGGCCACTTCAGGTCCTCGGTTGAGGGTACATCCGGTCCAGAGAGCCCATTTCCGGCCGGCGAACGGAAGTCCCGCCCTCTGGGGGGCTTCAATGGCGTCCAAAGTCGTTGGTTCAAGGTCCTTCAGGGTCGGGAGAGTCCACTTCCGGTCTCGGATGAGGGTTTTTCCGGTCCAGAGAGTCCATTTCCGGCCGGCGAACGGAAGTCCCGCCCCCGACAGGGCTTTAATGGTGTCCGAAGCCGTCGATTTAGGGTTTTTCCGGTCTAATGATACCACTTCCTGTTTCGGTTTAGGTGTTCCGGTCACGTGGAGCCACATCCGGGCCTCGATTTCGGGTACTTTCTGTCCAGATAGGCCACTTCCGGTCCTTGGTTTCGGTACTTTCGGTACTTGGTACTTTTGGTCCAGTGAGGACACTTCCGGTCCTCGGTATCCTGTACTTCCGGTCGTGCGAAGCCACTTCCGTTCTCTGCTGAGGGTTTTTCCGGTCCAGAGAGGCCACTTTTGGGTTGGAGACCGGAAGTCCCGCCCCCTGGGCAGGCCTCAATGGCGTCCAAACCCGTTTGTTCAAGGTCCTTCAGGGTCAAGCGAGGCCACTTCCGGTCTCGGTTTTGGTTTTGAAATCGAGCGAGGCCACTTCCGGGCCTCGGTTTCGGGTACTTCCGGTTCAGAGAGGCCACTTCCGGGCGGAGACAAGATTGTCCTGCCCCTCTGTGTGGGCTTTAGGGTCTTAATGGCGCCCAAGTTCGTCGGTTTGGGGTTTTTCCGGTCAAGCGAGGCCACTTCCGGTCAACAACCGGAAGTCCCTCCCCCGGGGGGGTGGGGCGTCTCCGCAGCAGGCCTTTCCTCTTTGAAAGGCTTTAATGGCGTCCACAGCCGTGAGTTTGGTGTTCTTCCGGTCGAG
>NW_026588436.1:0-2816 GCF_907164565.1 Psammomys obesus | reverse complement strand
GTGACAGTCACGCGTGTGTGACCCCCCTTGCACACTCACGCGTGTGTGACTCAGTGTCACGCGTGTGCAGCGTCACGCATGTGTGTGACCCCCGCGGGTCCCCTCGCACACTCACGTGTGTGACTCTGTCACGCGTGTGTGACCCCCTCGCACACTCACGCGTGTGTGACTCAGTGTCACGCGTGTGTGACCCCCGCGGGCCCCCTTGCACACTTATGTGTGTGACTCATGCATGTGTGTGACCCCATGAGCCCCCTTGCACACTCACGCGTGTGTGACTCAGTGGTGTGAGCGGGCGGGTGGGACCCCCTTGGGCCCCTTGCACACTCACACGTGTGTGACTCAGTGTCACACGTGTGCAGCATCACGCGTGTGTGACCCCCACGGGCCCCCTCGCACACTCACGCATGTGACTGTCACGTGTGTGACCCCCTTGCACACTCACTCGTGTGTGACTCAGTGTCATGCGTTTGTGTGACCCCCGCGGCACCCTCGCATACACGCGTATGACTCTGTCACGTGTGTGTGACCCCCCTTGCACACTCACGCGTGTGACTCTGTCACGCGTGTGTGACCCCCTTGCACAATCACGCATGTGTGACTCTCACGTGTGCGTGACCCCCTTGCACACTCATGTGCGTGTGCCCCCGCAGTCTCGCTGCAGGACATCCACACGTGCAAGGCGTGTGTGACCCCCGTGCACACTCATGCACGTGACCCCGTGACACCCACCCGCTCACGCGTGTGTGACCTTCTTGCACACTCACGCGCATGTGTAACCCCAATGACCCACTCACACGCGTGTATGACCCCCTTGCACACTCACGCATGTGACCCCCTTGCGCACTCACGCGCGTGCATAACCCCCTTGCACACTCACGCGCGCGTGCCCCCGCAGTCTCCCTGCAGGACGTGCGCGCGTGCAAGGCCTTCCGCAGCGCCGCGGCGCAGGAGCAGCAGGTTGTGGCCGCCGCCAACCGCCCCGAACCCGTGGCCGCCGCCCGCCGCCGCGGGGAGCCGCCGCCGCCGCTCGGGCTGCTCACGCCCTACAGGTGCCGCGGGGGGCGTGCAAGACACTCGGCGGGGGGGTGCGGGCGCGTGTGCGCCGGGGTGTGCAAGCCGCGGCGTGTGGGTGCGCGTGCGTGGGTGTGCAAGGCACTGCATGTGGGTGAGTATGTGTGTGTGGGTGTGCAAGCCACTGCATGTGGGTGAGTATGTGTGCGTGGGTGTGCAAGCCACTGCATGTGGGTGTAAGTGGGTGTGAGTGTGCGTGGGTGTGCAAGCCACTGCATGTGGGTGCGCGTGTGTGGGTGTGCAAGCCACTGCATGTGGGTGAGTATGTGTGCGTGGGTGTGCAAGCCACTGCATGTGGGTGAGTGTGCGTGCTCACGCCCTACAGGTGCCGCGGGGGCGTGCAAGGCAGTCGGCGGGGGGGTGCGGGCACGTGGGCGCCGGGGTGTGCAAGCCACTGCATGTGGGTGCGCGTGCATGGGTGTGCAAGGCACTGCATGTGGGTGAGTATGTGTGTGTGGGTGTGCAAGCCACTGCATGTGGGTGTGACTGGGTGTGAGTGTGCGTGGGTGTGCAAGCCGCGGCGTGTGGGTGAGTGTGCGTGGGTGTGCAAGCCGCGGCGTGTGGGTGCGGGTGCGTGGGTGTGCAAGCCACTGCATGTGGGTATGTGTGTGTGGGTGTGCAAGCCACTGCACGTGGGTGTGTGTGGGTGTGCAAGCCACTGCATGTGGGTGCGCGTGCGTGGGTGTGCAACACATTTCATGTGGGTGTGCGGGGCGGGGGGCGTGCAAGCCACTTCGTGTGGCTGACTGTGTCAGTGTGCGTGGGTGTGCAAGCCACTGCATGTAGGTGAGTGTGCATGCTCACGCCCTACAGGTGCCGCGGGGGGCGTGCAAGACACTCGGCGGGGGGGTGCGGGCGCGTGTGCGCCGGGGTGTGCAAGCCGTGGCATGTGGGTGCGCGTGCGTGGGTGTGCAAGCCACTGCATGTGGGTGTGAGTGGGTGTGAGTGTGCGTGGGTGTGCAAGCCGCAACGTGTGGGTGAGTGTGCGTGGGTGTGCAAGCCACTGCATGTGGGTGAGTATGTGTGTGTGGGTGTGCAAGCGACTGCATGTGGGTGAGTGCGTGGGTGTGCAAGCCACTGCATGTGGGTGCGCGTGCGTCGGTGTGCAAGGCACTGCATATGGGTATGTGTGCGTGGGTGTTTGGGCGTGCACGGGTGTGAGTGCCTGGGTGTGAACGGGCTTGCACGCGCATGCTAGTGTGTGCACGGTTCTGTGTTCGAGCGTGCATGGGTGTGAGAGGGTGTGCACGAGTGTGAGTGAGCTTGCACGGGTGCGAGCGGGCTTGCACGCGCATGCTCGAGCGTGCTCGGCTGTGAGTGTTCGGGTGTCCACGGGTGTGCACGGTTGAGTGTGTCATGCGTGTTCGGGCGTGCACGGTGGTGGGTGGGTGTGCCCGGGTGCGAGCGGGCTTGCACGCCCATGCTCGGGCGTGCACGGTTGCGCGTGGGTGTGTCACGCGCGCTCGGGCGTGCCCGGCGGTGGGCGGGCTCGCCCGGGTGTGCAAGAGTGAAGGGGCTTGCACGGGTGTGCAAGAGTGTGAAGGGGCTTGCCCGGGTGTGCAAGAGTGTGAAGGGGCTTGCATGGGTGTGCCCGGGCGCGAGCGGGCTTGCACGCGCGTGCGTGGGTGTGTCGTGCGTGTTCAGGCGCGCCCGGCGGTGGGCGGGCTTGCACGCGCATAATCAGGTATACACGGCTGTGAGTGTGTTCGAGTGTGCACAGGTGTGCAAGAGTGTGAAGGGGC
>NW_026588435.1:0-3752 GCF_907164565.1 Psammomys obesus | reverse complement strand
TGCCCCTCAGAGGCACACAGGACAATCACAGAAAAGTTCAAGAAAAAGCTTGGAATGAGGAGAATCACAGGGTCTAAGGTTGGGATTTCTGTCTTCTTGCATTGAGCCCAGTGAATGGTCCTCCAAAAGAGTCATTTTCCCACGGCTGGCATTTGGCCAAAAACCCCATTCCTTCCAGGACTTGAAGAAAGTTCCTGCTTGCTAAAATTAGAGTCATTATCTTTATCTCTGGCAAGAGAAACTTGTGGTCCTGCCACTGACATAAGACTGTGGTGCCAATTATCTTGTCAGGGTCAATGCCAGCCTGTAGGCACCCTCAGTCCCTGCTCAAAAGCCATCTTTCCCCAGGTCCCATTTAATACTGAAAATCTTTCCCCTGTAACTATCCCCTTGGTTTTCCCAGGAGAGAGCCTTGGTAGTTTAGAATAAACTCTTTCCCTTTCACCCACTGATTGGCTTTTCTATTTTCTTTCCTGCACCCATTTTCATTCATAAAACCCAGGGCAAGCCTCAGAGGTACCTGATTAACACATAGCTCCCATTGTTGGTTCTTGGTTGGGTGAGACAGAATTTCGTTACGGAGTCCAGGTTAGACTCAGTTTTGTGGCAACGCTTCTTCAACTCCTGAAGCTTGCTCCAGCACCTTCACTTTCTCTTTCCATGATTAACACATTTCTTCATTTGTGTATTGGTGTGCTGTCAGTGGACAGTGCATGTTTAGGTGGGAGGTCTCACGGTATCCAACACCATGCCCAGATCTGTTTAAATTTTAAAGCAGACCCTTACTCCATAAATTTGACTGGTGTGGAATTAGCTACTTAGAAAAGGCTAGCATTGAACTCACTGAGACGTGCCTGCCTCTGCCTCCTAAGTGCAGGGAATAAAGGTGCACGGCACCATTACTTGTACAGATCCAAACTTTTTTTTTCTTTTAATGATTTATACTAGGTGTTTGGGGGTTTTGTGTGCTTATGTGAATGTACACCACATGCATGTCTGGGGCTCAAGGTCAGAAGGGAACTTCAGATCTCTGGGAAGTGGAGTTACAGATCATTTCCATGTAGATGCTGGAAATGGAAGATCAATAGGTGCTCAGTATTGCTGAGCTAACTCTTCAGACCATGTCCCAATCTTGACTTCATCTCCTTGAACAATAATAATGGGCTGATCCTTCCTGCAGCACTCTCTGTTTTCTAGGAGCCAAGGACATTGCCTCCCTCAGGGCCTCCTGTTTCTGTTTTGCTTTTGTCCATTTTGGAGCATAGTTCTTACATGGCTGAGGCTGCCCTTCAGCTCACAGTTTGGCTGAAGAAGACCTTGAATTGATCCTTCTGGTCCCATTTTTTTTATTTTTAAAGACAGTTTCTCTGTGTAGCTCTGACTGTCCTAGAACTGCCTCTGTAGACCAAGCTGGTCTTGAACTCACACATAACTGCCTCTGAAATTAGCTGGGCTTAAAGCCATTTGCTACCCCTACCCTGCCTGCCTCCAATTCTTAAATTCTGAGATTACAGGTATGTCCCAGATGTCTGGTGCACTAAGTGATGGAGATAGGACCTGGTGCATGCTGGATAACTCTCTACCAGCTAAGTCCATTCCCAACTCCCTGGTCAGCCACAAGATTAATGGAATCAGGCCTTCCTCCTGCCTCAACCTTTTGAATAGCTGCTACTGCAGTGTATTGACAGAGCATCCAGTTCAGGCCTAGGGTGCCAGAATACATTCCAGACTATGACAAAATGTTTGTCCCAAGGACTGTTATGCCGAGATCAGGAGACCCTCAAAGACCAACAGGAGACCACTAAATGCAAAAGGAAGAGAACATTGTTACAAGAGTGATCGAACTCAGGACCCAAGTCTCACTGACACATTGAGTAGAGATGTGAGACCCGGGGCCCTGGGTGAACAGGAGTTTTAAAGGAAAAAAACCACAGGCAGGGGGTTTCCATGACAGCAATCAGGGGGGTTCATGCCTTGGCATTACAGAATTGGATAAATGTAAGAGGGGCGAGGTGACCTTCTAGCTGAAGTCTAACTTCCAATGGTTATTCTTCTAAACTACATCTGGAAAGTTGGGGAGAATTTTCCCAACCGATTCTCATTGATTGTTGCCAGAGAGATTGTCTCTATTTTCTATCAAGTATTTATTCTGTGATATTTCCTGGAGGCTGTTGCTAGGAGAGTTAACTTTGCTTTCTGCCAACTGTACATTCTGTGATATTTCCTGGTACCTGAGTTCAGCTCCCAGTTAAGAGGGCTCCTCATTTCAAAATGGAGTCACCCAGGCTAACTTAAACTCTTCAGGACCAGTGACAGTAACTCTAAATTATTTTATGTCTATTATCATCAAGAGAGTAACCCCTTAGCTGACTCAAACTCAGACTGACTTTGGTCCCATGACTAAAATTCAACCAGATATGGTGGCTCACAACAGTAATCTTAGCAGGAAAATGGATGCTGAGGTAGGAGTATTGCTCCAAGCTAGAGTTCTAAAACAACTTCAGCCTCAGTACAAGACCCAGTCCCTATAACAAATGGAGTAACAAGTAAGCCAATGAAAGAACAAATCATCAAATTCAGCTTTTCATAGTTATTTAACAAGTGGATGTTTATATTTAAGAGTTTCTGGGAAGGTGGAGATGGGATGTTCTCTTGAGTTGTTTCAATCACTGAAATGATTGAATGTTTCACATAGAATTAAAAGGGTGGAGATTGAACTATCCAAGAAAATTCCAGTTTGTGGTTGGAAGGTGTGGCTTCAGTAGGGAGCATGAGCAGAGAGGTATTTGGAGGCTTCATGTGAGCCCTGGAGTAACTGCCTGGCTCAGTTCAGGTCCAGACACTGTCAGTAGCATTCAGAACTAGTGAGTAATTGTCTTCCTTTGGATCCTGCAGTTGGATTAGAGACCTTTGTTGTTTGCTTGGTTGGTTTGGTTTTTTGTTCTTTGTTTGTTTGTTTGTTTCTTTGTTTGTTTGTTTGTTTTCAAGATAGGCTTTCTGTGTAGCCTTGACTCTACTGTACCCTTTTTGTAGACCAAGGAGACCTTGAATCCAATCTGCCTCTACCTCCCTGAGTGCTATGATTGCTCTACCCAGTGAAAAGACCTTTCAGCCTCAAGATGAGACAAGAGATACTGATTTATCTCTCTTCAGATGAACACACAAAGACATTGGGTTTAATTCCAAATGAGGTTTTGCCTTCATCTCAAATGTCTGGTTGATTTCATTATGATTGTTGATTGTTTTGAGACATGAGTTACTATGCTGTTCATGGTCTCCTACAACTGGCTATGTGGCTCTGGTTCCTCAGGAATTCAAGATGCTCCTGACTCAGAAGCCTTGTGAGTACTGGGATTACTATCATGTTCCTTCATACTGTGCTTCATTCATTTATTCATTCATTGTTTTTATGGATTTTGTGAGACAAGGACTCACACTGGAGACCTGTAGATGACACATCTCTGGTAATCTGGCAGGTCCTTTGCTCTGACTCTCAATAGGTGGAATTACAACTGTGAGTGACTCAAATACCTTGACTTAGGCTTTGGTTTGCATCTTTTTAAATTAGCTTTTGATTTTGGATATGGTCTGCTTTTGTGACCCAGAAAGGCCTGTAGAAACCAACTTCTGTCTTTACTGTCCTTATCAGGAATTAAACACTGAACCACAATGAATGGCTTTTCCTTTATTTTTTTTTATACAGAAAGGGTTTCTCTGTGTAGCCTTGGCTGTTCTGGACTGACTTGTAGACC
>NW_026588434.1:0-1355 GCF_907164565.1 Psammomys obesus | reverse complement strand
ATGTATGTATGAATATATATATATATATATATATATATATATATATACACACACTATATATATATACATATATGTATATATATATATATATAGAGAGAGAGAGAATCAGACTAACTTTGTAACCTATGTTTCTTTTAATTGCCTTATAACTTATATTTTCAAGTTTTAGGCCCATGTTAATTAAAGCCTCTTAGTGCTTCTCCAGAGAGCTGAGGAATGTAAAAGTTCCTGACATCAGCCATCTGTGAGGGCAGAGATAAGGAAGAAAACAAGCAGAGATCCCTACTAAATGGAGAGTAAATCACCGGCTGGCGCCTGTCAGATGAGCTTTGTTTGGAAACCGGGCCAAATGACCCCAATACTTCTCCTGCATAGCTCCTGACCTTTGATCCAAAGCCTGAAACCGCCACTCCTCAGAACAGACATGGGATGAGTTAATCATTCTCCCACCTTTAACTGTAGCTATATCTCATATGGCAAGAAATTCCAAACTGACTTGGAGATCAGATATTTACAGCAGGACTGACCGGACCTAAGAGTGACCAGAATTAACCAATTATTTTAAAAGTGAAACACCTCATCCAATCCTGAATCGCCAAGATAGCAACCCCAGGAGATTCCCGCCTTTTTGCCTTTTAAAAACTTGAGGTCTTTGTCTCCCGGTGCCACTCCTTGCTGACCAGCAGGGGTGACCCCATTGTGCAATGGTCAGAATGCACCTCTTGCAATTTTGCATCAGTTTCCTGAGTTGTTTTCATACCTTCTTATATTTAGGCTCTTGCTGGGCCTAACAATATATATACATACATATATATGTATACATACATATGTATTTATTTTGTTTGAAGTTCCATTCTTCTTCATGTTTCCATTAGTTACTATATGGCACCTAATGTTGAAGTACTGCCTTCTGAGAGGATTATCTAGAGGTGCTAAATAATGTAACGATGATATTTATTTCAAAAAAGCATGTTGTGTGTGTGTGTAATGTGACTATGGGTTCTTAGGCCATGACAGATGTGTGAAGACTTGGTGACAGCTTCGTGGAGTTTATTTTGGTCATTTTTATATGATGTTCAAAGTCATGTTGACAGTTTTGCTTACCACAAACATTCCCAACTGAGTTCATTGAGTTCATACTCAAATAAACTTAATTGAAATATTACATTAGTAAAATATTGTCTTCTATCTAGATTATAAACCTATTGCCATATTAGGATGGAAGAACATAAAATAATTTGAATAATAAATGCTATTTTCAAATTAAAATAATATGATGGTGTTGTGATTTGGAATGTGTTAGTTCTTTCTTAGGAATAAAGCCTTGTTCATAACACTGTCTCAGATCTACAAGT
>NW_026588433.1:509-5183 GCF_907164565.1 Psammomys obesus | reverse complement strand
AAGTTAGCCTGAATATAACTCCATTTTGAAATAAAGATCCTGACTAGGATATTTCCTGAATACCAGGAAATATCATGGAATGTACACCTAGCAGAAAACATTCTTAACTCTCCTAGCAACAGCCTCCAGGAACTGAAACAGAATAAATGCTTCTGAGACAAATAAAGACAAACTCCCTGGCAATAATCAATGGGAATCTTTTGAAAATCGGGTGTAAAAATTTTCCCCAATGTTTCAGATATGGTTTAGAAAAATAGCATTGTGATTATATGCCTTAGCCACTGTGATTGTGTGCCTCAGAAAAGGTCACCCTGTCCTGCTAAATTTCAGCCAATTCTGTAACACCAAGGCTTGTGCCCCCCTGCTTGTTGCCATGGAAACCCCCTGCTCACAGACTTTCTCTTTAAAAATCTTGTTCACTCAGAGCTCAGTGTCCCACTTCTCTACTGCTGTGTCAGTGAGACTTGGATCCTGAGTTCATTTGCTCTCCTAATAAAGCATTCTTGCAATTGCATGGAGTCATCTTCTGGTGGTCTCTGAGGGTCCTGTGAACCTGGCATTACACAGGGAGATACAAATCAAAATGACCCTGGAATTCTACATTACACCCATAAGGATGGCTAAGATCAAAAACTCAAGTGGCAAAATGTGCTAGAGAGGATGTGGAGAAAGGGGAATCTTCCTCCATTGCTGGTGGGAATGTATACTTGTACAACAATTTTGAAATCAATCTGGCACATTCTCAGATAAGTAGAAATTGTGCTTCCTCAAGATCCAGCCATATCACTCCTAGACATATATACAAAATATGCTCAAGTACACTCAAGAACACTTTCTCAGCCATGTTCATAGCAGCTTTATTCAGAATAACCAGAATAACAACCAAGAGGTTCCTCAACAGCGGAGTGGATATAGAAATTTTAGTACATTTACACAATGGAATATAATTCAGCAAGTAAAAACAAGGAAATAAAGATTTGCAGGCAAAGGGTGGGATCTAGAAAAGATCATTCTGAGTTAGTTATCCCAGAAGCAGAAAGACACACATGGTGTATACTCACTTATAAGTGGTTTTGAGACATATAAAATAGGATAATCCTACAATAATCTGTACATCTAAAGAAGCTAAGCAAGAAGGAGGACCCGGGATAAGACGATAAATCCTTACTCAGAAAGACAAAAGGGATGGAAATTGGAAGAAGGAGAAAACAGGAAACAGGACATGAGCCTACCACAGAGGGCCTCTGAAAGTCTCTACTTAGCAGTGTATCAAAGCAGATGCTGAGACACATAACCAAAATTTTGGGCTGAGTGCAGGGAATCTTATGAAAAAAAAGGGAGACAGTAAGACCTGGAGAGGACAGGAGCTCCACCAGCAGAGAAACAGTACCAATATATCTAAGCACAGAGATCTTTTTTGAGACTGATACTCCAATCAAGGACCAATCATGGCTATAACTTACAACTCCTGCCCAGATGTAGCTCATGGCAGCTCAGTTTCCAAGTGGGTTCCCTCGTAAAGAAACAGGGACTGTCTCTGGCATGAGCTCAGTGGCTAGCTGTATGAGCACCTTCCCCTGAGGGGTGAGAAGTCTTGCCAGGCCACAGAGGAGAACAAGGCAGGCAGTCATGGTGAGATCTGATAAGTTGGGGTCAGATGGAAGGGGAGGAGCACCTCCCCTTTCAGTGGACTTGAAAAGAGCCGGGAGAGGAGATGAGGGAAGAAGCATGGTATTGGGAGGAAATGACAGAGGGGGCTAAAGCTGTGACCAAAGTGAATAAACTGTAATTAATATATGAAAAATAAAAATATAATAAAAAGAAAATGTGAAATCTAAAATTTTCCTGACACAAACATCCAAGAAATCTGGGACAATTTGAAAAGACCAAAACTAAGAATAAAAGGAATAGAATACTCCAAATTCCAAGACCTTGAACATTTTTTTAGTAAAAATCATATAAGTAGACTTCCCAACATAAAAAAAAAAATAAATGCCTAAAACATACAAGAAGCCTACAGAACACCAAATAGTTTGGACAAGAAAGGAAAATCCTCCCATCACATAATTTTCAAAAAAGTAAATGTACAGAATAAAGAAAGAATATTAAAAGCCACAAGGAAAAAAGTTCAAGTCACATATAAAGGCAAACCAACCAAAATGTCAGCTGAATTTTAAACATGTTGGTCTATGAAAGCTAGAAGGGCCTGAACAGATATCATGCAGACACTAAGAGAGCACAGATGTCAACCCAGACTACTACACCTAACAAAACTCTCAATGACCATAGTTGGAGAAAACAAGATATTCAATGACAAAACCAAGTTTAAGTAGTAACTAACCACAAACCCAGCCCTATAGAAAACACTGGAAGGAAAACTCCAACTCAATGAGGCTAATTACACCAAGGAAAGCACAAGAAACAACCCTATAGCAGAACAAACAAAAGAAAGGAAGCATGCACACACACACACACACACACACATACACACACTAACACTACCAACATCAAAATATAAGGAAGTAATGAGAACTGGTCATTAGTATCTCTCAACATCAATTGTCTCAACTCACCAATAAAAAGACACAAGTTAAGAGAATGGGAACCAAACAGGACCCATCATTCTCTTGTATTAAAAAAAAAAAAAACACTGCACCAACAAAGACAGAGATTACCTCAGGATAAAGGGTTGGAAAAGGGTTCCCAAGCCAAATAACACAAGAAACAACTTAATAAAATAGACTTTCAACCAAAATTAATCAAAAGAGATGGAAAAGGACACTTCCTATTAATCAAAGAAAAAATCCACCAAGATGACATCTCAATTCTAAACATATGTGTCCCAAATGCAAGGGCACCCACATTTGTAAATGAAACTAGACTAAAGCTTAAATCACACATTGAACTTCACATGTTAATAGTAGGAGGCTTAAACACACTCATTCACCAATGGACATATCATTAAGACAGAAACTAAACAGAGAAATAACAAAACTAACAAAAGTTATGTGTCAATTGAACCTAAGAAATATCTTTTAAACATTCCATCCAAACACAAAAGAGTATACCTTCTTCTCAGCACATCATGGAAGCTTCTCCAAAATCGACCATATCCTTGGACACAAAGCATGCCTCAACAATTACAGGAAAATTGAAATAACATGTTGTATTCTAGGAGACCACCATGGATTAAAGCTTAATTTCAACAACACCAGAAACAATTGAATGCCTACAAACTCATAGAAACTGAACAACTTTCTACTCAATGACCACAAGGGTCAAGGCAGAAAGAATTAAAAAAAAGTTTCTAGAATTCAATGAAAACGATGGCAAAACTTATGGGACCCATTGAAAGCAGTGCTAAGGGGAAGTTCATAGTGATAAGTGCCTTCATGAAGAAAGTGGAGAGAGCATATACTAGTAACTTAACAGCTCAGCTGAGAGCTCTAGAAAAAAGGAAGTAAACACACCCAAGAGAATTCTATGGCAATAAATAGTCAAACTCAGAGTTGAAATCAATAACCTAGAAGCAAAGAGAACAATACAGAAAATAACCTCTAGAATAAAACCTAGAGTTGATTTTTTTATTTTTTGAGAAAGTCAACAAGATAAACAAACCCTTACCTACAAACCTTTACCTAAACTAACTAAAAGACAGAGAGAGAGAGAGAGAGAGACAGAGAGAGAGAGAATCCAGATTAGTAAAATCATAAAATGGGATATAACAACTGACACCAAAGAAATCAAGACTCAGTATATCATATTTCAAAAACCTGTTCTAAACAGAATTGGAAAATCTAAATGAAATGATGACTTTCTTGATAGATACCAGGTACCAATGTTTAATCAAGATCAGGTTAACAATTTAAATAGACCTATAACACCCAAGGGAATTGAAACAGTTATCAAAAGCCTTCCAACCAAAAAGAAGCAAGGGTCAGGTTGTTTTAGCACAGACTTCTACCAGACTTTCAAAGAACTAATACCAATAGTCCTCAACTCTTACCTGAAATAGAAACAGAAGGATCATGTCCAAACTCATTCTATGAGTCCACAGATACCCTGATACATACATCACCCAAAGACTCAACAAAAAAAGAGAATTTGATACCAATCTCCCATATGAACACTGATGCAAAAGTACTCAATAAAATAGTTGCAAACTGAATCCAGGAACATATCAAAATTATCATCCACCATGATCAAGTAGGCTTCATCTCAAGAATGCAGGGATGGTACATATGAAAATACATCAACATAATCAACCATATAAACAAACTCAAAAGAAAAAAAAACACGCTCAGCACATTAGATACTGAAAAGGCTTTTGACAAAATCCAACACTAGTTCATGTGTGACATCTAGGACATTCAAGGTACATACCTAAACACAGTAAAGGCAATATACAGCAACCCAATAGCCAACATCAAGTTACTTCAGAGAAACTCACTGATAAATCAGAGACAAGGCTGCAGAATGTCTTTAATATAGTACTTGAAGTTCCAGATTGAGCAGTAAGACAACTAAACACTATCAAGACAATAGAAATTGGAAGAGAAGAATTCAAAGTATACTGTTCTCAAATGACATGATAGTATTTGTAAGAAAGGCCAAATTTCCACCGGAGAATTCCTAGAGCTGATAAACACTTCCAGCAATCTTTTTGGATACAAA
>NW_026588433.1:0-409 GCF_907164565.1 Psammomys obesus | reverse complement strand
TTCACAATAGCAACAAATAATATAAAATATCTTGGTGTAACTCTAACCAAGAAAGGGTAAGACCTTCAAGATCTTCAAGTCTTTGAAGAAAGAATTTGAATATTTAGAAGATGGAAAGATCTCCCATGCTCTTGGATCAGTAAGATTAACATAGTAAAAATTCTCAGTCTACCAAAAGCCATACATATGCAATGCAATTCTTCTCAAAATTCCAACACAATAATTTGTAGAACTTGAAAGAATAATTCTGAACTTCATTTGGAAAAAAATAAACACCTAGGATACTCAAAACTGTCTTGAACAACATAATAACTATTGGAAACATGACTACCGCTGATTTGTACCCCAGCTGTAGCCCCATTCCTCATTCCCTCCCAATCCCACCCTCCTTCCCTCATCTCCTCCCTGC
>NW_026588432.1:0-5265 GCF_907164565.1 Psammomys obesus | reverse complement strand
CTCGCTTCTGTAACTGTGCTTCTTGCTCCCGAGCCCTATAAAAACCCGTCACCCCAACCGAGAGGCGCGCAAGTCTTCCGAAAGGCTTTGTCGCCCCGGGTACCCGTGTATTGAAATAAACCTCTTGCGGCTTGCATCTGAAGGCTGGTTTCGCTGTTCCTTGGGAAGCGGGGTCTCCCCGTCTAGAGAGGCTCTAGCGGGAGTCTTTTATTTGGAGGTTCCACCGAGATCTGAGACCCCCGCCCAGGGACCACCGACCCATCATCGGGAGGTAAGCTGGCCAGCAGAGTGTCTCTTGTCTTCGTTCCGTCACGTGTTTGTTGCCTGTTCTATCTCTTGAAATTTGTACGATTCAGCTGAGTCGCTCCGTATTAGGCGGAAACTAGAAGGAGCTGACGAGCTCGGACTTCTTTTCCGCAACTCTTGGGAGACGTCCCAGGAGTGTCTGGGGGCCCGATTTTGGGGGCCCGTCTGTTTGGAGACACGACCCAACCCGGACTTTTTGGGGCTTCGTCCCTGTCCGAGGGCTACATGTCTCTTCTGGGAGACGAGGGGTCCGGACCCTTTTCACAGTCTCCATCTGAAGTTTTGTTTCCGGTTTGGCGCCAGAGTCGTGCCGCACGCTGCGTTTGTGTCACTGTCTGTCTATTGTTCGTCGGGTTTGTGTTTGGTGTTAGTCTCTCTGAAACCATGAGAGACGTCCCCCAACTTCATCAGTATCTGGAGGTGGTCTAGAACCACCCACCACTCAGGCTTCTGTGGCAGAGGAGCCAGAGCGGGAATCTGAAGGTCTGTTTTTACAGTACCTTACCCAGAAAGGGACTTGGGCCTGGGTGCTCGTCCTGGAGGAATTTCTGTAGGGCCTCAGTTTTGGTCCCGGGAAATTTGGCCAGCTGTTGGGTGTTTTTTTGTCTCAATGTCTCTGTGCAGTATTTGTTCGTGTTTACCTTCTGTTTTCTGTTCTGAAAGGCCTCACAAAACTTGTTTAAAATGTGTGCCTATGTGTTCATTAGATCTATGAACGCATATGTATAGTGTATCACGTGGTATGTAAAGTGCCTCAGTGCCTTGCCGCCATCTTGACTTTGCCATGCGGGTTGTGGTGTGACCTCCATCTTGGTGTGGGTAAAAAAAAAAAAAAAAAAAAAAAAAAAAAAGGGAAACCTTGGTCAAATAATTCTCATTTCCTTCTGGGTTAAAGGGCTAAGTTGTTTTGGATTGGTATTGGTTTTAAAAATTACATTGTTTGCACTGGTAAATGCTGGTTTTAAAATCTGGTTTTGACTTTTAAAAATTATGGTTATAACTTGTGACTTCTCTCCTACAAAAGGGGTACTTTATTTTGATATTGCAAAAACGGGTTTTAAAAAATTGTTTAAATGTTTAAGGCTATAAAATATTTAAAGTTTATCAGGCATTTGGGTATGACAATGATCTTGGGTAATCTGACAAAATTTAAAAGTTTCTCGATCCTTTGGGGGAGAATAAAAATACTTTGATATTTATTTTATCAATTTTATTAAATGAAACCCAGCCGTATGGTTTGTGCTAATTGAAAAAAATTGCAGTTTTTAGAATGTATCTTATGGAGAGCTGTTTGTTAAGCTGTTTTGTTTATGGAAAAACATGTTACAACCCTTCAAAAAAAAAGAAAAAAGAAAGTTTCAACAAGTTCTTTAAAGCTTGTTCTAAGTTCCTTAGAGTTTATGTGACCTTGGACCATCTTGTCTGCTACAGGGAAGTAATTTTAGAGAAAAAATTTGGCAGTTTCAGAACTCCTCTTTGTAATAATAAAACTTGTTTTTGCTTTGCGTATAAAAAGCAAATTGTGGACGCTGGGCTCCAGCAGGATCATGTTAGGATGAAAAGGATTTTGATGAGAGTTTGTAGGTTGTCTAAAAAGCAAGAGAGAGAGCAAAAAAGTAAAAATGTCTGGTTAAGCCAGAAAAAGGGAGCTAGGAACCTGAAGGTATATAGGATGTTGCAAAAGGTTAGTGGATGTATTATAAAAAACCAGAGAGTTAATATGATTTGAAAAAAAAAAACTGTATTTAAATATGTTATAATTCATTTAAAAGGCTAGTGATTCCTCATTGCAAAATGTTTTCTTATGTTCTTTTAAGGGAAAAAAATTCTGGCTGATAGGTTTGGTATGGCTAGAATAATTCATACAGTTTAAAATTGTTCTGTACTGTAATGTTATGCAGTTGGTTCTAAAACTTATTTAATCACTAAGTTAAAAATGTTGGTTGTGGGGGATTGTAAATGCTCCACAATGTTTGCTGTATCATCATCAGCACCTAATGGCTATGTTTGGTATTGTCAGTCACAGCCTGTGGTAGCCTAACACGTGGCTAGCCGCCATGATCTTCAGGGATAGAGAGCACGTGAAGCTGTATTTTTGCTGCCATATTTGTTTAGGGCTTCCAGCTGAGTTCAGTTACACGTGGTCAGCCGCCATGCTAGTCCAGAGAGAAAGAGGGTGGAGCCATGAGTTTGTGATCATTTTTGTTCAGGTATCTCAGTTATGTTCAGTCATCTGATTAGTGCTAAATGCAAAGCTTTTTACTGTTCAATTTTAAAACAAGTGGTAGGAGCAGCAAGATTTGCTAGGCTCTCTATGAACTGTATCTGATTAAAAGATTTGCTTTGATTTTAGTTCAGAAAGAGCAGATTTAAAGTTATACTAACAACTGCAGTTGGTTATACCTAGTGTCTTTGTTTAGTTTTTCTTTTACACAGTTTAGAACAGATAATAAAGATAGACAAGGAGTAACTCAGATATGCTGGCCCTCAAGCTTGTCAGAGATCTAATGAATATGGCATTTTAACTGTGTAAGCTTATTGTGACAGAAAGTCCTGAAATCCTGGCAGTAGCTCCCCCAAGGTCTCCGAGAAGATTTGGGCACAATGACAGATGACTGCGACTCTGGATTGTGGTATGCTAACCACTGGGCAATATTGCCTCAACTGGCCCACTGCTAGGGCCCAGCCTAAGCTGTGGACAAAGCCGGGGACATCTGAAGAGCCATTGTCTCACATTGTGAGAGGCAAGGTGAGGTCAGTCTCTTCTGTTCCTCTTTCCACAGAAGCAGTAAAAGCAGTCTCTCAACTTCTGTGCCTGGCTGGACAGCCTCTGTTCAGGATGCCGTGAGAGACAGGAGCGAGGGACACTGCCTAGGTGATGGACTAAGTAGTCACCTCTGTCATTTTGATTGACACATGGATTGGTATATTTATTTAGCTTATAATTTATCCTTCTCAGGTCTCTGAACACCTTGATGGCTATGCTAAGCTTACGGTAGCTTTGCAGCTAGAGAGAAGACAATTAGATCCACTGTTAGTTCATTAGCTAGAACTACTAGGTACTAGATCTCTTATTTAGAAAGGAAAACAGGTTTGCCTTGCTCACAGAATTCATGTTAGTTATCTGTGTCTTAAGATATATAGCTAGATAAAAAAAGATACGGAGCCTATGTAGAGTCTGAGGATATAGGAGTTTAGGTTGTAAAAATCTAGAGTGTTATTTAGTCTGAGAAAATGTTTCAGGGTTGATAAATGCAAAACAAATTGGAGTGCCTAAGTTAATGTTTTAAGGTATATAATTATAAGTTATAGTAATATAAAAATAGTTTAAAGCATGTTAAAAATGAGAGATACTTTAGATCTCTCCCCCCTCTTTGCTACTGTTGTGCTTATTTTATGAGATTTCAGAAGTTCAGAGTTTTGGCATTAATCAATAGAGTTCTGATAAGTTGATGGAGCACTGACTGCTTATTATTCAGTCACCAGGTTGAGATTTTAATTTCCTTTGGTTGGCTTCTGGAGATAGACTTAAAGACTTAAAGGTACTTCTCATCATGTTAAAAACATCTGTTTAATGTGTATATCTGACCCAAAAGTCATAGCTTTTAGTATGGTATTCTTAATATCTGCCATTTCTGGGGTAGATTTTGACACAGGAATATCTTAAACCTATTCCTTCTAGTTACTTTATAAAGAAAAATCAAGCATCCAGGGTTTAGCACTAAAGCCAGTAATGTATTTCTGCCTAACTTTCCAGTATGAACATAGAGATGGGGACTAAAAGATGCTGAGTGTATAAAAAAAATGGCCAAGCTTCATTCGTGGCTAATTACCAACAGCTATGCCCACAGAAAAAATGTTACCGTGGACACACTTAAGTTGTGTATAAAGGTTATAAAACAAACAGCTGATACTTATTCAGTGGGATGCAGTTTTACCTGTTACTCTCAAAATGTTCAATTTGCTGATATGTTACTTTTCTGAGTATTTAAAATTATGTATTTCCTTTTGTGTACTAAAAAATTTCATATAAGTTTCAGGATTTGACCTGGATCTGGCATAGCTCAAAAGGATCACAGATGAGGTTTTTCCTGATCTTTCCAATTTAATAGATAAATTTTAACTTCTGTCTCCAGTCTAAATGTGTCTCAGCAGATTTTCACCTGTTTAACTCTGTTCTGGGATCAGCTGTGGACTGCAAGCTGAGATCTGGACTTCCTGGAAACTGACCTGATTGCTCCCTGCCTCTTCCGGTGGATCAACTAACCAGATGCTTGGGACTGCCCTATTGCCCAGCCTTTGACTGGCATTTCAGCCTCCCTAGCTCCTGATGCCTACGGTCCAACGGTCAGCATCAAAGAAGCTCCAGAAGACGGATCTTCGCCCAAATCCCCCCTAGCAGGCTGAAATGCTAAGTCAAAAGTGGCTCCCTGGCATTAGCTATTATCTTGAGCATCTGCTTAGCTGAAATAAAAACTAATATTGCAGCAACTGGGCTAAAAGCCTAGAGAGACCCTAAAAAAAAAAAAAAGGATAATAGCTCTCCTTGGCTTACTACCCCTATATCTACCCTATAGGGACCCAAACCCCGACCAAGAGCCGGGAGAAGCCGCCGCAGCCGGACCTCAGGAGGAACTGGCTCCTTCCCCGGTGGCAGGGCGGTTGAGAGGGCGCCGAGAGGCCCCTCCGGATTCCACATCTCAGGCTCTCCCATTACGAGCGGGGCCTGACGGCCAGCTCCAATACTGGCCTTTTTCCGCTTCAGATCTATATAACTGGAAAAATAATAACCCCCCTTTCTCTAGGGACCCTTCTAGACTCACTGCTTTAATCAAGTCCATTTTAGTAACCCACCAGCCCACCTGGGACGATTGTCAGCAGCTGTTACAGGCCCTCCTGACCACCGAGGAAAAGCAACGGGTCATTTTGAAAGCCCGTAAAAACGTTCTGGGGGATAAC
>NW_026588431.1:0-2763 GCF_907164565.1 Psammomys obesus | reverse complement strand
GGTGCAGGTGCCGGGCCGGGAGCGAGCGGCGGCGGCGGCGGCGGCGGCGGCGGCGGCACCATGGGCCGGGCCCGGCGCTTCCAGTGGCCGCTGCTGCTGCTGTGGGCGGCCGCGGCGGGGCCAGGTAGGGTGACGGCGGCGGAAGCCGGGTCGGTGGGCTGGATCGGGGCGACGGGGGAGGTGTGCGCAGCGCGGGCGGGCTGGTGGGGGGGTCGCGCCGCGGTGACAGCCGGGTCGCCCGGGGCCTGCAGAGGCCCGAACAATGCGCTGGAGGCGGCGGGGGCGCCGCGGGAGACCCTCGTGCCCGGACAAAGCGCGGCGCGGGCCGGGAGCCCGGAGCCGCGGGCCCGGCCGCCGTGCCGCAGCCCCCCCACCCCGCGCAGGCCCCGCTCCCGCGGGGACAAAGGCCCGAGACCCTCCCTCCCCCACGTCCCCCAGCCCGCCGTGTGCAGGCCGGCCCCGCCGTCCTCCCGTCCTGGTCTTTGGAGCCCTGTCTCTCTGTCTGCCCCCCCACCCCGTCCTCCGTCCCTCAGTCTTCAAGTCCCGTCCTTCCTTCTGTCCATCCTCCTTTCTTCTGGTCCCCCCTTCCCGTCTCTCCGCTCCGCCTTTGTCCCCCACCTCTGTCCCTATTCCCGGGTCACTCTGCCTGCCCACCCGCCCCTATTCACTCTGCTCTGTCCCCCGTGTTGCTGTCTCTCTGTGTCCCCATTCACCAGCTCTCTCCCTGTCTCCTTGACGCCCTGTGTCTTCCCTCCTCTGTCCCCCGTCTGCCTCGTCTGCCTCGTCCCCTCGTCCCTGTCCCCTACGGTTCACCCATGTCTCTAGCGCCCCTGTCACCTAGCGGCCTCTCTCTCCCATCCCACCGTCCCCTGTCCCCGACTCCAGCCACCCCTCCTTGCTCCTGGGAGAGTGGAGCCAGGCCAGGCGGTGGAGATGTGTGAAGTGGGATGGAGAAGGCTGGCATGTGGGCACACACGTGGGTTCCGCAAGTCTCCCCAAGCCCTCCCACCGTGCACACAGCCGGGCCACACTTCACAGGGCCCCCTCCGGGACATGCCCTTCTCCCTCACTGTGGGAAGCCGGAGACCCCCAAGGCAGGGTGACCCCTGAGGCTGGGGACAAGGTCAGGGGATGTCACCTGTACCTCTCCCATCTACTGTGGGGTGGGGGGTGGTGGGCGGACAGCAGCAGGCCTGGGGGCTCCTGGAGGGAGTTGAGAGACGTTGGGAATCAGTGGCCCAGGACTCTCCCTCCCCCTTCGCCCCAGCTCTGCCAAGTGAGGGTGCTGGGGGTGGTCCGTCGGAGGGAGCTTCTGAGGTGTCCTCACACTCTGAGGGTGCAGCTGAGGACGAGGCTGGGGCAGAGCCGACCTTGTGAGTTCTGCCTTTCTTCTGTAGACTTCTGTGGTTGCTTCCTAATTTTTGTCAGCCCCCCCCCCTCCTTTGCAACAGCCATGCCCCAATTTCCCAGGTGAGAGCTTGGGCCTCGGTACATTTCCGTCCATTTTTATTCGGCTTTATTCTTATGCGTGGAAACCAGGCTCTTAGGATCCAGGGGCTGGTGAGTGCAGTGAACAAAGAGCCTGGGGCTATTTCAAACCTTGGCCCCTTAGGACGTTAGAGTGGAAGTCTTTAGAGCCTTACTGTAACCTTTGCATTCCTAGAAGTTTGTTGGGCGGGGTGACCTGTAATCCCAGATGCTCTGGAAGCTGAGGCAGGAGGGTGACTTCCAGACTTAACAGGACTGCTACAGAGTGAGTTCAAGGCCAGCCTGGGCAATTTAGGGATATTCTGTTTCAAAATAAAGGCGTTAAAAGGGGGAGGGGCTAGGGAAGCAGCATATCAGTAATAGGTGTCTGGAGTCAGCCAATGAGTGGCTGAGGTGGGGCTCAGGGAGGCCTTGCCCAGAGCCAGCAGCCACTGAGGGCCTGGGGACACAGCTCAGAGGTGCTCCAGAGGCCGGAGGTTCAATCCTCAGTACTGGAAGAGAGAGAGAGAGAGAGGGAGGGGGGAGAGAGAGAACAAAAAAGTTCTAAACTCTTAGTGGTGGCTAGTCTGTGAAATTGTGATATCCTGACCCACTGAGATGGTGCAGCCCCTGGGCCTTGAACCTTGGAACCCGAATGTAGCCCTAGCTACTTTCCTGCCCAGTTCAGGATTCAAATCCCAGGCACTTCTGGGAGGTGGCTTGTCCCTAGTGTGATTTTGAAGTCATTGCTTCCTGGCGTGTAATCCCTTCTGTAAACGACCTCTAAATTGCATGCTGTGGGCCTTTACAAGTGGGAAGCCACTCCAGGCCAGCAGCCTAAAGAACTGGGTCCAGACTGGACAGTCCTGTCTGGCATAGTTTAATGGCTGTCTCTGTCCTTCTCAGGGCCTCAGTTTCTCTTTCTAGAGTCCTCAAGGGTTCCCATTTGTGATGCTTCTCACTGATATCCAGCTACTTTTCTATTTTTTTAAACAGGGTCTCACTGTGTTCAAAAGGCTGGCCCTAAAGTCCCTAGTAGCCCACAGCTGGTCTCAAACTCATAGTGATCCTCCTGCCTCAGACTTTCAAGGACTGCGATTGTATGTCGGTGCCCCCATGCCCAGCTTCTTTACTGGATCTTTATGAAGGGCCCCGACCACCCGTTTAGGAGGGACCACATCTCCTTACCCTGCCAGCAGGACTGAAGACCAGGGCCAGATCTGTGCCAGAACAGAAGGAAGGAAGGAGGGAGGGAGGCAGGGAGGGAGGAAGGAAGGAAGGAAGGAGGGAGGGAGG
>NW_026588430.1:0-2631 GCF_907164565.1 Psammomys obesus | reverse complement strand
CCCAGACATCCCCTGGAAAAGACTCGGGTTCCGCGGGTGCCCCAGGAGCCAGCCCGGACCCAGAGCCGGGAGGGACAAAGGCGCCTGCCTGCACAGAGCCCTGCCTGCGTGCGTGATTCGCCGCCTCAGATAGAACTGTGGGCACCAGGGCAACAGGGCACCAGACTGCATGTCTCTGGCAGGAGGAAACCCCCAGCGGAGGGGGTCAGCAGCTCTAACGCTTAGGACACCCAGCACCAAAACACTTCCTGGACTCACGCAGACTCTAGTGCAGGCAGAAGCGCTGTGCTCTGCCGCCATTGTTGCGTTCCCCTGGGGCACTGGGACACACACACAGCTGCATCCTCGGACCTGCAGGAGCCGAAGAGCCATTACAGCAGCCCTCAGATACTGTGCCAGGGATCGGCCAGTTGTCCCTGGCTGGACTGTCAAAACTGTGGGAATCCCTGATCCTTCAGGGGGGCTGAACCCACAGCCTCTGGACCAGAGCGGTGCCTGCAGCCCCCATCCCAGACAGAGACACACAGCTTCTGGTCCAGAGTGAGGCACCCAGCCTCCAGACCAGAACAGTGCCCCCAAGCGCCAACTCAACCTAGGTGCACATTCTCCAGGTCCAGAGCAGAGCAATCAGCCTTTGGCCCAGAGACTTGCTGAGTGCACCTCCCACTTTCCCGGACAGAACTGTGCGCCCCAGGATAACAGACTGAGGTTCCCTGTTGGGAGAAAACCCCACAGCTAGGGAATCAGCAGTTTCTTCAAGAGGACTGTACCTGGAAATTTAGTGAGCAGCAGCACACTAAATTTATAACAAGAAACCCAGCAGTGGGGCAGCTGTCTTGAGAAATTCTATGGGTAAGAGGAGATCCCCCCCTGCCTAACATAGACCACAGCTACTACTCAGGGCTATAAACCTGAGGTGAGCAGTGGCATCTCCGGAGAAACACTGGCCATACAGTGACCATAACCAAAAAGCAGAGAAGGACTCCTTCAGGAAAAATCATCTTCCGGCCAAGGGGATACTCCCTACCTCAGGACTCCAGGAAGCACAGAAACTAACAGCCAAAACCTAAATCAGCCCAATGGGTAGAGGTCAGCGTAAAGGCTCAACCAACAAAAGACAGAGCAATATGGCATCTCCAGAACCCAGCCATCCAGGGGCGAACAGTTCTGAACAATGCAGCATAATAGAAAATCAAGAAGATGACCTTACATCTATGTTGATGAAGAGAATAATAGAGGAAACAGATAAAATACGTAAAGAATTAGAGGAAGATAAAACCAAACAGATCATGGCTATCCGTAAAGAAATGGAGGAAGATAAAGACAAGCAAATTAGGGCCATCCGTGAAGAAATACGGGAAGATGCAGCCAAACAGCTTGTGGCCTTCAGAGAAGAAATAATTAAATCACTGAAAGAAATCAAAGAGACAGAGTTGAAGGAACTAAAAGAAAAAGAGGAAAATACAAGCAGACAGGTGAAGGAAGTAAACAAAACAACTCAAGACCTGAAGATAGAACTAGAAAAATTAAAGAAAACACAAATGGAGGAAATAATGGAGAGGAAGAATTTAGGGAAGAAAACAGGAACTACAGAGGTAAGCATAACCAACAGACTACAAGAAATGGAAGAAAGAATCTCAGGTGTAGAAGATACAATGGAAGAAATCGATGTATCTGTCAAAGAAAATGTTAAATCCAAAAAATTCCTGACACAGACCGTCCAAGAAATCCAAGACAATATGAAAAGACAAAACCTAAGAATAATAGGAATAGAGGAAAAAGAAGACTCCCTTCTCCAAGGCCCAGAAAATATTTTCAACAAAATCATTGAAGAAAATTTCCCCAAGTTAAAGGAGAAGCCAATAAGGATACATGAGGCCTACAGAACACTCAACAAATTTGACCAGAAAAGAAAATCCTCCCGCCACATAATAATCAAAACAGGAAGTATACAGAACAAAGAAAAAATACTAAAAGCTGCAAGGGAAAAAGGCCAAGTAACATATAATGGCAAACCCATTAGAATCACACCTGACTTTTCAACAGAAACTATGAAAGCCAGAAGGGCCTGGACAGATATCATGCAGACCCTAAGAGAACACAGATGTCAACCCAGGCTACTATACCCTGCAAAACTCTCAGTCCTCATAGACGGAGAAAACAAGATATTCAATGACAAAAACAAATTTCAACAATACCTACACACAAATCCAGCATTACAGAAGACACTGGAAGGGAAAATACAACCCAAGAAAATTAGCTTCTGTCAAGAAAACACAGGAAATAATTAACCTTACTACAGTAAAACAAAAAGCAACCAAGCACACAACCTTATGAACACAGCCAACATCAAAATCAAAGGATCTAACAGCCACTGGTCATTAATCTCTCTCAACATCAATGGACTCAACTCTCCAGTAAAAAGACACAGATTAACAGAATGGATACGTAAACAAAACCCAGAAATCTGTTGCATACAAGAAACACACCTAAGACACAAAGATAGACATTACCTGAGGGTAAAAGGTTGGAAGATGACTTTCCAAGCAAATGGACCCAAGAAACAAGCAGGAGTAGCCATTCTAATATCTGATAAAATAGACTTTCAACCAAAATTAATAAAAAGAGATG
>NW_026588429.1:0-1766 GCF_907164565.1 Psammomys obesus | reverse complement strand
AGGTACTGGATTGTTGGGACCACAACAAAATACTAAGGGCTGGTAGACTAAGCAGTAGAAACATGTTTTATTGTGATTCTGCAGGCTGGATGGCCCCCTCCTTGGCTTGCAGGTAGCAAATATCTCTCTGTGTACTTAGGGATGGGTCTTCTTGTGGAGACAGAAAATGGTGGCCACATCTCTAATCCCAGCACTCAGGAGGCTGAGAGAATCTTAAATTCATGGCCACAAAAATAAATAGAAACAAGAAGGTACAAATTAGATTAACAAACACACACAATATTATTATTTCTTCTTGTTTTAAACATTCTTTCATCATTTGTTCATTTTTCAAGTTTATGTGTATGAGTGTTTATCTGTGTGTGTGTGTGTATGCATGTGCACCAAATTCCTGCTGGGTGCCTCTGGGTTTGGAGGCAGAAAAGGGCATCAGAGTCTCTGGCACTGAAGTTACAGATGTTTGTGAGTCATGATGTAGATGGTGGGGAATAGACTGGTTTTCTTTTCTTTTCTTTCCCTTTCTCATCTCTTCTCTCTCTCTTTTTAATTAAAAAATGTTTTTTTCAAGACAGGGCTTCTTTGTGTAGCCTTGGCTGTCCTGGAACTTACTCTGCAGACCAAGGTGGCCTGGAACTCACAGAGATCTGCCTCCCAACAGCTGGGATTGAAGGCATGTGCAGGCTTGAACCCTGGTTTTACTATAAGAGCAGCAGCAGCATTAGCAGCACTCTTAACTGCTGAGTCCTGGCTCCAGCCCTCTTAATTTTTCTGAATTTCCCTTCAAAGTCAGGTCGTGAGATTCTGAGGGTTAAGAGTTTAACAAATGAATGGTGGATAAAATTCATTAGTAATTCCAGTTCTTTCTGTGAATTCCAAGTAGGACTTCTCTTGGTGTGCTTGCTTCTCGAAAGCTTTCTGTCATTCTTTTCATTTGTTTATTTACTATTTAGTCTGTGCCGTTGTTTTGATTTTTGCAGTAAGGTCTCAGTATGTATCCCAGGCTGGCCTTGAACCTACAATCTTTCTGTCTGAGGCTGGGAACTACAAATTCAAACCATGTTGCCTTGTTCTCTGCTGTTCCTGGTGCCAGTAGCACACTGCAGCTCCTCCTGGATGCCTGCATAGGCCACCAGAACACCTGTTTTGTGCTGCCTCATCGCCACCTAGCTTTCTTCCCATTGCTGCAGCTCCTTTTTTCTCCAAACACCTTCCCTGGCTGCAGTTAACCCTTCTATTTCTGGCTGTTCCACTAGATGAAGCCCTGAGTCTAAAACAAATAAACCAGCCAATTTTTGTTCTAGTCTGTTATGGATCCATTTTTGGAGCTGCCTAGGTATGACAATGCATGAGCTAAACAAAGTGGAGTGGTCTCAGGAGCTAAACACTGCTCAAAATAGCAATGGTGCCATGCCACGCCCAGAGAGCATCCAATTCATTTAGTTTGGCAAGGTGGTCTTATCAGAGATTCTACAAAGTTCATGTGTTTGTAATAGGCTAACGAGGTTAAGGATCACTGTTCTAACAGGTGTCCATCAAATTGACACCAAAGGTTAACAACTAGGCTCAATGAAAAAGCAACAAGAACCTGGCAATCCGGGACCATGTGCAACTTGTGTAAAAGTGTTAGAGTGAGCCTTTTTGTTATTGTTTTTTCAGAACAAAGTTTCCCTGTGTAGCTCTGGCTGTCCTGAAACTCACTTTATAGACCAGGCTGGCCTAAAACTCAGAGATCTGCCTGCCTCTACCTTCAGGGTGCTAGTATTAAA
>NW_026588428.1:0-1263 GCF_907164565.1 Psammomys obesus | reverse complement strand
TTTACGTATTTTATCTGTTTCCTCTATTATTCTCTTCATCAACATAGATGTAAGGTCATCTTCTTGATTTTCTATTATGCTGCATTGTTCAGGGCTGTTCGCCCCTGGATGGCTGGGTTCTGGAGATGCCATATTGCTCTGTCTTTTGTTGGTTAAGCCTTTACGCTGACCTCTACCCATTGGGCTGATTTAGGTTTTGGCTGTTAGTTTCTGTGCTTCCTGGAGTCCTGAGGTAGGGAGTATCCCCTTGGCCGGAAGATGATTTTTCCTGAAGGAGTCCTTCTCTGCTTTTTGGTTATGGTCACTGTATGGCCAGTGTTTCTCCGGAGATGCCACTGCTCACCTCAGGTTTATAGCCCTGAGTAGTAGCTGTGGTCTATGTTAGGCAGGGGGGGATCTCCTCTTACCCATAAAATTTCTCAAGACAGCTGCCCCACTGCTGGGTTTCTTGTTATAAATTTAGTGTGCTGCTGCTCACTAAATTTCCATGTACAGTCCTCTTGAAGAAACTGCTGATTCCCTAGCTATGGGGTTTTCTCCCAACAGGGAAACTCAGTCTGTTATCCTGGGGCGCACAGTTCTGTCTGAGAAAGTGGGAGGTGCACTCAGCAAGTCTCTGGGCCAAAGGCTGATTGCTCTGCTCTGGACCTGGAGAATGTGCACCTAGGTTGAGTTGGCGCCTGGGGGCACTGTTCTGGTCTGGAGGCTGGGTGCCTCACTCTGGACCAGAAGCTGTGTGTCTCTGTCTGGGATGGCGGCTGTAGGCACCACTCTGGTCCAGACGCTGTGGGTGCAGCCCCCCTGAAGGATCAGGGATTCCTACAGTTTTGGCAGTCCAGCCAGGGACAACTGGCCGATCCCTGGCACAGTATCTGAGGGCTGCTGTAATGGCTCTTCGGCTCCTGCAGGTCCGAGGATGCAGCTGTGTGTCCCAGTGCCCCAGGGGAACGCAACAATGGCGGCAGAGCACAGCGCTTCTGCCTGCACTAGAGTCTGCGTGAGTCCAGGAAGTGTTTTGGTGCTGGGTGTCCTAAGCGTTAGAGCTGCTGACCCCCTCCGCTGGGGGTTTCCTCCTGCCAGAGACACGCAGTCTTGTGCCCTGTTGCCCTGGTGCCCACAGTTCTATCTGAGGTGGCGAATCACGCGCGCAGGCAGGGCTCTGTGCAGGCAGGCGCCTTTGTCCCTCCCGGCTCTGGGTCCGGGCTGGCTCCTGGGACACCCGCGGAACCCGAGTCTTTTCCAGGGGATGTCTGGGTAACCTGG
>NW_026588427.1:0-3909 GCF_907164565.1 Psammomys obesus | reverse complement strand
GATTTCTTCTTGTAGGCACTTAGTGCTATAAATTTTCCTCTGAGCACTGCTTTCAATGTGTCCCATAAATTTGGGTATGTTGTGCCTTCATTTTCATTGAATTCTAGAAAGTCTTTAATTTCTTTCTTTATTTCTTCCTTGACCCAGCTGTCATTGAGTAGTAAGTTGTTCAGTTTCCATGTGCGTGTCGGCTTTTTGTTGTTTCTGTTGTTGTTGATGTCCAGCTTTAGTCCATGGTGGTCAGATAGTATACAAGGGATTATTTCAATCCTTTTGTATCTGTTGAGGCTTGCTTTGTGACCAACTATATGGTCTATTTTGGAGAAGGTTCCATGCGGTGCTGAAAAGAAGGTGTACTCTTTTGAGTTTGGGTGAAAAGATCTGTAGACATCTATTAGGTCCATTTGATTTAGGGATTCTGTGAGTGCTTTCATTTCCCTATTTGGTGTCTGTCTGGTTGATCTGTCCCTTGATGAGAGTGGGGTGTTGAAGTCTCCCACTATTAAGGTATTAGGATCAATGTATGATTTAAGCTTTAATATTGTTTCATTTACGAATGTAGGTGCTCTTGTATTTGGGGCATAGATATTCAAAATTGTGATGTCCTCTTGTTGGATTTTTCCTTTGATGAGAATATATTGGCCCTCCTTATCTTTTTTGATTAACTTGGGTTGAAAGTCTATTTTATTAGATATTAGGATGGCTACTCCAGCTTGTTTTCTGGAACCATTTGCTTGAAAAACATTTTTCCAGCCCTTTACTCTGAGGTAGTGTTTATCTTTGTTGCATAGGTGTGTTTCTTGGATGCAACAGAATGTTGGGTCCTGTTTCCGTAACCATTCTGTTAGCCTGTGTCTTTTTATTGGTGAGTTGAGTCCATTAATATTGATAGATAATATTGACCAATGCATGTTAGTTCCTTGTGTAATGGAGTCGATGATCTTACCTTGTTTCATTGCTTGTTTTCTTTTCATTTTTGTTGGGACATTATCTGTATGCCCTGTTTTCTTGGGTGAATTTGTTTTCGTTGGATTGGAGTTTTCCTTCTAGTATCTTCTGTAGGGTTGGTTTGCTGTATAGATATTGCGTAAATTTAGTTTTGTCATGGAATATTTTGTTTTCTCCATCTATGTTGATTGAAAGCTTTGCAGGGTATAGTAGTCTGGGTTGACATTTGTGATCTCTTAGAGTCTCCATGATGCTTGCCCAGGCCCTTCTGGCTTTCATAGTTTCTGATGAGAAGTCTGGTGTGATTCTGATAGGTCTACCTTCATATGTTACTTGGCCTTTTTCCCTTGCTGCTTTTAATATCTTTTCTTTGTTCTGTAGATTTAGTGTTTTGACTATGATGTGACGTGATGTGTTTCTTTTCTGGTCTAGTCTATTTGGTGTTCTGTAGGCCTCTTGTATATTTATGGACATCTCTTTCTTTAAGTTGGGAAAATTTTCTTCTATGATTTTTTTGAAAATATTTTCTGGACCTTGGAGCCTGGAGTCTTCTTTTTCATCAATTCCTATTATTCTTAGATTTTGTCTTTTAATAGCATCCTTGATTTCTTGGATATTTTGTGATTGGAATTTTTCTGATTTTACTTTTTCTTTGAGAGAAGTATCAATTTCTGCAAGTGTGTCTTCAGCTCCAGAGATTCTCTCTTCCATCTCTTGTATTCTGTTGGTGATGCTTACTTTTGTGGTTCCTGATCTTTTCTCCAAGTTCTCCAGCTCAAGAGTTTTCTCACTTTGTGTTTTCTTTATTGATTCTAATTCTGTTTTCATGCCTTGCACCATTTCTTTTATGTGTTTGAATTTGGATTCCTGTCTCTCTACGATGGACTCTATTTCTTTGTTCATTTCCTTTTTGTATGCCACTAATTTCTTCTCTACTTGTGCCTCTATTTGTTTGGCTATGTTTGCCTGTGTTTCTTTAAGGGTTTTGTCTATTTCTTCTTTCTTTACCTCCAATTGACTGGCCATCTCTTTGAAAGATTTGTTCATTTCCTCCTTATGAGCCTCAAATAATTGAGCAAGCATGGCTTTAAGGTCATTTTCCTGTGCTTCTGATGAATTGGAATATCCATCGATTTTGGGGTTTGCTGGTGAAGTCATGATGTCCTGATTTATGTTGGAAATGTTCTTTCGCCTACCCCTGGCCATTGGCTTATCTGAGATCTTCCCTGTTTGTTTTTGGATTCAGCCGATCAGACTGGTACTGTCTCTCTCTCGAGTCTGGAGAATTCTTCAGGAAGTTGAGAGAGGTCCCGTGTCCTTAGCGTATGCTGAGGACTAGCTGTACCTGTGGGAGGAAAGTACGCAGGCGCAAACAGAGGCAAATGCAAGCGTGCGTGCGTGTGTGTGTATATGTGTGTGTGTGTGTGTAAGTGGGTGTGGGCGTGTGTCTCGAGGGACAGAGTAATGGCTAATGTTGAACCCTTGAGTGTGTGGGAGGGGCTCTGCAATGTATATGTCGCAGGTGCTAGTGATGATCGCAGCGCAATTTCTGGCATTAACTGCCTTAACTCCTCAATTAGACCCACCGAGCAGGAACTTCAATGTTCCAAGTGCCCCTCTGTTTCCCAAAGTGGGTATATGGGTGGGAGGGGGTTCGATGCCTGGCTTCTGTTTTAGAAGAAGCCAGGATCAGTGGAGCTGCAGATTCTCAAGGGTGCACTCACTTATAGGCAGGACACTTGGCAGAGATCAGCGTATCTGGGCTGTCTGCTCTCTGGTTTGGCCCTGCTTCTTTGATGTGCTCCGCCAGTTCCGTGCTGCTGTCACTGCCAGGTTATGAGGTCTTGCTGCAGCTGGAGATTTCAGGGTGGTCACGTCAGTGGGAATCGGGGTAACCAGCCTTTCTGTTCTCTGGTTTGGCCCTGGTTAGTCTTAAACTGGAGGGCTGATGTGCCCCGCCAGCTCAGTGCTGCTCCGCCGCCAGGTTAGAAAGTCCCGCTGTAACTGGAGACTGGGTTGCTAGTCCAGATGCTTTCTGGGAAGTCCTGGGGTCTCTTTACTGTGCTCTCCAAGCTTCGGAGGCCCAGCGCCTGGTGTGTCTAGCTTGTATGGCGTTTCTGTCTGGTTTTGGTGAGTATATAGCGTATTCTCTGTCACTGTGGTATTGGGCGGGCCGTACTGTCAGTGATGGCGCTCGTGCGGAGCTAGTATGGCATCTAGCAGACTCGGGCCCTGGGAGGATGGTGCAGCTGCTGCTCGTGAATCTGGGGCTCCGAGACACAGTACTGCTGGCCTTTGCCGATAAAGGACTTGGGGCTCAGCCTCAGTGGCTGCAGGCCCCAGGCAGTTAGGTCTGCGCTGAGAAAGGCGAGTCCGCTGTGCCGAGGAGGAGGGAGGTCTGGGGGAGGGGAGTGCCGAGAGATCAAAGGATCGTTTCTCACCTTCCCCAAACAAGTCCCTGGGTGACCCGAGACCAAGGTTTTCACCTCCGGCGATGTTCCCTGTTGTTTAGAAAGTCACTCCGTTGTTTCCCTGGCTTCAGAAGTTCTTCCACTCATCAACTCAGAACTTTTTCTCTTCCACAGCTTGGAAACTGTGTGTGCTAGTCGCCATCTTGGCTCCGAAAATTGTTCTTTCAAGTTCTGTAAAAACTTGTGTTGGTATTTTGATAGGAATTGCATTGAATCTGTGGAGAGCTTTTGACAGAATAGGATTTTTCACTATGTTAATCCTAGCAATTCATGAGCATGGGAGATCTTTGCATCTTCTGATATCTTCTTCAATTTCTTTCTTCAGAGACTTGACGTTTTTTTTTTTGTTGTTGTTGTTTTGTTTTGTTTTTGTTTTTTGTTTTGTTTTTTGTTTTATTCTAACAGGTCTTTCACTTGCTTGGATAGAATTATACCAAGGTATATCATGTTATTAGAGGCTATGATGAAGGGTGTTGTTTCCCAAATTTCT
>NW_026588426.1:0-1153 GCF_907164565.1 Psammomys obesus | reverse complement strand
TTGAGAAAATCAACAAGATAAATAAACATCTAGCCATAACAAAAAAACAGAGACACAGTACCCAAATAACCAAAATCAGAAATGTAAAGGGGGACATAACAATAGACCCTGAGAAATCCAAAGAATCCTTAGGTCTCATTTCAAAAGACTATATATTCCACAAAACTGGAAAATCTAAGGGAAATCGACAATTTTCCTGATAGAGTTCACTTACCCACTTCATATCAAGATCAGGATAGCAGGATATCACCCAAAATTTCAAGGAGTCACCCCCAAAAATTAAAGGACTCAGCAAGTCTTTAAAAAAAAACAAATCCACATGGTTTTATGGTGGAATTCTACTAAACCTTATAAGATGAGCTCAGCTCATATCAATACTTCTGAAATTATTCCACAAAATAAAAACTGAAGGAACACTGCCACACTCATTCTGTGAAGCCACAGTCACACTGATACCTAAACCACACAAACACCCAACAATGAAACAAAGTTGCAGACCAATGTTTCTTAAGGACACTGATGCAACAAAATAATCAAGAAGACTCTGGCAAACCAAATTCAAGAATACATCAAATACATCATCCACTGTGATCAAGTAGGCTTCATCCCAGAGATGCAGGGATGGTTCAACATACTTAATCTATCATTGTATTTCACATTAAAAAGAACTGAAAGAAAAAAAAATCACATGGTCATCTCATTAGATGCAGAAAAAGCCTTCAATAAAACCTAGCACCAATTCATCATAAAAAGTCTTGGAGAGATCAGGCATAGAAGGCCCACACCGAACATAATAAACGTAATATACAAAAAGCCAACAGCCAATATAGAATTGATTCAAAGCAATTCCACTAAATTTGGGGACAAGACAAGGCTGCCCACCCTCTCCATATCTCTGCAATGTAGTACTTGAAATTCTAGTTGAAGAAATAAGAAAACTAAAGGAGATCAAGGAATGAACACAGAAATTGTGGTACAATTACAAAACAGAATACTACTCAGCAATTTAAAATAAGAAATCATTAAATTTACTGGAAAATAGTCGGAACTTGAAAAGATCATCCTGAGTGAGGTAACCCAGAAGCAGAAAGACATATGGTATACAATCATTTATAAGTGGTTATTAGCTACATAATATAGAATAAACATACTG
>NW_026588425.1:0-1799 GCF_907164565.1 Psammomys obesus | reverse complement strand
CCAGTGCCCACTTCTGGCCTCAGCAGCTACTGCAAACCTGTGGTTGCAGCTGCGCATGCAGGCAGAACACCCATAAGCCCATAAACATAAAATAGTTTCAGAGGGTCCATGCTTTATTTAGCATTTGTGTAAATTCATGAATTAGTTCTGCGCTCTTAATGTAGATAAATCAAATCCAGATGCTGTTTGGCTATAGGGTTTGAGTGTTGGGATAGTGCCTTTTATTTGTGTGTGTTGTGTGCTTGGGTGTTTTGCCTGCATGTATATCTGTGTACCTAATACATGCCTGGTGCCCTTGAAGGCTAGAAGAGGGTATCAGATTCCCTGGAGCTGGAGTTAAAGATGGTTGCGGGCCACCATGTGGGGGCTTAAAATTGAACCTGCCTCTTCTGGAAAAGCAGTCAGTGCTCTTAACCACTGAGCCATCTATGCAGCCGTTCTAGTGCCTTTCTAACATGTCACACTGCAAGTTTACCCTGTCCTGGTCTTCTCTCAGAAGGCCTGCTCCTTTATAACTGACATATCCATATGTGAAAACTAGTCTTTCTTCATTCTAAGGTACTTGAATACAGATGCAATCTGCACTTGTACAAAATTACCAAGTGTCTGTAAAATATGATGAATATACAGGCAGGGTGGTGTGCGCCTTAAGCTCAAGTAGCCATGTAGAGAGGGTCCCTGACACTGTCCTGAAAGATTTTCTAGGTCCCACTGGCAGATTCTGTTAGGGTATGTAGATCATAACCTACCCAATAAGGGACTCTGCTCCTAAAGCCACTGAAGTTCAGAGCTACCTTCCTAGGCTTCTCCTTGCTATTTGTCTTTCATATGTGCAGAGAAATTTGAAACATGTAAGAAGCATGTTACTGAGCAGCAAACTTGGTTTCAAAGAATAATGCTCTCTAAGTGAGAGAGGAACTAACATGGACAGGAAAGTAAATTTAAAGTATTCTGTTGCCACTGTAGGTAATATAGTAGTAGGAGGAGGAAGCTGTGATCCTCAAGTCTAGAATTAAGGTGTTCAGGGGAAAGAGACTTTAAACATTCATATATGTTTATATGTTATGCAGCACTGCTGACATGAGTTTCTTTGAAGGAGCTAGCCCACCATTGTAAACTGTGGTGTGCATGGAAGATAGAAGGTTCTTGGAGGAAAGGGGGCATTGAGCAGGGCATGGTGGCACATTTTTGTAGTGCCAGCTACTTGGGAAGGCAGGAGAGTTCTCAGACCTACAAATCTGAGACTAGCTTAAGTGACCGAGGTAGACTTCACCTCCAACTAAAAAAGGGTTGAGGGAGAGCAGTGCTGGAAGAAAAGGGGAGCAGAAGGCTTGTCTGGGGCAGCAGAGTCTTGTCTGGGGCATGATGCTGAGGGGATCTGACTAGCCATGGAGCACTACCCAGAAAAGGGAGCTCCTTTAGGAGAGCCAGAACGTGCTACTGCTTTATTAAACTTTATTTTCTTTCATCTTTCCTACCAGGCTATTAGCTCCAGATTGTGAAATCGTGCAGGAACTGGGAAAACTCTATCCGTTGGAGATTGTGTTTGGAATGAACGGGAGAATATGGGTCAAGGCAAAAACCATTCAGCAGACGTTAATTTTGGCAAATGTCTTAGAAGCTTGTGAACACATGACAACAGATCAAAGAAAACAGATCTTTGCCAGATTGGCAGAAAGTTGACATGTAAATTTCCTTAATGCATATTTTAGTCAAGACTGAGTTTCCTGGGGAAATATTTTTATAAGAGTTACTGGTCTTCACTCGTGCATAGATGAGAAAATTGGAAGTTTTTTTTT
>NW_026588424.1:0-2764 GCF_907164565.1 Psammomys obesus | reverse complement strand
TTATTGAGTTCCCCTAGGGCACTGGGACACACAGCTGTATCCTCAGACCTACAAAAGCCAGAGAGCCATTACAACAGCCCTCAGATACTGTGCCAAGGATCAACCAGTTATCCCTAGCTAGACTGTCAAAATTGTGGGAATCCCTGGTCCTTCAAGAGGGCTGCACCCAAAGCGTCTGAAACAGAGCAGTGCCTGCAGCCACCATCCCAGACAGGGAGACACAGCTTCTGGTCCAGAGTGAGGCACCCAGCCTCCAGACCAGAGCAGTGCCCCAGGCGCCAACTCAACCTAGGTGCACATTCTCCAGGTCCAGAGCAGAGCAATCAGCCTCTGGCCCAGAGACTTGCTGAGTGCACCTCCCACTTTCCCAGACAGAACTGTGCGCCCCAGGATAACAGACTGAGTTTCCCTGTTGGGAGAAAACCCCACAGCTAGGGAATCAGCAGGTTCTTCAAGAGGACTGTACATGGAAATTTAGTGAGCAGCAGCACACTAAATTTATAACAAGAAACCCAGCAGTGGGGCAGCTGTCTTGAGAAATTCTATGGGTAAGAGGAGATCCCCCCTGCCTAACAGACCACAGCTACTACTCAGGGCTATAAACCTGAGATGAGCAGTGGCAACTCCTGAGAAACACTGGCCATACAGTGACCATAACCAAAAAGCAGAGAAGGACTCCTTCAGGAAAAATCATCTTCCGGCCAAGGGGATTCTCCCTACCTCAGGACTCAAGGAAGCACAGAAACTAACAGCCAACACCTAAATCAGCCCAATGGGTAGAGGTCAGCGAAAAAGCTCAACCAACAAAAGACAGAGCAATATGGCATCTCCAGAACCCAGCCATCCAGGAGCGAACAGCCCTGAACAATGCAGCATAATAGAAAATCAAGAAGATGATCTTACATCTACGTTGATAAAGAGGATAATAGAGGAAACAAATAAAATATGTAATGAATTAGAGGAAGATAAAACCAAAGAGATCATGGCTATCCGTAAAGAAATGGAGGAAGATAAAGACAAGCAGATTAGGGCCATCCGTGAATAAATACGGGAAGATGCAGGCAAACAGCTTGTGGCCTTCAGAGAAGAAATAATTAAATCACTGAAAGAAATAAAAGAGACAGATTTGAAGGAACTAAAAGAAAAACAGGAAAATACAAGCAGACAGGTGAAGGAAGTAAACAAAAAAACTCAAGACCTGAAGATAGAACTAGAAAAATTAAAGAAAACATAAATGGAGGAAATAATGGAGAGGAAGAATTTAGGGAAGAAAACAGGAAATACAGAGGTAAGCATAACCAACAGAATACAAGAAATGGAAGAAAGAATCTCAGATGTAGAAGATACAATGGAAGAAATCAATGTATCTGTCAAATAAAATGTTAAATCCAAAAAATTCTTAACACAGACTGTCCAAGAAATCCAAGACAATATGAAAAGACAAAACCTAAGAATAATAGGAATAGAGGAAAAAGAAGGCTCCCTTCTCCAAGGCCCAGAAAATATTTTCAACAAATTCATTGAAGAAAATTTCCCCAAGTTAAAGAAGAAGCCAATAAGAATACATGAAGCCTACAGAACACCCAACAAATTTGACCAGAAAAGAAAATCCTCCCGCCACATAATAATCAAAACAGTAAGTATACAGAACAAAGAAAAAATACTAAAAGCTGCAAGGGGAAAAAGCCAAGTAACATATAACGGCAAACCCATTAGAATCACACCTGACTTTTCAACAGAAACTATGAAAGCCAGAAGGGCCTGGACAGATATCATGCAGACCCTAAGAGAACACAGATGTCAACCCAGGCTACTATACCCTGCAAAACTCTCAGTCCTCATAGACGGAGAAAACAAGATATTCAATGACAAAAACAAATTTCAACAATACCTACACACAAATCCAGCATTACAGAAGACACTGGAAGGGAAAATACAACCCAAGAAAATTAGTTTATGTCAAGAAAACACAGGAAATAATTAACCTTACTACAGTAAAACAAAAAGCAACCAAGCACACAACCTTATGAACACAGCCAACATCAAAATCAAAGGATCTAACAGCCACTGGTCATTAATCTCTCTCAAAATCAATGGACTCAACTCTCCAGTAAAAAGACACAGATTAACAGAATGGATACAGAAACAAAACCCAGCAATCTGTTGCATACAAAAACACACCTAAGGCACAAAGATAGACATTACCTGATGGTAAAAATTTGGAAGACGACTTTCCAAGCAAATGGACCCAAGAAACAAGCAGGAGTAGCCATTCTAATATCTGATAAAATAGACTTTCAACCAAAATTAATAAAAGAGATGAGGAAGGACACTTCATACTCATCAAGGGAAAATTCCACCAGGAAGACATCACAATCCTGAACTTCTATGCCCCAAATACAAGAGCACCCACATTTGTAAAAGAGACATTGATAAAATTTAAACCACATATAGATCCCCACACATTAATAGTGGGAGACTTCAACACCCCACTCTCAACAAAGGACAGGACAACAAAACAGAAATTAAACAAAGAAACAATATCTCTGACAGAGGTCATGAATCAAATGGACCTCACAGACCTTTACAGAACTTTACACCCAAACACAAAAAAATTTACCTTCTTCTCAGCACCTCATGGAACCTTCTCCAAAATAGACCATATAGTTGGTCACAAAGCAAGCCTCAACAGATACACGAAGACTGAAATAATCCCTTGTATCCTGTCTGATCACCATGGAATAAAGCTGGACTTCAACAACAA
>NW_026588423.1:0-2075 GCF_907164565.1 Psammomys obesus | reverse complement strand
GGCCCGGCGGCGGCAGAGCCCTCGTTGGCTGCCGCGCGGGCCGTGGGCGTGGCCCAGAAGGCGGTGGGCGGGGCCCGGAGGCGGCAGAGCCCTCGTTGGCTGCCGCGCGGGCGGTGGGCGTGGCTCATAAGGCGGTGGGCGGGGCCCGGCGGCGGCAGAGCCCTCATTGGCTGCCGCGCCGTGGGCGTGGCCCAGCGGGGGTCCTCGCGCGCGCGGCCTCACGGGAGCGGAAGTGGCGCCTCCAGGAAGCGGCTCCCGTCGTCCGCGCTTCCGGTGAGCGTCTCCTCTCGCTCTTTTTCCCCTTTTCTCGCTCTTTTCTCCGCCGCCGCCGCCCGGGGTCGGGGCGGGGGGGCTCGGGGGTCCGTCCCGGGGGGTCGCGCTCCGCTTTCGGGTCCCCCCCGCGGCTTCCGGGGCGGCGTTTCCCGCCGGTGGGGGGGGGGCGTCCGTCGGTCCGTCCGTTCCCGCCGCCGGTTCCCGCCCGTTCGCGGTGGTTTGGGGATTTATCCGCGCGCGATTGTGCGTGCAAATAAGTTAATTCGTGCAATTATTCGTGCAATTAATTAATTCGCGCGATTGTTCGTGCAATTAATTAATTTCGTGCAATTATTCGTGCAATTAATTTATTCACGCGATTGTTCGTGCAATTATTCGTGCAATTGTTCGTGCAATTAATCTATTCACGCGATTGTTTGTGCAATTAATTAATTTCGTGCAATTGTTCGTGCAATTAGTTAATTCACGCGATTGTTTGTGCAATTAGTTAATTTCGTGCAATTATTCGTGCAATTATTCACGCGATTGTTCGTGCAAATAATTTATTCGCGCGATTATTCGTGCAATTAATTTATTCGCGCGATTGTTCGTGCAATTAATTTATTCGCGCAATTAATTAATTCGTGCAATTGTTCGTGCAATTATTCGTGCAATTAATTTATTCACGCGATTGTTCGTGCAATTAATTAATTCACACGATTGTTCGTGCAATTAATTAATTCACGCGATTATTTGTGCAATTAATTAATTTCGTGCAATTAATTCATTCACGCGATTGTTCGTGCAATTATTCGTGCGATTAATTCATTCACGCGATTGTTCGTGCAATTGTTCGTGCAATTAATTAATTCACGCGATTGTTCGTGCAATTGTTCGTGCAATTAATTCATTCACGCGATTGTTCGTGCAATTAATTCATTCGCGCGATTATTCGTGCAATTAATTTATTCACGCGATTATTCGTGCAATTAGTTCGCGCGATTATTCGTGCAATTAATTAATTCACGCAATTATTTGTGCAATTAATTTATTCACGCGATTGTGCGTGCAATTATTCGTGCAATTAATTAATTCACGCAGTTATTCGTGCAATTAATTTATACACGCGATTGTTCGTGCAATTATTTGTGCAATTAATTTATTCACGAAATTATTCGTGCAATTATTCGTTCAATTATTCGTGCAATTAATTTACTCACGCGATTATTCGTGCAAAAATTTACTCACGCAATTATCTGTGCAATTAATTCATGCAACTAATTTATTCAATTTTTCCCGCAATTATTCATGCAATTAATTTATGCAACTAATTTATTCATGCAGTTAATTTATTGGTGCAATTAATTGATTCACGCAATTATTCGTGCTATTAATTTATTCATGCAATTATCCATGTAATTAATTTGTTCACGCAATTATCGGTGCAATTAATTCATGCAACTAATTCATTCATTCAATTAATCACGCAATTAATTCATTCACGCAATTATCCATGTAATTAGTTTGTTCACGCTATTAATATAAATTATATGTTTTGTATATGTTTATGCGGCGGAAACGCATCGTGTATTTGTTTGCTCTGGCGCTTAAACACGTGCATTTACACGCGCGTGTCACACACGTGGTTCTGTGTGAGATGCGTGTGTCACATGTATGTGTACAGACGACACGTATGTCGTATGTACGTGTCGCTGTTTGCTCATCTGAGGTCCCGGTTTGGGGCCTGGAGAGAGAGAGAGAGAGAGAGAGAGAGAGGGAAGAGAGAGAGAGGGAGAGAGAGAGAGGGAGAGAGAGGGAGAGAG
>NW_026588422.1:0-2094 GCF_907164565.1 Psammomys obesus | reverse complement strand
CCTGTCCACCTTGTCCTCCTGTCCCTCTACTGTCCTCCCTGTCCCTCTCCTGTCCTCCCTGTCCCTCTCCTGTCCACCCTGTCCTCCTGTCTTTAACCTGTCCACCCTGTTCCTCACCTGTCCTCCTGTCTATCCTGTCCCCCCGTCCCTCTCCTGTCCTCCCTGTCCTATGTCCACTCTGTCCCTCTCCTGTCCTCCTGTCCTCCCGGTCCCTCTCCTGTCCTCCCTGTCCCTCTCCCAGGTGATGCTGATGGAGGTGGAGTGGGGACCTCAGGAGGGGAGGTGCTGTGGTGGCCTGAGTTTGCACGCTGCAGCCTGAGTTTGCACGCTGCAGCCTGAGTTTGCACGCTGCAGCCCGAATTTGCACGCTGCAGCTTGAGTTTGCACGCTGCAGCCTGAGTTTGCACGCTGCAGCTTGAGTTTGCACGCTGCAGCCTGAGTTTGCACGCTGCAGCCTGAGTTTGCATAGTCTGAGTTTGCATGCAGCAGCTTGAGTTTGCCGCTGCAGAATGACCTTTCATGCTGCAGCCTGAGTTTGCATAGTCTGAGTTTGCATGCAGCAGCTTGAGTTTGCCGCTGCAGAATGACCTTTCATGCTGCAGCCTGAGTTTGCATAGTCTGAGTTTGCACGCTGCAGCCTGACTTTGCATGCAGCCCGAGTTTGCACGCTGCAGCCTGACTTTGCATGCAGCCCGAGTTTGCACGCTGCAGCCTGAGTTTTCACGCTGCAGCTTGAGTTTGCACGCAGCAGCCTGAGTTTGCATGCAGCAGCTTGAATTTGCCGCTGCAGCCTGAGTTTGCACGCTGCAGCTTCAGTTTGCATAGTCTGAGTTTGCACGCTGCAGCCTGACCTTGCATGCAGCAGCTTGAGTTTGCCGCTGCAGCCTGACTTTGCATGCAGCCTGAGTTTGCACGCTGCAGCTTGACTCTGCATGGAGCAGCCTGAGTTTGCACGCTGCAGCTTCAGTTTGCACACAGCAGCCTGACCTTGCATGGAGCAGCCTGAGTTTGCACGCTGCAGCCTGACCTCGCATGCAGCAGCCTGAGTTTGCACACTGCAGCCTGGCCTTGCACGCTGCAGCTTCAGTTTGCACACAGCAGAATGACCTTGCATGGAGCAGCCTGGCCTTGCACGCTGCAGCTGGATGCATGCAGCAGCCTGAGTTTGCACGCTGCAGCTGGATGCATGCAGCAGCTTGCGTTTGCACACTGCAGCCTGGCCTTGCACGCTGCAGCTGGATGCACGCTGCAGCCTGGCCTTGCACGCTGCAGCTAGATGCATGCAGCAGCTTGCATTTGCACGCTGCAGCCTGGCCTTGCATGCAGCAGCCAAGGTCCCCGCTGCCCCCCAGAGCCAGGAACCACCAGGCTGATCGTGCAGTGACCCGGGACGACCGGGCTCCCGGATGTTTCCACCCTGCAGGCGCCGCCGGATCGCATCACACAGGCGGCCGCTGGGATTCGAACTCGGGGCCTCCAGAAGGGCAGCCGGCGCCCTTACCCTCTGAGCCGGAAGAAGCCCCACACGAGGGTTATCCTGTCCCTCTCTTGTTCCCCCATCCCTCTCCTGTCCACCCTGTCCCTCTCCTGTCCCTCTCCTGCCCCCTGTCCCTCTCCTGTCCACCCTATCCTTCTGTCCCTCTCCTGTCCACCCTGTCCCTCTGTCCCTTTCCTGTCCTTTTTCCTTTCCTGTCCTCCCTGTCCCTTTCCTGTCCACCGTCCTTCTGTCTACCCTGTTCTCCTGTCCATCCTGTCCCTCTCCTGTCCACCCTATCCTCATGTCCCTCTCCTGTCCTCCCTGTCCCTTTCCTGTCTGCTCTGTAATTCTGTCTACCCTGTTCTCCTGTCCACCCCGTCCTCTCCTGCCCCGTCTCTCTCCTGTCCTCCCTGTCCCTCTCCTGTCCACCCTATTCTCCTGTCCCTTCCCTGTCCACCCTGTCCCTCTTCTGTCCACCCTATCCTTCTGTCCACTTTGTCCCTCTCCTGTCCACCCTGTCCCTTTGCTGTCCTTTTTCCTCTCCTGTCCACCCTATTCTCCTGTCCCTCTCCTGTCCACCTTGTCCTCCTGTCCCTCTACTGTCCTCCCTGTCCCTC
>NW_026588421.1:0-12888 GCF_907164565.1 Psammomys obesus | reverse complement strand
CTCTACAGAAGATTTTTAGTTTCATGAGGTCCCAATGATTAATTGTTGATCTTAGATCTTGAGATGTTGTTGGTGTTCTGTTCAGGAAGTTGTCTCCTGTGCCAATGAGTTCAAGGCTCTTCCCCACTTTTTCTTCTAGAAAATTTAGTGGACCTGTATTAGGTAAAATGTTCATCTAAAACCATTATTGTAAAACAGTATATCACATAACATCTAGCATAGATGTTATTATTATTGTTATAATTATTGTTATCGTTACTGCTATTACTCCTTATCTTCTAGCAGCATAGATACAAGAAGACCCACATTGTCAAAAAGTATGAACATAGGACATATAGGGAGTTTCACTATCAGAATCTACAGCAAAGCAATCCAAATTATTCTCCAAGAAAGAATAAGGCTTAGAAGATGAAAAACCTGGAGGGGACAGGAGCTCCCCAAGGAGAGCAACAAAACCAAAAAATATGGGCACACGGGTCTTTTTTAAGACTGATACTCCAATCAAAGACCAGCACCCATGTGAAGAAACCAAACACCTTCTAGCAGTGGCAAATTTTTCAATGAATGACTGGAGTGGCCTCCCCATTGCCTGTTAGTCACTAATCCCACATGTTAGGGGAAACATTGTGAACACGATATGGAAGTAGAGTTATGGTAAGTGACTCATTCTCATATCTTTCTCTCATAACATCTCAATCATTCTATTCCAATTTCTAATTATTTATATGTTAACACCCTCTTACTCATTTCATATTTCATAGCCAATAGGATAATTTGTTTCTATCAATATTACCATTGCCTTCACACTAATTTTAATCTGTTTCAAGCTTCAGAGTCTTGTTCTGTCAGTTTGTTTCTTGTTTGACTAATCAAAGATACTGCCATTGTCCTCATAGTTAATCCAGATAATTGCTGTGGAAGTCGCCGATTGGATGCTTCTCTTAATGGCTGTATCAGTTAACATGCCTGAGTAAATCATTATATTGATGACAATCAATAATTAGTGCCTATATCATGGGTATTCAAAAAGACTAAACCTAATATAAAACTGAATAACATTTGAACATATCAAAAATCACAAGATTCAAAACTATTACAAAATAAGGGGTTTGCTTTCTAATTGTCAAGACTATTAACACACTCTTCTCTCCGATTCTCAACAATATACTTTCTAAACTGGAAGGGAATTTGAACTTTCTTTCTATTTCCCTTCCAACATTTTATTTGGATTTATGGCAAAATACACTCAATAGTACCTGAGATTTCTGGACCAACCAGGACAGCATCACCTGTTCTCTAACGTCAAAAAGAAATGTCACTCCATAGACCAGAGAGCTGGTTACTATATTGCTATGAGGATTACATAATTGATGTATGAACACATTGTTTGGAATTATAAATACCTGTTTAAAATGAAGCATTCCTGGATTTCCATTGAAATCAAAAGCACTCAGCATGCAGGGTTTTATCAACTCTGTGCTGTCTGTAGATCACCAGCTTTTGATTGAGCTTTATGCCCAAAGCATATTATGCTGTATACCTTGATCCCTATTTATGGATGATTTTTAAATTAGTGAATGCATCTCAGACTTCAGAATGCTAAGGTAAAGAGACACCCATTTCAGTGAAATTCTGCTCTGTTGGAATTGCCTTCAGAAAAGAGTTTATATTTCAATGTTAAGTTCTCTATGTTCAAACTCCTTTACCTATCTAAAATGATTATATCGCATCTTATTAAAAAATAGTCAAAACTAGATGGAACTGCATCTGTACAGTCAAAGGTAAAGCCATTGTTGCTTGTTTAAAACCATACACTTTCCTAACTATATTCAAGGGAAGAAGAAACTTCTATCTAGGATCTTTTCATTCCACAGTAATGAGAAAGAATCTTATAAAGTAAATTTGAATGTCAATTAAATTGTAGCCATTAAATATATATATATTTATTATTTTTATTAATTACAGTTTATTCAATTTGCATCCCCCCATAAGGTCCTCTCCCCTCCCCTACCGGTCCCATCCTCCCTCCCCCTTCTTCACGCATGCCCCTCCCCAAGTCCACTGATAGGGGAGGTCCTCCTCTCCTTCCTTCTTGATCTTAGTCTATCAGATCACACCAGGAATGCCTGCATTGTCATCTTCTGTGGCCTGGTAAGGCTGCTTTCCCCTCAGGGGGAGGTGATCAAAGAACAGGCCAATCAGATTACGTCAGAGACAGGCCCTCTTCCCATTACTATGTAACCCACTTGGACACTAAGCTGCCATGGACTACATCTGTGCAGGGGTTTTAGGTTATCTGCATACCTGGTACTTGGTTGGAGTATGAGTCTCTGAGAAGACCACTGTATTTAAATTTTCTGGTTCTGTTGCTCTCCTTGTGGGGTTCCTGTCCTCTCCAGATCTTACTATTTCCCAGTCTTACATAAGATTCCCTGCACGTTGCCCAACAGTTGGCCATAAGTCTTAGCATCTGCTTTGATAGTGTGCAGGGCAGAGTCTTTCAGAGGCCCACTGTGGCAGGTTCCTAGGTTGTTTCCTGTTTTCTTCTTCTTCTGATGTCCATCCTCTTTGCCTTTTGGGATGGGAATTGAGCATTTTAGTCAGGGTCCTCTTTCTTAATTAGTTTCTTTAGATGTACAGGTTTTAGTAGGTTTATCCTATGATATATGGCTATATGAGTGAGTATATGTTGTGTGTGTCTTTCTGCTTCTAGGACAGCTCACTCAGGATGATCCTTTCCAGCTCCCCCCATTTACCTGAAAATTTCATGATTTCGTTATTTTTCATTGCAGAGAAATACTCCATTGTGTAGATGTACAACAATTTCTGCATCCATTCTTCAGTTGAGGAGCATCTGGGCTGTTTCCAGCTTCTGACTATTACAAGTAAAGCTGCTACAAACATGGTTAAGCAAATTTCCTTTTTGTGTACTGAGCCCCTGTTGTATATATGCCTAGGGGGGGTATGGCTTGATCTTGAAAAGCACTATTCCTGGTTGTCTGAGAAAGCACCAGATTGATTTCCAGAATGGTTGTACGAGTTTGCATTCCGACCAGCAGCGGAGGAGGGCTCCCCTTTCTCCATAACCTCTACAGCATGTGTTGTCCCTTGAGTTTTTCATCTTGGCCATTCTGAAGTGTGTAAGGTGAAATCTCAGGGTCGTTTTGATTTGCATTTCCCTAACAGCTAATGAGGTTGAGCATTTATTTAAGTGTTTCTCTGCCATTTGATATTCCTCTACAGAGAATTCTCTGTTTGGCTCTGTTCCAAACTTTTAAATTGTATTATTTGGTTTGCTGCTTTTCAGATTCGTTAGTTCTTTTTATATACTGGATATTAGCCTTCTGTCAGGTAAAGGGTTGGTGAAGATTCTTTCCCAATCTTTAGGCAGTCGTTTTGTTTTGATGATGTTGTCCTTTCCTTTACAGAAGCTTTTCAGTTTCATGAGGTCCCATTTATTGATTGTTGCTCTTAGAGGCTGTGCTGTTGGTCTTCTGTTCAGGAAGTTGTCTCCTGTGCCAGTGAGTTCAAGGGTATTCCCCACTTTTTTTTTTTCTGACCGATGTAATGTGTCTGGTTTTATGTTGAGGTCTTTGATCCACTTGGACTTCAGTTTTGTGCAGGGTGATAAGTATGGATGTATTTGCATTTTTCTACATGTAGACATCCAGTTAGACCAGCACCATGTGTTGAAGAGGCTATCTTTTCTCCATTGAATGGTTTTGGCATCTTTGTTAAAAATCAGGTGTCCATAAGTGTGTGGGTTTATTTCTGGGTCCTCTATTCGGTTGCATTGATCCACCATTCTGTTTCTATGCCAGTACCATGCAGTTTTTATAACTGTTGCTCTATAGTACAGCTTAAGATTAGGGATGGAGATACCTCTAGAAAATCTTTTATTGTAGAGGATTGTTTTAGCAATTCTGAGTTTCTTGTTATTCCATATGAAATTCAGAATTTTTCTTTCAAGGTCTGTAAAGAATTGTGTTGGTAATTTGATGGGAATTGCATTGAATCTGTAGATTGCTTTTGGTAAAATGGCCATTTTTACTATGTTAATCCTGCCAAGCCATGAGCATGGGAGATCTTTCCATCTTCTTATATCTTCTTCTAATTCTTTCTTCAGAGACTTGAAATTGTTTTCATACAAGTCTGTATGAAACCTAACCCTGGTTAGGGTTACACCAAGGTACTTTATGTCAATTGTGGCTATTATGAGGCATGTTTTTTCCCTAATTTCTTTCTCAGCCCTTTTGTCTTTTGTATACAGGAGGGATACTGATTTTTTTGAGTTAATTTTGTATCCGGTGACTTTGCTGAAGGTGTTTATCAGCTGTAGGAGTTCCCTGGTAGAGTTTTTGGGGTCACTCATGTATACTATCATATCATCTGCAAATAGTGGTAATTTCACTTCTTCCTTTCCCATCTGTATCCCCTTGATTATTTCCAACTGTCTACTCCTCTTTTGTGTGTCTGCTTCTTTTTTTTTTCCCTAGGGTTTTTAAGTGAGCCATTAAATTGCTTGAATGAGCTGTCTCAAATTTCTTCTCGAAGTTACTTAGTGCTATGAACTTTCCTCTTAGCACTGCCTTCATTGTGTCCCACAAGTTTGGGTATGTTGTGTCTTCATTATCATTTAGCTCTAGGAAGACTTTAATTTCTTTCTTTATTTCCTCCCTGACCCAGCTGTCATTTAGTAGCAAGTTGTTCAGTTTCCATGTGTGTGTATGCTTTTTGCTATTTCTGTTGTTGTTGAGGTCCAGCTTTATTCCATGGTGATCAGACAGGATACAAGGGATTATTTCAATCTTCTTGTATCTGTTGACACCTGCTTTGTGAACAACTATGTGGTCTATTTTGGAGAAGGTTCCTTGAGGTGCTGAGAAGAATGTAAATTCTTTTGTTTTTGGGTGTAAGGTTCTGTAAATGTCTGTGAGGTCCATTTGATTCATGACCTCTGTTAGAGTTGTTATTTCTTTAATTTCTATTTTGACCTGTCCTTTGTTGAGAGTGGGGTGTTGAAGTCTCCCACTATTAATGTATGGGGATCTATGTGTGGTTTAAGTTTTATCAATGTTTCTTTTACAAATGTGGGTGCCCTTGTATTTGGGGCATAGGTGTTCAGGATTGTGATGTCTTCCTGGTGGAATTTTCCCTTGATGAGTATGAAGTGTCCTTCCCCATCTCTTTTGATTAATTTTGGTTGAAAGTCTATTTTATCAGATGTTAGAATGGCTACTCCTGCTTGTTTCTTGGGTCCATTTGCTTGGAAAGCCGTCTTCCAGCCCTTTTCCCTCAGGTAATGTCTATCTTTGCGACTTAGGTGTGTTTCTTGTATGCAACAGATTGCTGGGTTTTGTTTAGGCATCCATTCTGTTAGTCTGTGTCTTTTTATTGGAGATTTGAGTCCATTGATGTTGAGAGAAATTAATGACCAGTGGTAGTTAGATCTTTTGATTTTGATGTTGGCTGCAATCATAAGGTTGTGTGCTTGGTTGCTTTTTGTTTTACTGTAGTGAGGTTAAGTATTTCCTCTGTTTTCTTGAAAGTAGCTAGTTTTCTTGGGTTGTATTTTCCATTCTAGTGTCTTCTGTAACGCTGGATTTGTAGGTAGGTATTTTTGATATTTGTTTTTGTCATTGAATATCTTGTTTTCTCTGTCTATGAGGACTGAGAGTTTTGCTGGGAATAGTAGCCTGGGCTGACATCTGTGTTCTCTTAGGGTCTGCATGATATCCGTCTAGGCTCTTCAGGCTTTCATAGTCTCTGTTGAAAAGTCAGGTGTGATTCTGATGGGTTTGCTGCTATATGTTACTTGGCTTTTTTCCTTGCAGCTTTTAGTATTTTTTCTTTGTTCTGTATACTTACTGTTTTGATTATTATGTGGCAGGAGGATTTTCTTTTCTGGTCTAATTTATTGGGTGTTCTGTAGGCTTCTTGTATTCTTATTGGCCTCTTTTTTAACTTGGGGAAATTTTCATCAATGATTTTGTTGAAAATATTTTCTGGGCCTTGGAGGAGGGAATCTTCTTTTTCCTCTATTCCTATTATTCTTAGTTTTTTTCTTATTATGTTGTCTTTAATTTCTTGGATGGTCTGTGTCAGGAATTTTTTAGATTTAACATTTTCTTTGACAGATACATCCTTTTCTTCCATTGTATCTTCCACACCTGAGATTCTTTTTCCCATCTCTTGTAGTCTATTGGTTAAGCTAACCTCTGTAGTTCCTGTTTTCTTCCCTAAGTTCTTTCTCTCCACAATTTCCTCCTTTTGTGTTTTCTTTATTTTTTTTCAATTCTATCTTCAGATCTTGAGCCGTTTTGTTGATTTCCTTCACCTGTCTGATGGTATTTTTCTGTTTTTTCCATTAATTCTTTCAGCTGTTTGTTTGAACAATCTTCTGTTTCTTTTATTTCATTCAGTGACTTAAGCATTTCTTCTCTATAGGCCACAGACTGTTTGGCTGCAACTTCCTCTATTTCTTTACAGATGGCCATAATCTGTTTGAGTTTATCTTCCTCTAGGTCTTTAAGCATTTCATTTGTTTCCTCTGTTATCCTCCTCATGAGCATAGTTGTTAGTTCATCTTCTTGGATTTCAGTTATGCTGGGGTGTCCAGGGCTACTTGCCCCTGGATAACTGGGTTCTGGAGATGCCATATTGCTCTGTCTTTTGTTGATTGAGCTTTTATGATGGCCTCTACCCATTGGGCTATCTTAGGTGTTTGGGGTTAGTTTCTGGTGGTTCCTGGGCATCTTGTGGTGGAGAGAATCTCCTTGGCAGGAAAATTATTTTTCCTGAAGGAAGCCTTCTCAGCTTTTTGGGTATAGTCACTGGATGGCTTTTGTTTTTCAGGATTTGCCGCTGCTCACTGCAGGGATAGACACCTGAGTGGTAACTGTGGTCCTTGTTAGTTGAGAGGGTTCTCCTCTCGCCTGGGGAAGTCCTGAAAATAGCTGCCCTGCTTCTGGGTTTCTTGCTGTAGATTTAGTGATCTTCTGCTGTAACCTGTGTGTCTCATGGTTTGGTCAGTTTTGTTAGCGATAACTGGTTGCCCCTTGGAGCAGTATCTGGGGGATGATCTCAGGGATTCCGAGCTTTTGTAGGTCTGAAGTTGGGGCTCTATGTCCCAGTACCCAAGCGGTAATCTGTAGCGGGTGGGTACCGCTCTCCTGCTCCTGGTAACAACACGGTAGTCCCCTTGGTTGGGCTGGTCTGCGGGACCTATTCCAGGGATATACTGGGTGGCCTAAGTCCGGCCCCTTTGCTTCCTTCCCTGTGAGGATTTCTCTGGACATGGACTCTCAGTCTCTGTTGCCCTGGGGCACGTAGCTGGAGAGCTGGCGCGCAGCAGCTGTCTGTGCCTCTGGCTGGAGTCCAGTTCAGTGATGGCAGCTCGTACCCGCTGGTCTGTGAGACTTTTTCCAGGGAAAGACTGGGTGACCCATGTCAGTACCGGTTCCTTCCTTCCCTGTGGAGTTCTCTCGAAACAGGGACTCCCAGTCTCTGGTGTTTTTTGTGCCCACCGATCAGCCTGGGGAGGTGATCAGGACATGCAGGCATGTGGCTCTGGTCCGGCAACCTATTGCCTGTGGTACCCAGGATCTCTTCTGGGTTCTAGCTGGGTGGCTTGACCATGGACCCGGCTGATTCCCACACCGTGTGGGTTTCCTCTCACCTGGGAAACATGATCACTATTGTTTTAGGGCCCAGAGTTCAGCCTCTTGGTCACTGTACGGGAAATGTTGTCCTGCTCCTCAGATGCAGTGTTCTCCTGGCGCCGCCATCTTGTCATCTCTAATTATTTATTTATTACAAATCAAAGCCTCAAGATGGAAGTGCAGTGTAACCAGAGAAATAATATTTCTGGTTTGTGTTTTTCAGAGACCGTGAATCATTTTTCAAAATGGATGTTACCTGCAAATGTAGTCATCATTTTGTGTTTCATTTCATGTATCATCATTGCTGCTCTCTGTGTTTCTTCACAAAAGAAAAGGTAAGGTATAGGATAATGGAATAACAGAGACAGTAGGTACAATGGAAATACTTGGAAATATTATTTATTAAAATTTCTAAGGCATCTGGAAAAATCCATCATGAAGAGAGTAGTGAAAGAAAACACGTTTTCATATGCTGGACAGCTTCTGACATCACATGGTTATAAAAGTAGAGCACTGGCAAGCATTTTGTTTATGGTAAATGAATATAATACTTTTTCAAAGAAAAATTTTTATTTTATGTGTATGTGTGTTCTGCTCTTGTGTGTCTGTATCCTACATGTGTGCCTGTTGCCTGTGGAGGCGAGAGAGGGTGTTAAAACTCGAGTTACAGGCAGATAAAGGCTCCATGTGGATGCAGGGAACTGAACCAGGCTCCTCTGAACAAGCTGCAAATGCTCTGAACTGCTGAGCCATTTCTCCAGCCCAAGATGAAGACTCTTACTGGGAACAGATTTTCATAGGAGACAGCACAGAGCCCAGGGCAGTAAGTGGAGAGAAACCTGAATGACAAAACAAAACAAAAAAAACAAACAACCAAAATAATGCCTGAGGCAGATTCAACTGAGGTATAAGGTGAAACAGAGATCTTATATTAAAGGATTAATACAATAAAATACTCACCCATTTATCCTGCTCTCCTGGTGGACAGCACTGCATGATGGGAGAGAAATGGAAACAGGAAAATACTAGGCAGTGACAGACTGACCTATAGTTATAATTAGTAACATGTGATTTCTTTTAGTGTCATTATATATTATGTAAGTAATAAGTATGTAAAAAAATAAATAAATAAATAACCCTGTAAGGTTTTTGTGCTGCACCATCTCAATCCAAGGATATATATAAACCAAAGAAGCTTGGAAATATGATCTATAATCTATAGAGCTCTCTCACTGGGATGTGGAAGAGCTGCCTTAGAAAACAAGAGCCAAAGAGCATTTTGAAGAGACTGCTACACTACTCTGGATGGAAGATGATAACTATATGGAAAAGGCAGAAGGGAGGGGCGATTTAAGGTTATGTTTAGAACAGAAAGATTTCCTGAGTGATAGGTTAGGAGAAGGAAAAGAAATGCTTATCTTATGCACCTTAAGTGTTCTAGCATTTAAGAAAACTTGTATAAATATGTGAGAGAATAGAGGAAGAACAGGAATTGAATCGAGGATTATGAAGTCTGTTTAAAGTCTGGTGTGGTGGCACTTGACTGTAATCCCAGCTCTCAGGGAGGCCGAGGCAGGTGGATCTCTGTGAATTCGAGGCCAGCCTGCTCTACACAGCGAGTCCAAGACAGCCAAGGCTACTCAGAGAAACCCTGTCTTGAAAAACAAAAACAAACAAACAGAAAAGAATTCGGTCTGAATGCTGTAAATTTTAAATGCCTATTTTTATACCCCAGGGCATGTGTTAATTAAATATCTACATACATGAATATAGTGTTTGTGGAGCTATGGTAAGTTTAGTAATATAGAGAATATGATCTTCATGGAGATAGATCATAATCTATTGTTCTCATGACTTTAAAGTGAAAACAATAGACAAGTTCTAGTATTTTGGTCAATTGTTCAACAAACTGTGTATAAATTCTAATTGGCAGCGGTCTCTTACAACATGCCCCCACAAGGGAGAGTATTTGGTCAGTGTTTGGTTTATTTCTGTAACAGTGTCATTCTATTACTAGGTCAGAGAACGTGCCTGAACCATCATCAACACATATGCCTTGCCCACTATCAACACTGTTGCCCACAGCAACAGAGACGGAGAACATAATGAGCCACCACCACCAGACAGACGTAAATGAAAGTATGCAATATTTTTTTTTGTCACTAGATATTTGTTATAATGCAACATTCCAAATTAAGTCATGCTTTGGCTATCAGCAATTATTTTAGAAATAAGTGGAGACAAATATTTAATTATAGAATCCTATTCCAGGTACAGTAAATTCAAGTGAGTTTTTATTTATATTAATGTATTTATGTTTTGAAATTAAAATTAGACTTATTGGAACTGATATATTAAAATTATAGATGTTTCAGGAGTGCCACATGTATTTTGTTAACAGGTTTAAAATATCCGTTTACTCAGATATATTATTTATATCTAAAACTTTTCAGATAATTTCTACTAGGTTTTAAAAATATACAGCACAAGGTGGGTAGTGTTGAAGGGTTCTTTAATCCCAGCACTCAGAAGGCAGAAGCAAGCAGATCTCTGTGAGTTCAAGGCCAGCCTAGTTTGCAGAGCCAGTACCAAGTCAGCTGGGGCTATACAGAGAAACCCTGTCCTGAAAAACCTCTGGCTTATGCTATATATTTTTAAAACCTAGTAGTCCATGGAGTAAGCTGCTGTCTTCTGGTAGCTTTGATGTGCATTTCCCTGATGACTAGTGATGTTGGGATTTATTTTCTTGTATACTCCTTAGCCACTTTGTATGCCTTCCTTGATAGATGTGTATTTAGGTTTATTCCCGTAAAATCAAGTAGTTTATTTTTCTTAAGTTCCTTCAAATATCAAACCCTTCTCAGAAGTGGAGTGTGCAAACATTTCCTTCTTTTCTGAAGATGGCCCCTTTACTGCTATTGATGGCTGTTTTTTGAGGGTTATTCAATTTCCTTGACAGTATTTCCAAAAAACACTGTTCTTTCCCAGTGTTTTTGTGTGTGTGACCTCAGCACCTTTATTGAAAATCCTGTCTTTGTAGATGTGTGGGTTTACTGCAGAGTATCAAGGATTCTGGTGATCTATATAGGTCTGTTTCTTGCAAATATTGTGCTGTTTTGTTAACTACCGCTTCATATTTTGAAGTCAGGAAGTGAAGTGCCTACTGACAGGTGATGCGGTTTCACTGTTCCAGACACATTTTGGGTCTTTTTTACATTATTTGTCATTATCATTATTATTATTTGTTATTATTATGATTACACTTTATTCTTTGCATTTCAATTGTAGCCCCTCTCTGATCTCCTCCCTGTTCCACCCTTCCACCCTCCCTCTCTCCTTTCCCTCTTCTTTAGTCCAATGATAGAAGTCCTGGTCCCATCAGGACTGCCTGGATCATCTTCCTCTGTGGCCTGGCTGGGTTACCTTACCAGGGAATAGTGATTAAGGAGCAGAGAACCAAGGTCATGTCAGAGAATGTCTCTTCTGCCCTTACTAGGAACCCACATGGAAACTGAGCTTTCTATGTGCCACATCTGAGCATGGGGGCTAGGTCTTCTCTATGCACAGTCTTTGGTTGATGCAGCAGTCTCTGTAGTCCTCCATGGGCCCAGATTTTCAGGTGGGCTTTATTGGTCTCCTTGTGTGGCTCCTGTAATCTCTGGATACTTTTATATCCCTCTTCTTCTAAGAGAATCTCTGTTCTCTGTCCAAAGTTTGGCTGTGAGTCTCAACATCTGCTTTGATCCCCAGCTGGGTGGAGTCTTTTAGAGGACATCTGTGGTAGGCTCCTGTCCTGTTCCCTCTCTTCTACCACTTCTGCTGCCCACCCTGTTTTTCCTTTTGAATGAGAAAATTAAGCTTACGTGTTGTTTAGCTTTGTCAGGTCTGCAGATTTTAGTATGTTTATCCTATGTTATATGGCTAGTATCCACTTATAAGTCAGTATATATCATGTGTGACTTTCTGCATCTGGGTTAACTCACTCAGGATGATCTTTTCTAGTTCCCACTTTTGCCTGAAAATTTCATGATTTCCCTGGTTTTAATAGCTGAGTTGCATTCCATTATATAAATGTACAACAATTTCTGCATCCATTTCTTTGGTTTAGGGATATCTAGGTTGTTTCCAGGTACTGGCTATTATGAAGAAAATGTGCTTGTATAGTTGAGCATCTTTCAGGTATTTTCCCAAAAGGGGTATAGCTGTGTCTTGAGGTAGCACTGTTCCCAGTTTTCTGAGAAAGCTCCAGATTAATTTCCAAAGTGGTTGTACACGTTTATATCATCACCAACAATGGAGGAGGTTTTCCAGTTCTCCACATTCTTTCCATCAATGTAATCCACAACACAAACTAATTGAAAGAAAAACAAAAAACACACGATCATCTCATTAGATGCTGAAAAGCATTTGACAAAATCCAACACTTTTTCAGGTTTAAAGTTTTGGATAGATACAAGGCACATATCTAAATATAGTAAAGGCAATATACAGCAAGCCTACAGCCAACATCAAACTAAATGGAGATAAACTTAAATCAATCCCACTTAAATCAGAGACAAGGCAAGGGAGCCCACTCTCTATACTTCTCTTCAACATAGTATTTGAATTCTAGCTAGAGCAATAAGACAATTAAATGAGATCAAGGGGATAGATATCAGAAAGGAAGAAGTCAAAGTATCACTATTTGCAGATGATATGATAGTATACATGAATGATCTCAAAAAATTCAACCAGAACTCCTTCTGCTGATAAACATCTTCAGCATAGTGGCTGGATACTAAATTAACTCAAAGAACAAAAAAATAAGTAGCCCTGTAGTATATTAAAGACAAAAGGGCTGAGAAAGAAATTAGGGAAACTAGACCCTTCATAGTAGTCACAAATAATATAAAAACCTTGGTGTGACTCTAACCATGCAAGTGAAAGACCTGTTTGAAAAATACTTATAGTCTCTGAAGAAAGAAATTGTAGAAGATATCAGAAGATAAACATAGTGAAAATGGCCATCCTGTCCAAAGCAATCTACAGATTCAATGCAATTCTCATCAAATTAAGAATGCAATTCTTTACAGACCTTGAAAAAAAATTCTCAGCTTCTGAACCCTATTAATTCATAACCCAAGAAAAAACGTTATTAGTGATTCACACTTCCATTTATTTCCATTTATTAAAATACTGCTTTTGAGAATGTTTTCAATTAGTCGTGACATACATCTTCTATGTATTG
>NW_026588420.1:0-6406 GCF_907164565.1 Psammomys obesus | reverse complement strand
GGGTTGTTTCCAAGTTCTGGCTATTACAAATAAAGCTGCTACGAACATGGTTGAACAAATGTCCTTGTTGTGTACTTGAGCAAATTTTGGGTATATACCTAGGAGTGGTATAGCTGGGTCTTGAGGTAGCACTACTCCTAGTTGTCTGAGAAAGCGCCAGATTGACTTCCAAAGTGGTTGAACCAGTTTACATTCCCACCAGCAATGGAGGAGGGTTCCCTTTTCTCCACAACCTCTCCAGCATGTGCTATCACTTGAGTTTTTCATCTTGGCCATTCCGATGGATGTGCTCTGCCAGTTCTGTGCTCCTGTCACTGCCAGGTTATGAGGTCTTGCTGCAGCTGGAGATTTCAGGGTGTTCACGTCAGTAGGAATCGGGATAAACAGGCTTTCTGTTCTCTGGTTTGGCCCTGGTTAGTCTTAAGCTGGAGGGCTGATGTGCCCCGCCAGCTCAGTGCTGCTCTGCCGCCAGGTTAGAAAGTCCCTCTGTAACTGGAGACTGGGTTGCTAGTCCAGATGCTTTCTGGGAAGTCCTGGGGTCTCTTCACTGTGCTCTCCAAGCTTCGGAGGCCCAGCGCCTGGTGTGTCTAGCTTGTATGGCGTTTCTGTCTGGTTTTGGTGAGTATATAGCGTATTCTCTGTCACTGTGGGATTGGGCCGTCAGTGATGGAGCTCCTGCGGAGCTAGTATGGCGTCTAGCAGACTCGGGCCCTGGGAGGATGGTGCAGCCGCCGCGCGAATCTGGGGCTCTGAGACACAGTACTGCTGGCCTTTGCCAATAAAGGGCTTGGGGCTCCGCCTCAGTGGCTGCAGGCCCCAGGCAGTTAGGTCTGAGCTGAGAAAGGTGAGTCCACTGTGCTGAGGAGGAGGGAGGTCTGGGGGAGGGGAGTGCTGAGAGATCAAAGGATCGTTTCTCACCTTCCCTAAACAAGTCCCTGGGTGACCGGAGACCAAGGTTTTCACCTCCTGCGATATTCCCTGTTGTTTAGAAAGTCTCTCCATTGTTTCCCTGGCTTCAGAAGTTCTTCCACTCATCAACTCAGAACTTTATCTCTTCCAAGGCTCAGAAACTGTGTGTGCTAGTCACCATCTTGGCTCCGCCCCCCTCCGACCGTTTACTTTTTTAAAAATACATGCTGTTGATGTCTACTCACGGAACACAGTGATGGATTTCTTTTATTTATTTATTTTTATTTTTATTTTTTGATGGATTTCTTAAGGACTATTTCATGCTAGTGTGTCATGTACTTTGACTATGCTCATCCCCATCTTTTCTAGCCCTTTTATTCCCATCATTCTTCTTTCTCCCTAGTCTCACTTAAATTATACTTTTGGGTGCAGTGTCATATGGAGTGTTCACATCTTATGGAGCAACACTCATTATTTTAAACATTGTAAGAGAATGGGGGAGTCTGCATTTTTTTTTTTTTACATTTTCCCCTCTTGGCATTTAATTTTAAAATAAGAGGTTTTGTTAAATTTTCATTTCATTCATTACTGCAAACAAATATGCAAGGCTCTGGCCATTCTTGATGTCTTCTCATGTTACACAAAGGAAATCGCCTCCTCATGTTTGTCCTTTTAATATCTGATCTCATCTACAGTGTTGGCATCTCCCCTTCCTTGGATCAGGACTTGAGTCTTTTTCTTAATCAGATACAGAACTGTCAGGTGTCCACTCTGTCACCATTTCCATCTCAGTGCTGTGTGGTCTATCTGCTTTGTAGGCAGAGTTGTTTCTGCTCTGGGCACTAGCACTTTTAGGTTTATACAACTTCCCCTTTCCTGCCTGAAAATAGCAGATACCTGAAGGATTCAAGCTCTGCCATTATTCAGTTAGGGATATTGAGGTTAATTCAGATTTAAGGTAAATGCGATTGCTAACTCCACCATCCAGAATGTTTAGCTGTTAGTAGAAACTACAGGTAAACTACTGCTTAGAATATGTTTTAAAAATTTAAACTTTAGTTTGTTTACTTTTCATCTCAAGGATGCCCCCTCCCTCCTCTTTTTCCAGTAACACATTTCTTTCTCTACCTTTTTCATTCTCTGTTCCCCCTCCTCCCCAAAAAGGTAGATACCCTTCCCTTTTATCAACCCTCACCAGAACATCAAGTAACATGAGGACTGAACATATCCTCATTCCCCGAGGCCTGGCAAGGCAGCCCTGCTAAGGGAAAGTGACCCAAAAGCAGGCAATATAGTCCATGTTAGAAACAGACACCTTGCAACTCGCGAGGAAACCCATATGAGACCAAGCTTCTTATTGGCCACATATGTGCAGGAGTCCTAAGTCCAGACCATGCATACTCTTTAATTGATGCCTCAGTCTCTGTAAGCCCCCAAGGCCTGGGTTAGTTGTCTCTGTTGGTCTTGTTGTGAGGTTCTCATTTCTCTAAATCCTTCCATCTTTCTATCAACACTTCAGTGCCTTTACCTGTTAACAAAGACAATGCTTTTGATACATACTTAAAATTGTTTCCAACTTTTCAGGTGCACCCTGTGACCCCACCTTCATCCTGGGCTGTGTTCCCTGCAATGTCATCTGCTCCATTATTTTCCAGAATCGTTTTCATTACAAAGATCAGGATTTTCTTAACTTGATGGAGAAATTAAATGAGAATGTCAAGATTCTGAGCTCCCCCTGGTTGCAGGTGAAGTCAAGTTCTTCTTTTCCTGAGAAAAACTTAGGGCCATTTTTTCCCACCAGTCCAATTTTATATGGCCTAACGGTGAAGCGACAGTATAAGGTTCTTTGGAAGGGAGGTCTACGTCCTTTGTAAAACAACTAGAAAAAAAAATAAGCAAATGTTAAGTTGGGTCAAGCTGCTTAGCTCCCGATCAGATGATTTTTCTCATTGACCTCCAGAGAGCTGTTTCTATTAATTACTTCATTTTGAGAAGTACGTGTAGTCACTGATAGATCATTCTTGCACTACCCACAAGTTCCTATACTGCCAACAATTAAGTCCATCTTCATTACAGTATTGGGCAGAATTATCTTAGCTTTGACAGAGGATATTCTGCTAAAAAATTTTGGGGGTAATGGCCTGCCAGGAAGCACTGAATTCCTCCAGATGTTTGTTGCTTCTGTTTGGATCCTGGCTCACAAGGGAACAGGAAGACATCACAATATGAATGGTTTCATGGTGTGAGGATCAGAAGCATTTTCACAATGTTCTCCTGTGCTGACCTGGCACCTCCTGCTCTCTGCCTAAATAGTGGTTATGGACCACAGAGAAGTCACTAACTGTGCAAGTGGTTTCAAGTCTTCTTTAGAGGTCCACTCACTTCCACCTACTCACTCCATGTAACAGGTTGGATGATAGGAAAAAGTCTGCAGATACTAGCTTTCTGCAGTAAATCAAGTTGTCAACTACCTTAACCTCTGCTGGCATCTAAAAAACATAAATTACAATAATTTATATTATATGACATTTCAAATTTATAGGGCAGAATTGAGTTATTCACGAAAATGGAAATGTATATCTGAACTTTGGTTATTTGGGCAGGGTTTCCACCCTCAAATCTCCTACTAGCATAGAAAATTACTGTTTATAAAATGAATCACCTTCTATTCAAGGTGGACATCTGTCATATATGGGATTAGAAATCTGAATTGGACTTGCTATGTTTTGTTATGTATGCATTTCTTTATAATACTTTACTCATTTAATTAGTTCTTGTTTTTTTTTTTTTTTTCTTGTAGTTCTGCAATACTTTCCCAATTGTCATTGATTATTTCCCAGGAAGTCATAAGACATTAGTGAAAAATGATCATCATATTAAAAGCTTTCTCCTGGAGAAAATAAAAGAACATCAAGAATCATTGGATGTTACAAATCCTCGGGACTTTATTGATTATTACCTGATTAAATCAAAACAGGTAAAGTGTTGACATATACTCATTCATTCTGTTTTTCAAGTATTTCTTCACTCACGGAATACTCAAATATTTGTCAGAGATCTCTAAATACTCAGGAGAGTAACATTTGAAAAACAACTTGAATATTTATTAAGTGTGTATGTATACAATATGAACCCAGGAAAACATTAGACTACATTAGAATACATTGACATTTATCTTCCAATGGAAAAAAAGAAAAATCTAACTGAGGAGAAAGAGAATACAAAGGACAGGTAAATTATAAACTAATTCCAATCATGTCATAATGTATGACATATTGTGTCCAATAAGTTTTGTAATCTCTGTCTTTCGTGCTTTCCCCAAATCACCCTTATTGTGTGGTTTTAATTTTTATTTACTTAGCACATTGTGCTTGCATCGTATTTATTTTTAGTTATTGTTTTGTGCATTAAACATTTGGAACGTAAAGGAGGATTTAATATAAAAAGAAAATGTTAACTTTTTTATTCATCTGTGAGTTTATATTTAATGAGTATTTCTGTTTTTGAAGGTGTCATTAATTTATAGTTTAATTTTCTTAATCACTGAATGTATGTAACATATCCTTTATGACAGATACATTGAAAAAAAAACCTTTGTTTTTTGTTAAAGAAATTTTCTGTATTCTTGAGAATTTCATACATGTATAAAATGAGATATACTCATATTTACCCCACATTTCTTCTCCATCTCTCCTGTTTCCCACCCTACAAAGTCCCTGCTCACTTTCGTTCATTTTTTTTTTTTAAATCCCAATAGCCCACTAATTCCAGGAGGTGTTCTGCATATTTGCATAGGATAAGGGCATGCATTGTATCATGGGAAACTTCTCAGCAGCCATACCTTCAAAAGAAAGATTTTCTTTCTTCAGGGGTTTACATTTGCTAATAGATTTTCATTAAAAAAAGATGACCTGCATAGTCTTCCTCTATCACTGCCAGAAGTTTGAATGGCCTGATTTTATTCAGGTCCTGTGTATATAACCACAGCTGCAGTGAGTTCCTGAGGGCAATAGCCTTCTCTTATATTTATGGTTGTGAGCCTAGCCTTTAAAGGCTGAGCCACCTCTCCAGCCCAGGAAATAGCCTTCTCATCTCCAGAAGATTGCATTTCACGGCTATTCTTCCTACCCTCTTGCTCTTACAGCTTTTCTACCTCTTCATGCACTGTTCCATCAACCTTAAAAGAAAGATAAGGTGTTAGATTTAGAGCTGAGAAAGCGATCTCTTATTTTCAGCATTTTGCCCAGATACACCTCTCTGGATAGACTCCTAATCTCTGGAAAATGAAACTTCTCTGACCTAAGTTTATAACAGCTCAGGTTTATGGAGACAAGCATAAACATTTAGAAAGCAGCTTGACAATATGATCATTTAGCAAAATATCATCAGTAAGTTGTATCCTAGCGTCTAGGACTTCCCTGTCCATAGGCCTGTTATCCAGAATACATTTCTGGGTGTGAAATTCCCTGCTGTAGGCTTTGAAATCAACCAGGAAGTACTTTGGAACCTTGTGATAGTCACATTTCTATTGCACCAGTACAGACCCAGGATGGTGGCTTGATCTGACCAGAGAGAAGGCCAGAGGCCCCAGACTCAGAGCAGGGATGAGATCTGACTCAGGGTAAGGTCCACAGGTGAGGGAGGGCCTTCATAACCCTTGGCGGTGGAAGCTATGGGCCTGGGAGGAAGTTCGGGGTGCTTCCTTGTTAAGGCCAACAGACAGGAAGTTTCACAATCCAGGAGAAGCTGCTCTGAGCAAGATTGATTTAAGTATTCAGGCAGCTAAATCTGAGTCAAACAGGAAAGGGATGGAGTAATAGAGATGTAGATGGTAAATTAACTTGAAACTCACCCAACCAAATTAAGCCAATCAAAAAGCAAGCATAAGTCAGTCTTATTATTATTGTCACCAATATTTTTTATTGAAAACCCATGAACTATCACCCTGGAGAATTTTGTTTAGGAGAAATGCCAAGGGAACAGAGTGCAGTCAGTATTTGCTGTAGAAATATACTAAATTTGTGGAATATAATACTGACATTTGCTTAAAATATTTTGTTATATGTATATAATCATTTTACCATATCTGTGAAAGCTTAATATCATTTAAGAGCTTCTCTGAAATGACTCTCTTGAGTCAGGGTCAGCTGGTGGATATTTTCATTTTCATAGAATGTACATCCTGCCACAAATATTAGGTGCTGCCCTTTTAGTCAGAACATAGACAATTGGATGTGACCTGGCTTTATAAAATGATATTCATAAAATCAGGTCCTCGGATCTGATTTACCTTTCAGGCCATAGTTTTGTGTCTGAAATTGAGAATTAGGATTGAAGAAGGCATGTTCTTTCTATTTCCTCCCATCCCATCTGTTTTCCCCTGGTCTGGGCTAGTGTATCATAAGAAAGGGAAAAATGAGAATGTATAACTTCTCATGATTTTCTAGAACTACCAACCAGAAAAATAATAAATAAAATAAATGAACTTCAGCAAAAA
>NW_026588419.1:0-1711 GCF_907164565.1 Psammomys obesus | reverse complement strand
AAAAAAAAAAAAAAAAAAAAAAAAAAAAAAAAAAAAAAAAAAAAAAAACAAACTGTTATTTAGCCTGGTTCTGCCTTTTCATATTTTCTTCATAAAAAAGAAAACCCTACACTTCTCCTGTTGATGGGGACCAACATGACTATTCCTTGATAATCTCTTTCTTTCACATACAACACTGACACAGAATATTCTTTATTTTATCTTTTATATTTTCCACTGTTTATCTGTTACTAATGTGGCTCAACTTACTAGTGGCATTGCTTTCCTTCTATCTTGATTCCTATTCATTTTTGTCTCTGACAATCTATTCTACATCTCACCCAAAGGGAGTTTGCAAAGACTTATGCAAGGATTTAGCCTCTTATCACTTCTCTAATCACATCTTCAACCATTCTTTCCAATTTATCTGGTTTATTATGTTATCAACTTCTATAAAATTTTTTATAATTTGCTGCCATGGATTATTTAGAGCATAGCACTGATTGTGAAAATCCTTGCTCAAACTATTTCAGGGATTCTTTTTTGTTTTGTTTTGTTTTGTTTTTTACATTTTTTTTATTAATTACACTTTATTCACTTTGCATCTCCCCATAAGCCTCTCCCTCCTCCCCTCCCAATACCACCTTCCCACCCCCCTCTTCATGCATGCTCCTCCCCAAGTCCACTGACAAAGGAGGTCCTCCTCTCCTTCCTTCTATTCTTAGTCTATCAGATCTCATCAGGATTGGCTGCATTGTCATCTTCTCTGGCCTGGTAAGGCTGCTCCCGCCTCAGGGGGAGGTGATCAAAGAACAGGCCAATCAGATTATGTCAGAGGCAGTCCCTCTTCCCATTACTATGTAACATACTTTGACACTAAACTGCCATGGGCTACATCTGTGTAGGGGTTCTAGGTTATCTCCATGCATTGTACTTGATTGACCTATGAGTCTCTTGGAAGATGCCTGTGTTCAAATTTCTGGTTCTGTTGCTTTCCTTGGGGAGTTCCCTGTCCTCTCCATGTCTTACTATTACTCACTTCTTACATAAGATCCCACAAACTCTGCACAACATTTGGCCATAATTCTCAGCAACTGCTTTGATAGTTTGCAGGGCAGAGCCTTTCAGAGTCCCTCCATGGTGGGTTTCTAGCTTGTTTCCTGATTATTTTCTTCTTCTGATATCCTTCCTCTATGCCTTTAGAGATGGGGATTGAGCATTTTAGTCAGGGCCCTCTCGATTAGTTTCTTTAGATGTACAGATTTTAGTAGGTTTATATTATATGAGTGAGTATATACCATGTGTCTTTCTGATTCTGGGACAGCTCTGTCAGGATGATCCTTTACAGATTCCACCATTTACCTGCAAATTTCATGATTTCCTTGTTTTTCATTGTTGAGAAATATCCCATCGTGTAGATGTACCACAATTTCTGTATCCATTCTTCAGTTGAGGGGCATCTGGGTTGTATCCAGCTTCTGGCTATTACAAATAAAGCTGCTACAAACTTGGTGGAGAAAATGTCCTTATTGCATACTTGAGACTCTTTTGGATATAAGCCTAGGAGTCGTATGGCTGGATCTTGAGGAAGCACTATTCTTAGTTGTCTAACAAAGGACCAGATTGATTTCCAGAATGGTTGTATAAGTTTATATCCCCACCAGCAAATAGTGACAATTTGACTCCTTCCTTTCCAATTTGTATCCCCTTGATCTCCTTCAACTGTCCTTTT
>NW_026588418.1:0-4530 GCF_907164565.1 Psammomys obesus | reverse complement strand
TGTGGACCATCTGAATCAGTCCCATATCCCACACCTGGTACCAAAACCAAAACATGTTTATATACTTGTGTATATAAACAGTGGGTTTGTACCCACTGCACAAGGTTTCTACATTTCTCCAAATGCCCCCCCATCTCTAGTAAGTACTCTCTAACTCTATCAACCACTCCTCCCTGCTTCCTTCTGTTTCTATCCCCACTGGCCCTAGTCTGTCCACAATACCCATGGTATTTTCCCTTCTCACATGGAGATCCATATATCCCCATAGCTAAAACAATTCTATACAATAAAAGAACATCCAGAAGATCGCCATGCCTTATTTTGAGCTGTACTATAGAGCTATAGTAATAAAAACTGAATGCTTTGGGTATAAAAACAGACAAGTTTATCAATGGAATCCAACTGAACACCCAAAAGTAAATCCACACACCTATGGACACATGATTTTTGATACAGAAACCAGAAACACACAATGGAAAAAAAGAAAGCATCTTTATCAAATAGTGCTTATCTAACTAACTGGCTGTCAGCATGTAGAAGAATGCAAATTGATCCACATCAATTGCACTGTGCAAAACTCAACTCCTACTGGATCAACTAGATAAACTGAACATAATAGATGAGACAGTGGGGAATAGCTTTGAATGTATTGAAACAGAAGATAAATTCATGAACATCAACAGCACAGGCACTAAGAACAACAACCAAACCGAAAAGTTTCTGCAAGGCAAAAGACAATGTCAATAGGCCAAAAGTCTACAAATTGGAAAAGAACTTTAATAAACCTCACATCTGACAGGGGCCTAATAGTCAAAATAAATAAAGAACTCAATAAAGTAGACATTAACAAACCAAATAATCCAATTAAAAATAGGTTACAGATCTAAACAGAGAATATCGACAGAGGAATCTTAAATGCCTGAAATACACTTAGAGATGTGTTCAACATCTTTATCCTTTTAGGAAATGCAAATCAAAACTACTTTCAGATTCCATTTTATACATATCAGAATGGCTAAGATCAAAAATACAACTGACAGCTCATGCTGGAAAGAATGTGGAGCAAGAGTAACACTCCTCCATTGCTGGTAGAAGTGTAAACTAGTATAGCCACTATGAAAATCAACATGCAGTTTCTCAGGAAAGTTGAAAAATTTATCTCAAGACCCAGTTATACCACTTTTGAGCATATTCCAAAAAGATATTTTTTCTACCATAAGGACAACTGTTCAAGTTGGTTGATAGCAGCTTTATTCTTAAAACCTAGAATCTGCAAAAAAATCTTATTGTTCCTCAACCAAAGAATGCATAAAGAACTGTGGTACATTTGTAGAATGGAAAATTACTCAGCTGTTAAAAACAAAAATATCATAAAATTTTCAGGCAAATGGATGGAAATAGAAAACATAGTGCTGAGTGAGTTAACCCAAACTCAGAAGGATAAATATGGTATGTACTCACTTATAAGTGGATATTAGCTATCAAGCAAAGAACAAGCATGCTACAATCCACATACCCACAGAGACTAAGTTTAAATTAGTTTTTTATATTAATTACAGTTTATTCACTTTGTATCCTAGCTATAGCCCCTTCCTCATTCCCTCCCAATCCCACCCACACTCCTTCATATCGTCCCATTCCCCTCTACAAGTCTCCTGATAGGGGAGGTCCTCCTCCCCCTCCATCTGACCCTAGCCTATCAGGTCTCATTAGGACTGATTGCATTGTTTTCTTCTGTGGCCTGGTAATGCTACTCTCCCCTCAGGGGGAGGTGATCAAAGAGCCATCCACTGAGTTCATATCAGAGACAGTCCTTGTTCCCCTTTCTAGGGAACCCACTTGGATACTGAGCTGCCATGGGGTACATTTGTGAGAGGTTCTAGGTTATCTGCTTGCATGGTCCTTGAAATTGGTTTTAAATTGAATTCAGATATATATATTACATGTATTTTGCTATATTTAAATACATCTTCTAAAATTAAAAATATTTTCTTGAGAAAATATGTTAAATATGAGTGATGTGTAGCAAGGTAAAGAAACAAAATGGAGATATCATCACTACACTTAATTTGATTAGATGTGAATATTTTACTCTCATCTAATTATTTGAGAGAACTGAAACAAGTTTGAAGGAAGCGATGACATTACCTAAAGAATTATAATGAATGTGTATCTTACTGAGTTTCATCTGTTAAAACCCACATAAAGATGAAGCTGTCCATTGTGTATATATGTGTAGGGGACTTAGATCCAATCCATATATGGTCTTTGGTTGGTGTTTCAGTCTTCATAAGCCTTCCTGGGTCCAGGTTAGTTGGCTCTGTTGGTCTCCTTATGGAGACCTTGTTCCTTCCAGGTCCTTCTATCCTTCTTCCCACTCTTTTACAAGGCTCCCTGAACTGTGCCCAGTTTTTGAATGTGAGTCTGAACATCTGTTTAGATCCACTGCTGGGTGGAGTCTCTCAAAGGACAGTCATGCTAGGCTATTGTATGCAAGCATAGAAGAATATAGTTAATAATGTTGGGGTTGACTCTCTCCCACGGTGTGGCCAGACATTGGTTGCTCATTCCCTCAATCTGTGCACTATCTTTTCCCTGTACATCATGTAGACAGGGTAAATATTTTTGGGATGAAGTTTTTGTAGGTGGATTGGTGTTGCCCTCCCTCTACTTGGAGTCCTGCCTGATTAGAGAGTGGTCTCTTTGTCTCCATGTTCCACTCTAGTAGAGGTCTCCACTAGAGTCACCCCAAAATCCTCCCAGAAGCCTATGCTGTCATAGGTCTCCAACCTGTCTCAGAGCTGCCCCAGGCCACAGCTTCTCTTCTCTCTGCATGTCCTCCATCCTCCTTCCCTTCTCTGTCATTCTCCCCACATCATATCCCCACCCTCATTTGCCTCAGCACTCCTCTTATCCTGTTTCCTCTAGTTAAACACATCTGTTCTTTTCTATTTCTCCTTGTCAGTGAGATTCATGAATCCTCCCTTAGGCCCTCTTTGTTACTTAGCTTCTTTGGTTACCTCATTCAGGATGACCTTTTTTAGTTTCATCCATTTGCCTGCAAATTTCATGATTTTCTTGTTTTTAATAGCTGAATAATATTCCGTTGTGTAAATGTACCAAGGTTTCTTTATCTGTTCATCAGTTGACTGATATATGGGCTGTTTCTAGTTTCTGGCTATTCACCAAGAGGTAATATTGTGAGGAAATACAAAAATAAACTATTGATATTACAATAATTTATTGTCTAATATTGAATTCTTTTCTAAGTAACATTCTAATGGCATTTTTAACCTCCATATTCCTTACAGTATAGATAATTGGATTTAACACAGGAGTGACAAGGGTGTAAAACACAGCTATGGCTTTATCCATATGAAAAGTGGTTACTGGTCGCATATATGTATAAATACAGGGCACAAAGAACAAGACAACAACTGTAATATGGGAGCTACAGGTAGAGAGGGCCTTTTTTTCTCCCTGCAGAGCTATGTGTCCTCAAAGAGAGCAAAATGATCACATAGGACATCAGCAGCATTGTGAACATGATCACAGGGATTACACCACCATTGGCAGCAACCGGGAGACCAAGAAGGAAAGTGTCAGCACAGGCCAGTTGTAACAAAGGGAAAATGTCACAACAGAAATGGTCCATGACATTAGGGCCACAGAAAGAGATCCAGAGAGTAACAAGTATCTGTCCAAAAGAGTGAATAAAATCCATTATCCAACATACCCCAACTAGGAGATAGCAATTGCGGTGGTTCATCCTTGTCACATAGTGCAGAGGTCTACAGATGGCCACATAGTGGTCATAGGCCATGACCACAAGGAGAACAATCTCTGAAGCTCCTAAGAAATGTTCAACAAAAAGTTGTATCATGCAGCCGTTGAATGAGATGGTTTTTGTCTCTGATAGCAAATCTGCCAGCATTTTAGGGATGATAGAAGATGAATAGCATGCATCTATAAGAGATAAAGAAACCAAGGAGAAGTACATTGGGGAGTTCAAAATCTCGCTACAGACTATGGTCCCCACAATGAGCAGGTTTCCAGTGACAGTGAGGATGTAGATGATGAGCAACTTCAAAAGTAGACTTATCTGCAGCTGAGGGTTCTGTGTCAGTCCCATGGGGATGAATTCAGTCACATTTATTCTGTTTTCTTTCATTTGAAAGCTGGTGAGAAGTGCCAAGTTAGAATAGAAAAGAACTTTATTAGAAAATTTGATGAGAAACTTATTTTCTTGGTTTTAGATAAGAAAAGGTCATTTTAATAATAAAAACTATTATGTTTCATGGTATGCAGAAGAAACAGGCTATCTCATCTCTTTTATAAAAAGCAATTAAAATAAATTTCAATATCTTATTGATGTTGCAATCTTCTGACATGTGATCAGTAAATTTTTTTTTTGGAAAAAATATCGCAAAAGTCACATGTTTTTCCTGTGTTCACCATGGGTTTTCCTGTCACTATACTGAGTATTTATTTTTATTTGAACTCAAGCAGAAACATAATATGGTATTAAAA
>NW_026588417.1:0-1366 GCF_907164565.1 Psammomys obesus | reverse complement strand
CTGGCCTCAGGCTGGCCTCAAACTCACAGATCTGCTTGCCTCTGTCCCCCTGAGTGCTGGTGTTACAGTGAAAAAAAATAAAGCCCTAACATAATGCTGGCAACACTATTTTACAAGACTAGAGCAGTGCAGGGTCAGAGGCAAGGCAGGATAGATGCCCAACAGCAGCATATCTGGGCACCCAAGATAAGAACCGGGTACGTGACTCCGCTCACATCTGCCTTCCCGCCTTCCCTGTTCCGGGTAGGTGACCTAACAATGGCTTTGTTCAAACCGCCCAATCAGATCCCTGTAACTATGCTTCTCGCTTCTGTAACCGTGCTTCTTGCTCCCGAGCCCTATAAAAACCCGTCACCCCAAGTCGCGCAAGTCTTCCGAAAGGCTTTGTCGCCCCGGGTACCCGTGTATCGAAATAAACCTCTTGTGGCTTGCATCCGAAGGCTGGTTTCGCTGTTCCTTGGGAAGCGGGGTCTCCCCTTCTAGAGAGGCTCTACCGAGAGTCTTTCAACAGAAGAGTGCCACCAGGCCAACTCCTCATGCTTTATCTTTGGATTATTTCCAGTATTGGTTTGTTTATTTTCTCTTATTCTGAATTGTTTGTTTTATTTTCATTTTCTTATACTTCTATTTCTGGTAGTGTGTTTTTTTTGTTTCTTTATTTGTTTGTTTGTTTGTGGATTAGTTTTTTGAGACAAGGTTTCTATGTATAACTCTGCCTGTCCTGGAACTCACTTTGTGACCATGATGGACTCAATTCATAAAGATCTCCTGACTCTGTCTCCTGAGTGCTGGGATTAAAGGCATTTACCACCACACCTGGCTCCCTCTCTCTCTTTTCCCTTTTTAAGATTTAATTATTTTGTGTTTGTGAGTGCTCCTCTGCATGTACACCTGCATGATAGAAGACGGCATCATTTCACATTATGGTTGTGAGCCTCCTGTGGATGCTGAGAATTGAACCCAGGACCTCTGGAAGAACAAACAGTGCTCTTAACAACTGAGCCATCTCTCCAACCCCCTGGCTCCTACTTATTATTCTTTAGGTGCCTGTTTTTCTTCTAAGGGAAGAGAAGAGAGTGTGGATTGGGATGGAAGAGAATATAGGGAGGATCACAGAGAAGCTGGTAGAGAAGAACCCATAATCAGAATGTACTGTATAAAAAAATATTTATTTTCAATAAACGAAGTGCAATGCCAAAAGTGCTGGAGAGATGACTGATGCGGCAGCTCTCAGATATCTGCAACCCCATTTTCTAAAGCTAACTTCTGACCTCGAGAAGACACTCATAATACTCCATGGTATACACTGTTTGTTTGGCTTTGTTTTGTTTTGTTTTGTTTTGTTTTTGAGACACACTATCTCTGT